>NC_141074.1:25262423-25547423 GCF_041138505.1 Cibotium barometz | reverse complement strand
GACAACACAAAATGGGCATTGACTCATGAGAGTCTATGCCAAAATTGAAGAAAGCATTCCTAAAGCCCATTTTCTTCAAGACATCAAGCATAAAATCCCATCTTACATGATCATAGGCTTTATTTAAATTCTATTCCAGAAGGAGATAAGAAGGGGAGTTTTGAAAGAGTGCATATACCACATATAATATTGAGTATATTACATAATGTATGTTGTGTCCATACAGAAAACCCATATTGGTTGGGGGGGCTCACCACTTGTAAAAGCATAAAATTTGACATGGAGTGTGAGCCTTGGCCATAATAACCTTGTAGGTTGTGTTAACCAAAGTTATATCCTATCAGCTTACTTAGGAGTAAGCTTGATCATGCCAAGATTAACATATCTTTGAATAAGCCACATTCTTCCACATGTAATTGATTATTTTATAGAGATCTATTTTGATCAACTCCCAAAAGTGTTAGTAAATTCCACAAGGAGGCCATTTCGGCTTGTAGACCTATTGTTCTTTATCTTTCTCAATGTGAATTGAAGCTCCTCCTTAAACTCCTTAGAGAAGGCTATACCCAACAAGTAAAACATTTCCTTACCGACCTTCTCCATTCAGTTAAAAAAAGCTATCGAACCATGCATAACAAAAGGGGGAGAATGGAGGAGAGATGTGTAGTGAATTATTTTCATGTTTCCTCTTTATCTATGATCTCCACACTAATTCTTCGCTTTAGCTACATGTTCCTTGATTGTCTCCTCTCATTTGACAATTATAAATTAATTTTGAGGGCCGGTCTCCCTCCTCCTATCATTTGACCCTAGAATAAATTCTAGCTTTTGATATATTCTCCTTCTTTCCTCTTCATGCAATAAGTATAATTTTTTGGCTAGCTAGGGCTATAAGCTAAGCCTTTCTAGCTTGGTCTACATTACTAGACCATTCTCTTCTTTTGCTTGCCTTTACTCTTCATTATTTTTATTAAAATTGATGGCATATGTGATGCATTAATCCCCAATGTCATAGTGTTGAAGCTCATGGTTTAAAGCTTAAGAAAGAGCAAGAATGAAGCAAAGCTATGGAGGATTAAACAAAGACAAGAGCTTAATCATAGTCATGATTAATGATGATTAATGATGATTAAAAAAGATTAAGAGAATAATTACAAGCTAATGGCATGATCACCATCTATGTAGATGATCTTATTGTTGGGGGAGGGGTGACAACTTGGATGAGATTGAGCATGTGAAAAGTCTTCTCAAAAGGAAGTTTGAGATAAAGGATTTGGGAGATCTGCGCTACTTTTTGGGAACTGAGGTCATTCGCAAACCTGATGGTATTTGGTTGTCACAGAGACAGTATGTATTGGACATGTTGTCCAAGTATAGGATTTCTCCAGATATAGCTGGGTGTATCCATTAAAGCAAAAGTCAGAGGTTTTTATGTGCTTTAGGCACTTTGTATCCATGGTTGAAAATGCATGTGAATGTAAAGTTGGCACCCTTCGTTCAGATTGAGGGGGGAGTATATGTCCAAGGCTTTTCATGCATATATGGCTAAAAAAGGCATAAGGCATCAATGTACAGTGCCATACACACCTCAGCAAAATGGTGTGGCTGAGAGGAAAAACAGGTCTCTCATGGAGATGGCACGATGTATGGTGAAAGCATGGTTTTTGGTTAGAGGCAACTATGTGCGCAAACTATGTCTGTTGAACAAATGCCCTACCAATGCCTTACAATCTAAAACTCCTTATTATGAAGCTTGGCATGGCAAGAAGCCTCATTTGTATTTTTTTGGTTGTCTTGCTTATGCTCTTGTGCCTGAGAAAGAACGCAGTAAGCTTGATGATAAGATAGTTAAATGCATATTTGTGGGATACAGTTCAAAAAGCAAGGGATATAGACGGCCTCAAAGCAGATTTTGATAAGTAGAGATATTATTTTTTGTCGAAAACTCAGTTCAACCCATGCTTTCATGCAAAAAATAGCAGAATGTATGCTCACAGGACATTTTTGATTCGCTCCTACCTTTGTTTAATGGAGGGCAGCCATATGTAGAGCAATTGAATGCTCAACCAAGTGCTGAAATTCAGCCTTTGCAGGTGCAAAATCAGCCTATTATTGAGGATGTAGCAGATGAGGAGAGAGCAGCCATAGAAGAATCTAGGCGTATGCCAAAATGGCTTGTGTAGACATTTAGGGATAGCAAGTTGGCAGCTCCTTTACCTAATAGAACTCATGCAGGTTCTCATCATGCAGATTATTCTCATGTGGATCATGTTCTCATTTCTACTTTATGTAATGAGGAGGAACCTGCTTCCTTTGAGGAAGCACAAGATGATGATCATTGGATGCATGATATGCAAGATGAGTATAACTCTATACTCAAGAATGACAACTAGTATTTGACAGATCTACTTCATGGCAAGAAGGCCATTGGTACTAAGTGGGTTTACAAGTTAAAACGCAAAACAAATGGTAGCATCAATCGCTACAAGGCCAGACTTGTTGCAAAGGGGTATGCCCAGCAAAAAGGGCATTGATTATGATGAGAGCTTTGTACCCACATCTCGTATGACTACCATTAGGCATCTCATTGCTTGGGCAGCACATCATGGGTGGAATGTACATCAATTGGACATTAAGACTACATTCTTGAATGGTGATTTACATGAGGAGGTGTATGTATCACAGCCTCCTGGTTTTGCTTTGAAAGGAGAAGAGTCTAAAGTATGCAGGTTGAAAAAGGCTCTTTATGGCCTTAAGCAAACTCCTAGAGCATGGTATGAAAAGATTCATGCATACTGCAAACTATTTTTGCAACAGTCCAACAGAGAGTACCCTCTATGTGAAGAGGAGTAAGGACATATTTTTGGTCATTGTTTTATACGTTGATGACATGCTGCTCACGAGACCCGATATAGATCAGATGTGAGCCTTTAAGGTAGATTTGCAGTCACCGTTTACGATGTCAAATTTGGGGCCCTTGCATTACTATTTGGGGATTCAATTTATGCAGCGCAATGATGACATTGTTATGCTGCAGTCTAATACAAAAGCTATTGAAGAGTTTTAATCTTGAAGATTGTAAACATGTGGTTGGCTGCACCTATGGAGACAGGTACTCTGGAAGATTCCTCTCTCCAGCTTTTGAGGTGTGCATGTGTAAGAACCTCCCCTTCGTATCTTATAATTATTCCCCTCTCTGAAATAAAAGAAAGATCATGTTTTGGCCTAGAGAGAGAAAATGTCTAGAGGGAGGTAATTCAAAATTGAGATATTTTTGGATATAAAAATCCTCCTAGTGTCTAAAATGGTTTCCCCTGAAACAGAGATTCAAAAAGAACTTTCCAATGTACAATTGGAATTAATTGAAAATAGGTATAAAGGACCTTAGCCTAAGGGTCCAAATTTTCACAAATTTTTGGATTATGGTCCAATTAAGGTTCCTATGGGCTAATAGGATCAATCCAAGTGTGGAGAGGAGATAAATCCAATTTATAAAATAAAAATATCCAAAAATGAGTAAATGCTCACATAAGATGAAGAGTTGACTGAGTACAAGGTTTATTAGTAAAAAACTATGAATATTACCAAAAAAAAGGAGAAGGGGGCTCTTCAAGGAGGTGCCTATTTCACATGTGTGGAGGAGTTTCAAACTCAAAAATAATAAGATTTTTATCTCTCCTCTCTCCTATTTCAAAACTAGATCCAAAAAGTAAGTTGAACTGACCCAAAATGGTCAAAAATTGACCAAACTGATCTAGAAAATTCTAGAATCAATTTGCTTGGTTAGAGGCTCACTTTTTCCTATAAATAGAAGCCTCCTCCTTTGTAAAAGCTTAATGGTGTTTATGCACTGTTACTCTACTCCTGTCCTGAGCCATCTACATTGAATTTTTTAATAATTCAATTGTTTTTGGCCTAATCCTCTCCAAAGTGAATTGGTGGCCACTATTGCTTCAAACAATAGTAGAGCCCTCAATCCCTCAAGCCAAAGGAGAGCTTACAAGCTCCATGTAAGCGAATTTTCTTACTTGTTTAATGAAAAATCTATGATTTTCTTAATTTTTATGTTTTGCAAATGTTGAATATAATTCGAATGCTATGCCTTTGATAAAAGGCCACCCCCTTCTCTTCTTTACATTCCAACCTTTCTTAATCCTAGAAAGATTAAGTAAGTGATTAATTAAACTCTTCTTATTGTTTACTCTCTTGAATTTAGAAAATTGTGTAGATTAGAGTTCTATAAATCTAATTTGGGTTAATTTAAGTTAAATAAAGAATGATAAAAATGAGAAATGGTCAGCCGCCATACAAAGGAGGTTGCATCTAAAAGAAATATTCTAATTACTCCATGTACATATTCACCTATGAATATGCATGGCTATCACTGATATTCTTATTAAATTTGATTTTTATGCATAGAAAGATGCATAAAGAAAATTTTTTATTATAAAAGTGTTATTCTTATTAAATTTGATTTTTATGCATAGAAAGATGCATAAAGGATTTTTTTTTAATTACAAAAGTGTTATTCTTATTAAATTTGATTTTTATGCATAGAAAGATACATAAAGGAATTTTTTTAATTACAAAAGTGTTATTCTTATTGAACTTGATTTTTATGCATAGAAAGATGCATAAAGGAACTTTTTTTATTACAAAAGTGTTATTCTTATTAAATTTGATTTTTATGCATAGAAAGATGCATAAAGGATTTTTTTTAATTACAAAAGTGTTATTCTTATTAAATTTGATTTTTATGCATAGAAAGATGCATAAAGAAATTTTTATTATTATAAAAGCGTTGTTCTTATAAAAATTGATTTTTATGCATAAATAGATGCATAAAGAAATCATTTCTATTTTAAAAGTGTTATTTCTATTAAATTTGATTTTATGCATCGAAAGATGCATAAATGAATTTTTTTAATTACAAAATTGTTATTCTTATTAAATTTAATTTTTATGCATAGAAAGATAATTTTTTTTTATTATAAAAGTGTTATTCTTATAAAAATTAATTTTTATGCATAAATAGATGCATAAAGAAATTCTTTTTATTTTAGAAGTGTTATTCCTATCAAATTTGATTTTATGCATAAATAGATGCATAAAAGGATTTTTTTAATAAAAGTGTTATCCCATTGAAGTTGATTTTTATGCATAAATAGATGCATAAAGAATTTTTATATCAAGATTAGAATTCTCTTAAATTCTATGTTTAAATTCTACGTTTAAATTCTATGAGTATTTGATAAATGAATAATTAAATACTCTAAGAGAGAAATTTCTATCGTTTTATATTCACACGGACTGTAAAAAGAAAATTCAAGAAATCTATCGAGATCGAAATATTCAGATAAATGATTAATTTATTCCTCATTGGAATTCGTAACTAATTTAGAAATCAGTTAAGTGAATATTCAAAGAAAGAAATTCAGTAAAATAGTAACTAAATTACCAAACCTTTTTGAGAAAGATAGTTCAGGAAAAATCTTATCCGACTCCAACGTTGAATCAGACTATAACCAAGACCAAACTCTTTCGTCAGTTTCGAGGAAAGAAGGTATGACCAGTTTAGAAAAATACACTCAAAACTCCGCAAATGTGAAACTAAGTTTGAGACCCTTCAAATTGATCTGTGGATCAAGATTATAGAATTCGAGGAATTCTGGTATGAAATTCAGAATTTCGATCAAGAAGTTTTGGGAATACTGATTCAAGAAATACTCCTTGTATTCAAAAGAAAATCAAACTGAAAACTTGCATAGAAACCCTGTTTCCCTAAAGGATTGTCTTATGCTAGAATGGATGGATGTGAAAGAATGGATGTGAATGTGTATGTGAAAGAATGGATGTGAATGTGTATGTGAAGAATGGATGTGGATGTGTATGTGAAAGAATGGATGTGGACGTGTATAATGTGAAATAATGGATGTGAATGTGTATGTGAAGAATGGATGTGGATGTGTATGTGAAAGAATGGATGTGAATGTGTATGTGAAGAATGGATGTGGATGCGTATGTGAAAGAATGGATGTGGATGTGTATATGAAAGAATGGATGTGGATGTATGTGAAAGAATGGATGTGGATGTGTATGTGAAAGAATGTGATGTGATGTAAAGAGATGTGATGCGACATGAATATATGTGGATGTGAAGTGATAGATATGAATGTATGGATAGATGTGAGTGAATGAGATGTGATGTGAATCAGGATGTGAATGAATGAGATGTCATGTCATGTGAATCGGGATGTGAATGAATGATAGGGATGTGAATGGATGAGATGTGATGTCATGTGAATCGGGATGTGAATGAATGAGATGTGATGTGAAATAGATGTGATGAGATGTGATGTAAATTGGGATAGATGTGAATGGATGATATGTGATGTGAAACGGGATAGATGTGAATGAATGTGAAGAATGGATGTGAAACGGGATAGATGTGAATGAATGTGAAGAATGGATGTGAAACGGGATAGATGTGAATGGATGTGAATGTGTATGTGAAGAATGGATGTGGTGTGAAAGAATGGATGTGAATGTGTATGTGAAAGAATGGATGTGGATGTGTATGTGAAAGAATGGATGTGGATGTATGTGAGAGAATGGATGTGTATGTGTATGTGAAAGAATGGATGTGGATGTGTATGTGAAAGAATGTGATGTGATGTAAAGAGATGTGATGCGACATGAATATATGCGGATGTGAAGTGATAGATATGAATGTATGGATAGATGTGAGTGAATGAGATGTGATGTAAATCAAGATGTGAATTAATGAGATGTGATGTCATGTGAATCGGGATGTGAATGAATGATATGGGATGTGAATGGATGAGATGTGATGTCATGTGAATCGAGATGTGAATGAATGAGATGTGATGTGAAATGGATGTGATGAGATATGATATAAATTGGGATAGATGTGAATGGATGATATGTGATGTGAATGAATGTGATGTGAAACGGGATAGATGTGAATGAATGAGATGTGATGTGAATGGATGAAATGTGATGGGATATGAATCGGGATAGATGTGAATGAATGAGATGTGAGGTGAAATGGATGTGTTGTGATGTGATGTAATGTGAAACGGGATAGATGTGAATGAATGAGATGTGATGTGAATGGATGAAATGTGATGGGATGTGAATCGAGATAAATGTGAATGAATGAGATGTGAGGTGAAATGGATGTGATGTGATGTGATGTGGTTCGGGGTGGTAGACATGAATGGATGAGATGTGAATGGATGTGATGTGATGAGATGTGGATATAGGTAGATGCGAGTGGATGAGATCTGATGAGGATAAATAAGGAAAGATGTGATGAGATGGAAAATGATGTGATTGGATGAGAATGGGAATACATATGAAATGGATGTGGATTAAATAATGTGGATTGATGTGGAACAATGTGGAAAGACAAGAGTTCGTTATAGAATTTGTATTTATGACCTGTTTTTAAATGACTGTTTTATGTCAAAAATGCTGGGGAAGCATTTTGAAAATGTTTTTAAGCATATCTCTCTCTCCCCATGACCTATTCTATATTCAAATGATGCTTCTCATGAAGCAATTCTCAAATCTAAAAGTAAATTCTATGCTTGTCAAATTAGAAGCCAAAGAAGTGGCCTTTTAATGCTTTTATGCTATTTAAATTATGAAAAACTTAGGAATCAAGTCCATAATTGGATATTGATTCAAATGATAGTTATTCTATCATATTGTATTACTATAAAACTTTATGCTTTCAAAATTATTGAAAATTATCAGTAATAGCAGCTATGGCAAAATTTCTAAAAAAAGTAACACATAAATCATTTTCATACATAATATGAAAAGAGGACTTCCTACCATATTCTAGGATTAGTCATCCTAGATTAATTGAATAATTCTCATCATAACCATGAAAATTTTAATTTTTAATGTTTATGCATAAATAGTTAATTAGAAAAAAAAGGAATTTCTAGTAATTCATTTTTCTGATAAAAGAGAAATTTCCATGACAATAGAAATCCATGTATTCCAATGAGGAAAGAGAAAAATTTGGAATACTAAATTAATGGATATTTTATTTAAAAGTTAAAGAAGAATTTTAGTTAAATTTTTTTTAATGCATAGATAAATTTAAATGATGAAAGAGGAATTCCCACCATAATTGGAATTCAACCATTTAAATGAGAAAAATGGAATTCTAGTGTAAAGGAATTAATGGAGATTTTTATTTAATTTTTAAGAGAAAATTTAGTTAAATTTATCTTTTTGCATAGATAAATTTGAATGATGAAAGAGGAATTCCCACCATATTTGGAATTCAATCATTTGAATGAGAAAAGTGAAATTCCCACCATATTTGGTGCGTTTTCGGTACGATGGGCAAGAACCGATGAAGCGGTCCCTAAGTAAAGTGCTAGGACACCTAAGGAGAGGATCCTAGGGTAGAGGGTTCTGACCAGGCGATGCATGGGCTCACGGTTACTAGGACACCCATGCGTGCGTCGAGGAAGATTCGGATGGACTAAAGAGAAATATTTTTGGGAATCAAATTTTGGATACTGGATCTCGTTGGTTGGCCAGGTGGTCTTCAACGGAGAGTCCAGAGGACATATTTTGTAATACAAAGAACTCAGAATTTTGGAAGATGATGATCAATAATATTATGATTTCTATTGAAGGATTGTTTTAAAGCCAACCGAATCTGTTGTAAATGGTAATTTCATATTGGGTGTGTATGTGGTATGCCTACCTTAATTTTTGCATGAATCGCCGGTTAGGGGACCTGGGAACTCTTTTCCTTTGGTACCCGGGCAAAACACAACCAAATCTCAATAAAGGAATCCCACCAATACAGTGGTCGGGTGGTTGGCTAACCCATGGGCTGGTTGGCTGGATCGGAGGATTCCTGCGAAACAACTAGATGCGATTAGTTATGATAGCTAGATTAAGTCCTAAGAAGACCCTGTTCTGTGGGAGGGGATCAACAACTGTGCCTCTTAAAGGAGGAAAAAAGCGATGATTCCATGGACCAAGTGCAAGTCTCTTCTTGATCTGCCCATGTGACTTCAGGTTCGGTCAGACCAGTTTAACTAGCTAAGACTTTGACTCGTTAGAATAATTCCCCCGTGAGAAGATTTTCCCATGGCGGAATCGCCCGTGCCTTCCGGTCGAGGAGAGTTTTTCCAAGCCTGGTTTCGGAGGAACCGCCGGGCTAGCCTCTCGTCTCCGGACATCCGCGGGCGAGGCCCCGAGTGTGGATCCCCACCCCGCACGGGAGGCGGACGCTCCTTCCGTCCTCGCCGGGGAACCGCGGAGGGGGTAGGGGTCTCATAGCCTCATCACTTGCTCTTTCTTCCAGCTTCTTTGTGGCTACCCAGGCATGCTCCCTCAATTCATGCTGTCAGGATATTGTGTAGTGCCGAGCCAGTCCACAGTACAATTTCTTTCCCTTTCCCATCTGATTCAGTCGACGTTTGCCCTTCTCCTTCACATCACATCACATCCATTTCACCTCACATCTCATTCATTTACATCTATCCCGATTCACATCCCATCACATTTCATCCATTCACATCACATCTCATTCATTCACATCTATCCCGTTTCACATCACATCACATTCATTCACATCACATATCATCCATTCACATCTATCCCAATTTACATCACATCTTATCACATCCATTTCACATCACATCTCATTCATTCACATCCTGATTCACATCACATCACATCTCATCCATTCACATTCCCATATCATTCATTCACATCTCATCCATTCACATCCCATATCATCCATTCACATCCCATATCATTCATTCACATCACATCACATCTCATCCATTCACATCCCATATCATTCATTCACATCTCGATTCACATGACATCACATCTCATTCATTCACATCCTGATTCACTTCTCATTCACTCACATCTATCCATACATTCATATCTATCACTTCACATCCACATATATTCATGTTGCATCACATCTCTTTACATCACATCACATTCTTTCACATACACATCCACATCCATTCTTTCACATACACATCCATATCCATTCTTCACATACACATTCACATCCATTCCACATCCATTCTTTCACATACACATCCACATCCATTATTCACATACACATTCACATCCATTCTTTCATATACACATTCACATCCATCCATTCTGGCGTAAGACAATCCTTTAGGGAAACAGGGTTTTCATGCAAGTTTTCAGTTTGATTTTCTTTTAAATACAAGGAGTATTTCTTGAATCAGTATTCCCAAAACTTCTTGATTGAAATTCTGAATTTCATACCAGAATTCCTCGAATTCTATAACCTTGATCCACAGATCAATTTGAAGGGTCTCAAACTTAGTTTTAGATTTGGCGGAGTTTTGAGTGTATTTTTCTAAACTGGTCACACCTTCTTTCCTCGAAACTGACGAAAGAGTTTGGTCTTGGTCATAGTCTGATTCAACGTTCGAGTCGGATAAGATTTTTCATGAACTATCTTTCTCGAAAAGGTTTGGTAATTCAGTTACTATTTTACTGAATTTCTTTCTTTGAATATTCACTTAACTGATTTCTAAATTAGTTACGAATTCCAATGAGGAATAAATTAATCATTTATCTGAATATTTCGATCTCGATAGATTTCTTGAATTTTCTTTTTACAGTCCGTGTGAATATAAAACGATAGAAATTTTTCTCTTAGAGTATTTAATTATTCATTTATCAAATACTCATAGAATTTAAACATAGAATTTAAGAGAATTCTAATCTTGATATAAAAATTCTTTATGCATCTATTTATGCATAAAAATCAACTTCAATGGGAATAACACTTTTATTAAAAAAAATCCTTTTATGCATCTATTTATGTATAAAATTAAATTTAATAGAAATAACACTTCTAAAATAAAAAGAATTTCTTTATGCATCTATTTATGCATTAAAATCAAATTTTACAAGAATAACGCTTTTATAATTAAAAAAATCCTTTGTGGATCTTTCTATGCATAAAAATCAAATTTAATAAGAATAACACTTTTGTAATTAAAAAAATTCCTTTATGCATCTTTCGATGCATAAAATTAAATTTAATAGGAATAACACTTTTAAAATAAAAAGAATTTCTTTATGCATCTATTTATGCATAAAAATTAGTTTTTATAAGAATAACCCTTTTATAATAATAAAAATTTCTTTATGCATCTTTCTATGCATAAAAATCAAATTTAATAAGAATAACACTTTTGTAATTAAAAAAATAATTTATGCATCTTTCTATGCATAAAAATTAAATTTAATAAGAATAACACTTTTGTAATTAAAAAAAATTTCTTTATGCATCTTTCTATGCATAAAAATTAAATTTAATAAGAATAACACTTTTGTAGTAAAAAAAATTCCTTTATGCATCTTTCTATGCATAAAAATCAAATTTAATAGGAATAACACTTTTATAAAAAATAATGCTTTATGCATCTTTCTATGCATAAAAATTTAATTTAATAAGAATATCAGTGATATCCATGCTTATTCATAGGTGAATATGTACATGGAGTAATTAGAATATTTCTTTTAGATGCAAATATGGTGGGAATTACTCTTTTGGAATAACATAAAAATAAACTTTCTTTTCCACAAAATTCTGGAAAATTTTGTCATAACCTCCTTTGTATGGCTGACCATTTCTCATTTTTATCATTCTTTATTTAACTTAAATTAAGCCAAATTAGATTTATAGAACTCTAATCTACATAATTTTTTAAATTCAAGAGAGTAAACAATAAGAAGAGTTTAATTAATCACTTAGTTAATCTTTCTAAGAAAGGTTGAAATGTAAAGAAGAGAAGGGGGTGTCCTTTTTATCAAAGGCATAGCATTTGAATTTAGTTCAACATTTGCAAAACATAAACATTAAGGAAACCATAGATTTTTCATTAAACAAGTAAGAGAATTAGCTTACATGGAGCTTGTAAGCTCTCCTTTGGCTTGAGGGATTGAGGGTTCTACTATTGTTTGAAGCAATAGTGGCCACCAATTCACTTTGGAGAGGATTAGGCCAAAAACAATTGAATTCCTAAAAAATTCAATGTAGATGGCTCAGGACAGAGTAGAGTAATAGTGCATAAACACCATTAAGCTTTTACAAAGGGGGAGGCTTCTATTTATAGGAAAAAGTGAGCCTCTAACCAAGCAAACTGATTCTAGAATTTTTCAGATTAGTTTGGTCAATTTTTGACTATTTTTGGGTCAGTTCAGCTTACTTTTTGGATCTAGTTTTGAAATAGGAGAGAGGAGAGATAAAAATCTTATTATTTTTTAGTTTAAAACTCCTCCACATATGTGAAATAGACACCTCCTTGAAGAGCCCCCTTCTCCCTACCAAGGTGTCAAAAATGTATCATTATACCCAAAATATCTCATTTTTTTAGTAATATTCATAGTTTTTTACTAATAAACCTTGTACTCAGTCAACTCTTCATCTTATATGAGCATTTACTCATTTTTGGGTATTTTTCTTTTATAAATTGGATTTATCTCCTCCCCACACTTGGATTGATCCTATTGGCCCATAGGAACCTGAATTGGACCATAATCCCAAAATTTTTAAAAATCCGTACCCTTAGGCTAAGGTCCTTTATACCTATTTTCAATTAATTTCAATTGTACATTGGAAAGTTCTTTTTGAATTTCTGTTTCAGGGGAAACCATTTTAGACACTAGGAGGATTTTTATATCCAAAAATATCTTAATTTTGAATTACCTCCCTCTAGACATTTTCTCTCTCCAAGCCAAAATAGGGTAAAACAAGATCTTTCTTTTATTTCAGAGAGGGGAATAATTATAAGATCAAAAGGGGAGGTTCTTACACCTGCACACCTCAAAAGCTTGAGGGAGGAATCTTACATCCTACCCCGCTTAAAAAACGCGAGATGTTCTCATCTTGCAAACTAGAGGACAACTCTTTCCCTTAAGATCCAACTGATTCTGGGGTTCCTTATAGTTTGGTGAACCCAACAGAATCCTGGGATAAAGATCCCTTATATAGAACTCATCATCAGATAACAATTCTTTCAGATCATATCATTCATATCCTTAACACAATAATGGTCCATTGGGCCGAAATTTCCATGTGAACAGTCTTCCATGGGAATTTCAATTATACAGATTTTTAATTTGTCATCCCTTAGCTTGATCCACTGGGTCAAGTGTTAACAGTAGCAATTTGTCAGCACAATCCACTAATCTCATAGTGTTTTGCTGAACTCATTATCGTCATTCCAGTTACAAACATCATCATAGGGACTCGTCCCATTCATGCTCATTGTGGTTTTGCTCAGCTTATCGCTTTTCAACCAAAATTCAAGAATCATCATTTTTCAATCAGAATCCAAATCAACTCATCAATTCTCAACGAGAGTTTTAAAATCATATCAAACCACATTCGAATTCATCATCTGGATAGCATTTTTGCTTATAATTTCAAGGTCTTAGATTTACTCATATATACTGCCAGTAAAGAGCTACAGTTATACCCTCAGTATATACGGGTAGTCACGGTCCTTAGAATTATAAGGTAAATACCATCATGTCTAGGCCTCAAGCAAGTCAGGGATTCCATATAATTGCGATACTTCCATCTGAAGACCCAATTACCAATTTATGAATTTCAGTTTGAATATTAATTTGTATGAATTTCATCACACAATTCCAACCTTTTACTGTTACTTCATAAATTTTTGATATTTTTGGCTTCTCAGTTATCCACTTTAGTCAATTCGCTCTGATACCAGCTGAAAGATCCCTGTCCCCTCCGCGCAACGAATTCAGGGGTGCTAGCAAAATGGAAGTAGCACTTCTTGCGGGGGACAGGGTCCCTCACTCGGGGCCTCGCCCACGGATATCCGGACAAGAGACTAATCCATCGGTTCTTCCAAAACCGAACCCAAAAAAACTTCCCTCGCCCGAAAAGCACAGGCGATTCCTCCAGGATAAATTTACTCTAATGTAGTCAAGAGCCTTAACTAACAGAACTGATCTGACCGAACCCGTAAGTCCCATAGTCAAATCAAGGAAAAGACTTGCACTTGGATCATAGAGACCAACGCTTTTTTCCTCATTGAGAGGCACACCCGTTGATTCTTTTCCATAGAATAATTTTTATCCAGGATTTACTTCATCTATCGTACCATAACAGAATTGAGTCTCATTTTAGGGATCCATCAGTCCAGCCTAACCCCATCCAGTCCCGTGGGTCAGCCAACTGCCCAACCACTGTAGTGATGGGATCCATTTAAGAATTTGGTTAGGTTTTGTCCCGGGTACGAGGGAAAAGAGTTCCCAGGGCCCCTAGCCGGATATTCATGCAAACTTAAAACTAGTCACACCACTTATACACCCAATATGAAATTGCCTTTTTCATAGATTCAGTTGTCTTTAAAACAATCATTTAATGAAACAATAGTATCACTGATTATAATCCTCCGAAATATCCGGTTGAATCCTAATTTCTAAATTTTCCTTCATCGGTGTACCTATGGCATCATTGGCAACCAAAACGCTCACCACCTGTCCACTCAGGGGCCTTCGATAGTTCCTAGCTCATAGTACCCGGCATTATTTTTCACTTAAAAAATCAAAATGGAATCTCCGTTGAAGATCAGCAAGATCAACCAACACATCCATATAAAAGAGCCATGGACTCATTCGTTGAGGACCAGCAAGGTCAATCAACCAGATCCATGCCCGAATTCAGAAAACAAGTCTTACTCCTTGTTCCAATATCTTCCACGACGTACGTGTGGGTATCTTTGGTGACCCCCAGAGCTCGAGCACCGTATGGTCAGCACCCTCTAGGATCCTTCACAGGTCACCTAGTGCTTCACTCATAGGCCGCTTCCTTAGTCCCTCATCCACCATACCTGAAGCTCACCATTTAAATCGAACCGAGGCTGGTCAAGACCTCGGCTGACCTTGCTACGCGAGACGTCCTTCGTTGACTCTCCATCAGCTGTTGCAACTTTATCAGTTAGGTCTCCAAGACTCCAAGGAAAGTTGAAGAGAGAGAGAAGCTCCAATCTCTCCAATTTGTATAAGTTCTAGAATTTTCCAGCTTCAGTTTGGCTGAATTTGGACAAGATTTGGACCAGTTTGGCTCCCTTTTTTATTTGGTTTGATCATCCAAGAGACAGGAGAGATAAAAATATCTTATTATTTTTTAGTTTAAAACTCCTCCACACATGTGAAATAGGCGCCTTCTTGAAGGCTCCCCCTTTCCTTACCAAGGTGTCAAAAATGAACGATTACTCCAAAATATCTCATTTTTTTAGTAATATTTCATAATTTTTAACTATTAAATCTTGTACTCAGTCAACTCTTCATCTTATGTGGACATTTACTCATTTTTGGGTATTTTTGTTTATTCATTGGATTTATCTCATCCCAACACTTGGATTAATCTTATTGGTCCATAGAAACCTTAATTAGACCATAATCCAAAATTTTTAGAAAATCTTGACCCTTAGACTAAGGTCTTTTAAATCATTTTTAATTAATTCCAATTGCACCTTGGAAAATTTATTTTGACTTTTTGTTTCAAGAAAACATATTTTTGATATTTGTAGAATTTATATATCCAAAAATATCTTAATATTGAATTACCACTCTCTAGAAATTTTTATCTCACTAGGCAAAAACAAGGAAAAATAATATTTTCTTGTATTCAGAATCATGGAATGATTACAGGGGATTGAAGTAAAGGCTTATTCATTATTTAAGCTGAGGAGGAATCTTACATCCTCTCCCACTTGAAAAACGCGAGATGTCCTCATCTCGCAAAGTGGGGATAATCTTACATCGTCTCCCACTTGAAAAACGCGAGATGTCCTCATCTCACAAAGTGGGGATAATCCTTCGCCAACTCTTCTTCTTTCTCCCAGGTGGCGTCTTCTAGAGGGAAGAACTTCCACTTTACTAAGAATATTCTGAGGACTCTGCTCCTGAGAATCTTCTCCCGAACGTCGAGGGTTTTCTCAGGTTGGAGTACCATCTGGCCTTGAGTCGGAGAGATCAATTGTTCGTCATCAAGCATGTGACTCGGGATGGGTACATATTTCTTAAGCAAACTAACATGGAATACATCATGTACCTTGAGATGGGGAGGCAAAAGAAGTTTGTAGGCTAGATCGCCCACTTTCTTTATGACAGCATATGGCCCACAGTATCTAGGAGAGATCTTCTTGTACTTCCCTAAGGATAAGGAACTTCTTTTTGGTCGTACTCGAATGAAGACCATATCTGATTCTTCAAACTCTCTCTTTGATCTCTTTTTATCTGCATACTGCTTTTGTCTGTCTTGGGCTACCTTTATATCTTTACGGATTGTGCTAGTCCATGTCATCAAGCATTTGTCTGGACATTTCGACTCTGATCAATGGGTCAGACCAAGTCAACAGTGTAAGGCAATCTTGTCCATACAAAGCTTTGAAAGGACTCATCCCAATGCTTCGATGATAAGAAGAATTGTAAGCAAATTCAACTAGATGTAAATGGCTTAAGCCGCAGCATGACCGAAGGATATCTTCTATTATCTGATTCACTCTTTCAGTCTGGCCATCTGTTTCGGGGTGATAGGCTATGCTGAGATCCAAGAAAGTTCTTACTGCTTTGAAGAATGCACTCCAGAATTTTGATGTGAATTTGGGATCTCTGTCACTTACTATCCTCCTAGGTAAGCCATGCAATCTAAAGATTTCTTTAAGAAAAACTCTAGCAACATCCACTGCAGTGTTGTTTCTTTCACATGAATCAGATGGGAAACTTTGGTTAGCCTGTCAACTACCACAAAAATGGGGTTGTAACCTGATTGCACTGAAGGTAATCCAGTGACAAAGTCCATACTGATACATTCCCACTTCATTTGTGGAATATCTAGAGGCTACAATTTCCCCCTGGCATCTTGACTCTCTCTGCCTTGACTCTCTGACACATTAAGCATTTTCGCACATGATCAAGTACATCCTTTTTAAGTCCAGGCCAGAAGAAGCTTTTCTTAACAGACATATAGGTTTTTATAAACCCTAGATATCTAGCTATCAGGTTATCATGGGCTTCTCTCAGAATTCTTACCTTTATTCCCTCTTCATTGGGGATATATAGCCGATTATTATAATACATGCATCCTTCATCCAATTTGTACCCAAGAACTCAACTCATTTCCTGAGGAGTCTTTCTTTCCTGCATCTATCAGAAGGATAGCAATAGGGGTAAAGAGTTTTTCCTCCATGATTTTCTCCTTTGCTTCACTGATCAATGGATTTGACACCACTATAATTGCAAGCAAGGAGGCTTTTCTGCTGAGTGCATCTGCAACCACATTTTCTTTCCCTGGTCGATACTTAATTTCAAAATCAAATTCCTGTAGGGTTTGCATCCATCTCCTTTGACGTATGTTGAGATCCCTTTGGGTGAAGATCCACTTCAGACTTTGATGATCTGTCAAATCAAGGTGAACCTTTGTCCCAAAAGATAATGTCTCCACAACTTCAGAGCATACACTATTGAGAGTAACTCCAAGTCATGGACGGCATAATTTCTCTCATATGTGTTCTGAGTTTTCTGGATTCATAGGCCACTACATGACCTTCCTGCATCAGAGCACCACCTAAGGCAAACTCACTGGCATCAGTAACTACTTCAAAGGGTTTGGTAAAATCTGGTAACTTAAGGACAGGGTTGGTTACTAAGGCTGTCTTCAGTTTGTCAAAAAGGCACTCTGACACATTGCAGTCCACTGAAAAAATGTACTCTACTTGAGAAGGTTAGTTAAAGGGGATGTTATTTGAGCATACCTAGGTATAAAGATCCTATGAAATCCCAGCATAGGATGAGAAACTTCTGACCTTGAGACAGGAGAACCCAAAGCTCAGTGTATGGACATAACACCTGTCCAAGAGAAAGATCCTACCTCTCCCACACACATTCACAAAAAGAAGCCTTGCTTCAAGGCTCCGCAACTTTGAGCCACATCCCAAGGCGAGAGGTATGCAACATCAACAAGAAAGTGAGCCCATGATCTCTCTAGATCCTAGAGCGGAAATAGGGCAAAGTGAAAGCCATAAGCAACCACAAATCTGGAGAGCCTTGCTTGTCTTAGGAGTGGTTGATTCATACAAGGCCCAAAGACCCATACAAAACCTAGAGCCAGGTCCATCTTCTCAAGGACTGGAAACATCATAACAAAGAGAAACGACCTACTCGGCCGAGTCTCATCAACCCAGTCCACTTGTATATCAACAATACCCACTACAGGGAGCATACCTATGATACCACATGGGAACACAAGGGGCATAACCTAACCCACCCATAAGACAAGGGCCTCCGATGGTTTATTATCCTCCTGGTCCCACTCTTCCTCCAATCATTCCTCAACCAACACCCACTCCATCCATGGCAGGGATAACACCAAAAATGTTAAGATTAGCCATGGAAATAGGGAGGGGGATGCTGTAGGCATCACGCCCCTAACACCAGTGCAACTAGCATGAGGACCCAAATTAGAGTGGAACAAACCCACAAACATCTCAAAGCTGATCACTAAATTTGATGGGAATGGAGACCCCATCTCACATTTGGAGATGTTCAACCAAATATGTGAAGCCTTTGGCCACATGGAAGATCAAGTTAAGGTGAGTGCCTTTGGCCTCAACCTAGATGGTAAAGCATGCCAATGGTTTAGGTCCTTGAAAGCTGAGGACAAGGCCGCCTTTTAAGCCTTGAAAGAGGCCGTTAAAGTAGGATATTCTTGCTGCCAAGGTATCAGATGGAGTCCGGTGGAGCAGCTGTACAACGTTAGACAAAGGGATGGTGAAACCATCCAAGACTATATCAACAAAGTCAGATATCTCCACTTTAGCTGCAGTGCCAGAGACAAGTTCTCTAATGAGAGATTAATAGGGAGATTCCTTGCACAATTCATTGTATGCCTTGGCCCATACCTCCTTCGAGCAATGTTGCAGGAGTGCTATGGATTTTGAGGACAATTTCAAGGGAGCACGTTCCTGAGAACTCCATGAGGGTACATCAGAAGCGTCATTCAAGAACACCAAGATAAAATCTGACGAAAAGAACAAAGAGTCTACATCTGGACAACAAGTTGAGCAGTTGGCCGCTCCATTAATGTAGCAGATGACCCAACATTGGAGAACCAGCCAAGGTCGGCATCAAGTCGGCCGCCAATCCCATCTCTATCCAAAGAGGGAGCTTGTATGGTACCCGATCTATCAAGCTAACCATACCAGCACGAGTGTCCACATTTGTTGCCCCATCCCACACTCTATTGCACATATTGCCAAAGATGGGGCAATCATGAAGTCACGAACTGGTATCAACAAAGGGCTGCTCAAGCCCGCGCTCTACCTTAGGCCTTGCTGGTAAACCCAAGGTAACCACTGGCTTTGCCAGCACCTGCTCTTTACAATGCACATCAACCAAGTCAAGAAGTGGCCCAAAGAGGAATTCTTAGGGTACCTAAAATGCCCTTACCACCCCTGGTTCTCCACCTCAACCCTCATTGCCACCCACGAATCACCCCAGTTCATCAGCTAACCTCGACATAAATCTTTGAAGAAGGGGACGCGGGGGGAGATTCTAGAAGTTCCTAACTATGAAACCCTTGAGCTAACAAGTACACCCTCTCAAATTCTAAGCCACTATGTGATGGAGGGAGACCAAATGTACCCAAAACGACCACCTACAATGCTACCATTGTGCAGGACCTCACTGAGTGGATGAGTGTCCTATCAAAAAAGGGATGGCAAGTACCTTTGTAGGTGCTTCTGCATTAACCCCTTTATACGTTGGGTGTGGAATTGACCATATGTATAAAGATTGTCCGCTGAGACCTGGAACAAAAGGGAAGACTTGTCAAGCCAATCCCAGCACCAGCATTAACTTGCTAATAAGTGTAAGAGACAGCTTCATCCACACGGTCCCTCTCAACGTGGTAACCAGATTATAAAACAGACAAAGGACCGTGCGCAGCTCATGCTACAGAGCAGAGGCATCAACCTCGTGAGACCAGGGACAGGAAAAGGTTATATCCTCAAAGAATGTCCCTGAATAAGCACTAGAAACTAGATGCAAACCATGAAGATCGGTAAGGGGGAGAGTCAGGTAGTTATCAAAAGTGGTTCGGAAGATGGCACAACACATGCATCAACCTCTTCGTCAAAAGAAGAAGATTTGCTATGCTCAACCACCTAAGCCAAGGAACCAATTGACACTAACCAGCTCCTAAAAAAGCTTGCCAAATATCCTAACCCCATAGAGGAGAAATAAAGACTCTTGGGCAGCCCAAGAATTAGTCAGGGATTGCCAAGCACAAATAGAAGACGAGCCTCCTACTACCTACCTTAAGCCATATCCCCATCAATCTCCCCCAACATGGGACCTGTAGAAGAAGCTCATGTATATTCATTCTAGAGAGATCCCAGGCCAGTCACCCCCATAGCAGCCACCAACAAAAACGGCAGCTCCCACTGTAACAACTAACCCCCACTAGGGAAACCAAGTAGCCAAATATCTCAGAGATCTGGGGGATGACCATCTTAAAAGAACAGATATAGAAATCCCCATCCACATACCGTATACACTTAAGAGCTTAAGATTAAGCCAAAGCGATCTTCCTCACACGAAACAGCCTCCACTCCTAGAGACATTGCTGGTCTCTCTTCCCTCCTCTCTTCTCAGATCCAAATCCCTATAGGCACCTTGCTTCAAGGTAGCCCAACCTTATGGGGAAAGATTTGAAAGATTGAATGGATGGACCCATGGAGCTATATAGCTCGAATGAGTCTAAGAAAGACGTACTTGTTGTACCCCACAAAATCACTGGCACCTCCACAGTTCGAGCAAATAAGCTTGGACAATACTTTGAAGGTGACAAACTCAATGTGGCTTTTTCGATGGCCTCTAGGTCATAGCAATCTTGGATGGGGGATCACGAGTGAGCATTGTTACAAAACAATGTTGGGAAAAATGGGGAGCACGTGCCATGGATGACACCACATTGCTAGTCAAACTTGCCGAATGAAGCCATAGCTAGATCCATTGGTCTACTGAAGGATTTAGAAATAAAGATCCTTGGAACTACTTTACCACCAAACCTTTGTGGTGGTGATGAACTTTGGACGTCAGCCCATTTCTTATGGACTGCATCCTTGGATGATCATTCATGAGGGAATCCAAGATGATCCATGATTAGGATACCAACCACATCTACATTCAAAGTAAAGATCAACCTACGCATGTGGAAGGTACATCCAATGAGTGGCAGAGCCTTTGCGCATGACTTAGTAACAACAACTAGATCCACTGTAGTCCATCTGTGTCAAACATGCCACAAGACACTAGATGATGAGAAGGATAGTGAGGAATGTGCACCTCTTCCGGAGCCAGAAGACTCTAAGAATCGGATGCATATCCGTGCCACCCTAGACATACTTCCTAGACACACGAAAATAAGGTTTGCTACTATGGCACATAGCCAGGAGATCACATCTCTATACATTCTTAGCACCGCATACCTGCCTAATGTTGCCACCACCTAGGAACTTGAAGAGGCCATTAAAGAAGAACCATCAAGGGAAACCCGCTCCCACAGGACTCGCAAGCCCGATGGATTCTCTAGGCCAAAATGATATATCTTCCCTGATGATTTAGATAACCACTCGCTAAAGTGTGTTGGGGTAGTTGAGGCACATGACCACTTCAACCAAATATGGCAAAAGGAGTTTGCCAATAGCTCCCTTCTAGTCCACACGACCACCCCAAAGCTGATGGAGCCTGTTGATCCCAAACCTGAACCGGAAAAGCTTTGCCGCTCTGCGCGTAGAGCACACAATAAGAAGTTAGCGTTGGCAGAAAAAGAAGCCAAAAGGCTAGTAGAAGAACAAAGCACTAGGGGAGAAGTGACCAAACAAAAGACCTCTTTATAGAGAAAGAGACCGAGCTCATCATTCTGCTTATAGAATTCTAGGATTACTTTGCCTGGAAGTACATGGATATGAAAGGTGTACCTCTCAATGTAGTCAAGCACACCATCCCGATGGTTGATGGAGCAAGGCCAGTCAAACAAAGGGCTTATCTTATGAACCTAAAATATTCCAAGATGGTTTGGGAAGAGATTGACAGACTCATTGATGCCATATTCATCTATGAAATAGAGCATATGGAATGGGTATCACTCATTGTGAGAGTGCCCGAACAGAATGGGAAGATGCGAGTGTGTGTGGACCTCAAAAAGGTCAATGCCACAACCATAAGGGATCATTATCCCTTACCCTTCACCAAACATGTGCTAGAACAAGTAGCAGGAAAGGAAGCCTACAACTTCCTTGATAGATTCTCTGGCTACAACTCGGTGTTGGATCGATCCCAAGGATCATCATTAAACAACATTCGCCCACTGAATGGGTCACTTATGCATACCGTGTCATACCCTTCAGGCTGACCAATGCCCTCGGCACCTTCCATCGTCTAATGTGCACGGCCTATAAGGAATATCTTTGGAAATTCCTTGAGGTCTTTATGGATGACCTTTTGTGTCAACTCCTCATGGAAGGCACACCTTGACTATTTATGTAAAGTGTTAGAAAGATTCAGGTTGTTTTGCATCTCATTGAACCAGCTCAAATGTCAATTTGGGGTTAGGCATGGAGGAATCTTGGGACACATTGTTTCTAGGTAGGGAATCTCCATGAATTATAGCAAGTTGTGGCCCATCCTTGAGCTACCCCCACCCCACCAAATTTAAGGGAGTCCAACATTTCATGGCCATGTAGGCTACTATCAGTAATTCATTTTTATGTATGCTGATATAGCTCGACCTCTTTATGGACTCTTGATCATTTCTGAGTGAACAGAGGAATGCCAACATGGGGTGAAGAGGTAGCACACTTTTTAGCCAATGGCTTACTAGTGGACCCCCTCCTAAATAATGACCGTGCCCATTGCCTAATTAACAGAGGCAACCTTCTACCAACTCATTTGCACGCCAACTCTATAGACAAGGGAAAGAAAAGATTCTTAGATGTTGTGTCTGTAAAGACGAATATGTCTTCCTTCTAGAATAGGCTCACTCTTTCTATGCTGGTGGGCACTTGCAGCTGATATCACTACACGCACGGTCAGGTTGTAGTGGCCCACCTTAATAGCGGATGCAACAGAATATGTCAAGCAGTGCGATGAATACCAACATGTGGCAATTCTCCACTTTAAGGACAACATGTCCCTGAATCCTATAGTGTCCTTAGCAACCATTTGAAAAGTGGGGCATTGATTTCATTGGGCCCATCAATCCACCAGAGCCAAATATACTCAAGCTAGATATATAATCGCTCCTATGGACTATTGCACTAAGTGGGTTGAAGCTCGGGCCACCCATAAAGCTAATGCGCAATCGGTTGCAAAATTCCTTTATGAATAAGTCATCACACGCTTCAGTTTCCCCTAGAACTTGTGAGCGACAATGGAATGAATTTCGTTAACGAGGTAATCCAATTCCTCTTACAAGATTTCCTTGTGTCACTCATAGAAAGTCCTCCCCCTATTACCCCCAAGCGAATGGCCAAGCTGAAAACATGAACAAGGTTTTGTGTGCCATTCTAACTAAAATTGTGGAGGCTAGCCACAACGATTGGGAACAAAAGTTGCCGACAACACTCTAGGCCTATAGAACTTCCTACAAGGTAGCTTCCAATGCCACCGCCTTCGGTTTGAAACGGTCATGCCAATGGAGTTCTTGGTCCCTAGCTTACGCATTGATGTACAAGAGAAGCTTATAGGAAATGTCTTAGATTGTCAGCTTTTTAAGCTTGAAAAGCTCGATGAAACACGCCTTCTAGCTGTATACATCATGATTATCGAAAAGCTAAGGCGTAAACGATGGTTTGACGACCAGCTAAAAGATAAACAAATGAACGAGGGTGACATGGTCCTCCTATTTAGCATGAAGACGCATAAAAAGAAACTCAAGCTCAGAGGCTTAGGACCCTTCTTAGTCACTAAGATAACCCCGCAAGGTGCTATGGACATAGAGACACTTGACGCTGTCGAAATGGCAGGCTATTTCAACAGTAGCAAATTAAAATGCTACTATGGCCCACTCACTAAAGCCACCCTACGGACCATTCATGACAAGAAACAACGAAAAAAGGACCATGAAGATATGAAACAAGCCACCCAACAAGAGGCTAAAGAGAGTCAAGAAAAGCTTCGATAAAAACAAATCATGGTCAACATGGCCCAAGTGGTAGACCTCGAAGAGGAATGGGAGGTGAAGCCTGCTCGGCTGTGGCTAGGAATGACCACCCCGACGAGCTTCGCCCAGCAACTAGCTCTTGTCGACATAGGGGATAATTACAATTTGATGTCTTATAAAACATGGCGTTCCCTCGGGGAACCTTCACTGAAAGATATCTCTCCCACAATCACACCAATGGCATCTCAGGAAGTTCAATGCTTAGGCATAGTTACACTTTTGTTCTACATTGGAAATAATCCCTTGGAAGGGAAGTTCTATGTGATGCCTGTAGGAACAATGTGTGAGGAAATACTCTCCTTGGAAGGCTTCTCTACCATGCCGTCGGCTGGGAGGAACTCCCCAAGGCCATCCAGCTCAATGGGCCAGAGGCCATACCAATTTTCATGCCTCCGTTGCCATACCCTCCCCAACCACCACCCGCAAAGTGCCATCAACTAGAACCCAAGGGCAAGGAGCTAACTCCCACATAAGAGGAGCAAGAAGCTGAAGAAGCAATATGCAAGGCTACAGAGGAGGAAAGGCGGAAACATGCCTTTTTTATCAGAATCTTTTTGAAATCCCACCCCCAGATAGCTCAGCTAATTTCCCTCCTCACTACACCAGAAGTAGGCCCCTCCTCTCCTCACTCTACTCATTTTAACACGCTAGAGACTCTCGATGGGCTTGAACAGGTAGAGCTTCTGGCCAAGTCAAGGATATGCTGAGAGTGTTCATTAGCCCATGGAGTAGTACCGAGGTTTGCACTAGGGTTCTCTCATATGGCCCGGGAGCTCATTACACAAATCACAGATTGTATATACCACCAATAGGTGGCAGTCATGGCCCAACAAGAAATGTTACTTGCCAAAGCTCACGAGAAGAAACAGACAACTAAAGATTTGTACACCACCAATCTTAACAACCTCTTGCTCCTCCACAACATGATCGATGAAAAGGAGCAACAGCTTGCCTAAGCCATCGAGACTATCACACAACTCCAGCACCAGCTCTAGCAAGCTCAAGAAGCCACACACAAAGGGCCCCAATGACCTCTCTTTAGCCCAAGCCGTTGCCAGAGACTCCTAGCACCGGGCTACTGTTTTTGCAAAAAAGAACCAAGACCCAGCTTGATTTCTAACGTTGCAAGGAAATCTTGGAGGAGACACTCCGTGATATGGAGTCCGCACGACGTGGCCAAGGCCAAAGGAACACAGCCCCCACCAACACCATATGGCCCTTCCTCCAGTGTAACAGAAAAAGAAATGTGGATGCGCTCATGGATACGGCAACGGAGCTGCCCCTCCTCGCCCTCCCCCCACAAAACCCCTTCCAGCTCCTCAACCTCCACTATCGTAGTGTCCGCCTCAACCTTCTCCAGCACAATATTTTTCTGGACGAGACCCTCTCCCACATGACCTATAACTATCTCCTCACCAAGATCCCCCTCTCCAGCACGACCTATAACTATCTCCTCACCAAGATCCCCCTCTCTAGCATCACCCTCCTACCTCTCTTCTTCTTCCAAGGGCTCGTCTCTTTCACCCACCCCCATATCTTCTACGAGATCCCTACCCACCCTCTCCAAGACACCCTCATTAGCTAGTGTCACCTACTCCACTTTGGCCAACCAACAAAACCAGTTAATCTCATTGACCTCTCAATTCCCGATGGCTTGTGTCCAGATACTCCTACTCCTCCGACACTCTTCAACATCTCCACCGTAGGGGTTGGCACATAGTATTCTACCTACCGCTCCCTTTGCCCACAATGAACGTCCTTCGTACTCCAGTGGCATTCTCATCCTCTAGCAAATGATGCCATGTACAGATGGAAGTAATGGAAGCCAAGGCATCATCCAGTTTGATGACTCGCATGTGGACTTCCCAAAGGACTTTACACCTAAGGAAGCTACGGAGGCAGGAGCCTTTTTCAGTTCGCATGGCCCCAAGGACTTCGAAGACAAAGCTCACGGTAGCGACCACGACGGCCATGATGGAGGAGATGACAACCAAGGGGCACAACCACCTCCACCCTCATCTCCCCCCCCTCATCAACCGCCACCCCCCAGTCTCTCTCAGTAGATCCAAGCACCAACACCCCACCAGCACCCCCACCCCCATCTGGCACATGAACCCTACCCCTCTTCCCCTCCCAATCATCTCCACCACTACGTTTTCCCACCCCACCCACCTCCCTCACCTCCCTCCTTATCCTTGAATTTAGGCATGCACACAGTCCTAACAGACTTACCTTCAATATCAGCAAAGCCTCCCCACATGCTTCATGCCAGCCTTACCCCATGGGAGCCCCTTCATCGCCTACCCCTCCACCCTCGTCACCATCTAATCACCCCTCCCCCCACCCCTAGAAGAAGTTGAAATTTTGCCCTCGCCGCCACTCGAGCATGAGGAAGTCGACCCTTCGCTCAATCCACTCAACTGGTGGGACCCTCTCGAAACAGCGAGTCATGAAAAATGTTCACGAGTCGTGTGTAGTCATTTGCAAACAACAGGCTATCCTGATTTTTCACTAGTCCTAAATATTGATCAATTTTACAATCTTTTGGAGACATTAGAGAGAACTGTTTTTATAACTTTTACAAAATAAGCATAGTTTCAGACTTCTTTTAAAAATTGTATATATTGCTAATTTAAAGGTGCTTTTTTTTCACTTTTCATGTCAAATAACAAAATGGAAAAAGCAAGGTCAATGACAAGATCTAATATTCTTTAAAACTACTAATAATTCACGCATGTCTATGTAATGTATAATACATTCTTTACTTTGAATTACAAAAATATGCTTTTTCTTCTATAAGAACTTAAGGTAGTGAGTACTGCAATCTATTAGTTTACTTTATTTTGATCTAATAGTTCGATTTAGAGTTACAGTCTTTGCAAAAACATAATTTTCAGTGTGTATAACAGTTAGATTTTGAACCATGAAAATGACAACAGTTGTCATTTTCAAAAATTGATGAAAATTTGGATTCTAGAATCCACTTTGTTGACAAAGTGAATTCTGGAATCCAAAAGACTAATGTTTCTATCATGACAATAAAATTTTTATCCAAAAAAAGAAAAATTTTGGTCCATAATGAGCAAAAAATCACTTTTATTAGATAAAAAATTTAGTTTGTCGGGAACGGTAAAAATTTTTATCGATGGAAAAAAGCCAACGGCAGGAAAAAAATTTCGTTGATATTAAAAAAACCCGTCAATGAGAATTTGGATTCTAGAATCCAAATTCTCATCCGATGAAATTTTTCCATCAATGAAAAAATTTCCGTCGACAAAATTTGGATTCTAGAATCCAAATTCTCATCAACGGAATTTTCGATGGGAAAATTTTTCGTTGATGAGAATTTGGATTCCCTCAAGGTAATTTTTTTTCCATTGACAGAATTTTTCCCATCGACAAAAATTTCAATGCATCGACTGAAATTCGGATTCTCGAATCCAAATTCTCATCGACAGAAAAAATTTCGTCGATGAAAATGTTTTCCATCGACGGACTAAATTTTTCATCTAATAAAAGTAAAATTATTATGGACCAAAATTTCTCTTTTTTCAAAAAATTTCACTATCACGATAGAAACTTCAGTCTGTCTCACGGAATTTTGGATTCCAGAATCCACTGTTAATAAAGTAGATTCTAGAATCTAAATTTTCATCAATTTTTCAAAACGACAACTATTGTCATTTTCATGGCTCAAAATCTAACTGTTATAAACCAAAAACTATGTTTTTGCAAAGACTATAACTCAAAATCAAACAATTAGATCAAAATAAAGTAAAGTGATAAATTGTAGTACTCACTACCATCTAAAATTTGACCGTTTGAATTGTTGGATTTCTATCTGAATCTAGAAACATCTTTGCTTTCAATAAACCTTTTCTATGGCCATGGACTCCATATACCTACCTATCTTAATATCAAAATATGCTTAAATTCAACCATTGGATCAACTTTGTATACAAAGAAAATTTATTTTCTTAGATAATGCACTAGTCCCATGTAAGAGAGTTTCATCAAATTATATTAGGTCTAAAAGTAATGTAAATTTTACCACCTATCAGTTTGTAGATAAAGTGCTACATACAACACGCAGTCTAGAAACGTGTATTGGTACAAAACTTATCCATGCTCAAGAGAAAGTATGATCTAGAGATGCTTAAACAAAGCAAAAAAGGAAAGAAAAGTGTAATTCATCGACCTGTAGACATGCTTAATTTGTATGATATAGAAATTCTTATGTATGGATTTGAGTTAAAAAATTATGTGGACACTTGCAAAAATAATTGATATTTTTAAGCAAAAGGTCCAATGACTCTTCTAGTTGATTGGAAGAGTTTCTTCTCCTTTGTAATTCTTTTTTCAAATTGGTATTTTTGGATTTAGAGTAAAATGTAAGTAATATTTTATGCATTTTTTTCCACAAAAGTAGTGGTTTTTTAAAAATGTTTGACATGAAAGTATGTCTTTTGTCTCCATAAATTTGAAAAAAGGTACATTTTTTGTTTTTTTTTCAAAAATGGAGTTAAGTGAATGTTCGCACAATTTTGTGAACATTCATGACTCGTTGTTTCGACAGAATGGAGTCTGAGCAGGCCATCCAAATTTTGCTCGGTCGACAACTCCAAGAGGAGGCGATGCCAATCACCGGCATCATGGATTGCATGGACATCCATGTCCTGTCTCCGTACTACATAGAGGCCAAGTATCGCACCTGGTGATGAGAGCATCCACCTCGACAGCAAGGAGACTACTATCAGCCACCCATTGCTGCTCGCTCCATAATTGTTGATCTCATGAGCGAGCAGCCAGCCTGGAGGTGACCCTTTCTACTGAAGCCCTTCATTCGGGAGACATATTGCAAGGCATTGCGCCCCCTTCGCATCAACCCAGAGTACCTGCCGATAAGAAGAAGGTAGGCTTGGAACCTCTTCCACGAGGAGCAGCAAAAGAACCCAAAGCTGTAGTTCAACTTTTTGTGGCTCGCTCCTCCAACGCCCCAACAACCCTGCACAAAAGGGAGGGGGTATGATAACCACTCTGGTTAACATTACTTTTCAAGCATGGCTACGATCATTGTAACTCATCTTTTGTAACCGCGCAAAGCGCTTAATGTTAAAAGAGACATGGGATGATTGAGCTTACGACTTGTGTAATGCCTGTCATAGGAAAGAGTTGTACATAGAGCTAGGAAGACTAGTTTTGGGCCCCCAATTATAAATGGGCGGCAAGACATTGTAAACTAAGAGCTCTTGTACATAAGACATTTTAAAGGGACAATCCCATTAGTCTCATTTACGTTTTGCCTCTCTCTCACTCACTCTTATGAGCTTGTGGATGCATGCTTGCTTGTTGTTGCTTGCATGCTTGCTTGTTGTTGCTTGCATGCTTGACTGTTGGTGTGTGCTTGTAGGGATATGGTGCTCTAGCTTCTCTCCCCTCTCTTTGCTCTCTACCAAAGTCCCTCTTCCATACATGTGGCATGGAGTGAAGGTTGAGCTTTCCACCATAGCTCCCTCCTTCTTGCTCTCTACCTAGCTCTTGAATCTCTACTTGGGTGACACAAGTAGAGGTGGAGTGAACCCTTAGCGGCTTCACATCAAGGAGTTAACCCCATTAGGGTTGGCTAAGTGCACATCTCCAAACTCGACCCTTGCATGTTGTTTCTCTTCTTCTTTCCCTCTCTATTGTGTGCAAGGTAATATGTTAGGATTAACGATTGGTCTTGTGTTCGACCAACTATGATGAACTGATAGATTTACTATAGAAAGGTGATGTATTTGTTGTTACTGATGAGGGTAAGCGAGGGAGTAGACTACTATCTCATGAGTTGCACTAGGTGAAAATGCATCCTCAACCAAGATACGACGGATGATCATGGGTTTTCTTTTGATGCCCACAACATGATTGTGGCAAGCTAGTTCTACTAGTAGATCTGACATCATTGGGGAGTCTTGAGTTCTAGGAGGAGTTAGAGGTATTTCAATACTCTCATTGAGTGCTTGCGATCAGGCTCACTCTTGATCGAGTATAAAGTCAAAAACATGGATCTTACCTATGTTTTCACCTTTGAGTGGATGACCATGAGAGTATTCTGGAGCATTTGAGACCTAGAGAGGGTGTTGATGGCTAGATATCTGATAAGGAGTCTACTTACCAACATAGTACTTTGTTCATTTCATGCTCGGGGGGTGCACTGTGAAGAAATCATATGTATTACGTGTGTTCAAGGAGTATTTAAAAAACCCCTTACACTTACATACTTTTGTGAATAAAATGACCCCTTTTTCTTTATAAACTTATGGTTTTTTTTTCTAAATTTGGTTAAAAAACTCCCTCTTTAAATGTAATTCCATAAATTTTTTAAATTAATATACCCCTCCTGATGAACTCACATGCTACACTTACATATTTTTAGGTGAAGTCCCTAGGATTTCATGGTTATACTTTTAGAGACATTTCATATTTTTTCATGTTGACATTTCTTCTATCTCGATTTTTTGTTTTTACTTTATCAGTGCGGTTGATCTTGATTTTATCTTTGTACTTTATCAGTGCGATTGATCTTGATGATCGATTATGCTATGTTGATCATGGCTCTGAGTAAGTGTCTCTTTTATTTTGTACAACAAATTTGTTTTAAGATTTCATATTATTTATGGTCCTTCCCACATGCTGGAACATTTGGTCACCATCGAACGATGTTTGGGTACGATGGTAACCAAACTTTGCAAGCATGTGGGGGAGGTCCCCCCACATGCTTCCAAATTTTGGTCACCATCGGATGATGTTTGATATGTAGTGCTGCCCCACATGCTTGCAAAGTTTGGTCACCCCATCAGATGATGTTTGATATGTAGTGCTGCCCCACATGCTTGCAAAGTTTGGTCACCCCATCAGATGATGTTTGATATATCACAAGTAACGAGTGTGCATTTTTCAAGTCTCCTTAGTGCTTAAGAGGCCCTGGAAATTTTTCTCTCTTTCTCATGCCATCCATATCATTGTACCTAAACATCATCGTCTGTTAGTGTAATCAAACTTTGTAAACATATGGGGAGGGTTTCCCAGGGCCTATCAAGCACTAGGAGACTTGAAAAATGCACATTGGGTGTCAATTGGCATATCAAACATCATCCAATGGTGACCAAACTTTTCAAGCACGTGGGGGAGGACCACATATCAATCGTCTACCCCTGCACATGCTTAGAAATTTTTATCCTCACCAATGGACAATGCTTTGGTATGATGGCATGAAGAAGAGCAAAATTTCAACAGATAACAGGATAGCCAAAGTGCAATGAAAAAAAGCCATAAACCTTAGCTTTTCCCACTTTTGGGGTATTGCTTGCTTTTCCCACTTTCGGGGTATTGCTTTACATATTTTTAACCATATCAAAATCCTTAAGGTTTGTACAAATTTTAAAAAAAACCTAGCCCAAATATAAATGCTAATGGGCCTTTACACATGAAATAACTTTGTGCACATTTTCACATATAATAATCTTGTGCACATTCGCACATTCCATTAAGATGTTTCCTGCATAAATTAAATTAAGCATATTTTTCTACGATTATTAATTCATAAAAAATATGATAAAAGATATACTTGTAACAGTCCTCCCGTTTGAGGAAGTAACTGTCCTCAGTTGTGTAGAAGAAAAGTGCTACAACAACAACATTATCCTCGTAGTTATCGATGTCATAATCTGCAAGGTAAACTCTGAGAGGTCCGAACATGGCTCAGAGGAACAAAGGCATGGCTCAAAGGTTCTTATGGACAAGGAATACCAACAAGAAAACTTGTGCGGCGATACCTAAATTGGTGATCCTCACACTCATCATCAAATCAGAAATAATATGCACAAAATAACCTATCAACATGAAATGACATACAATTCTAATATATGATTCACAAAAATGATCACCATCTTCACACCACCGCTCAATCCACCGGTCATAAGACACCTCAATCTGTACCCTTGTATAGTGTGACACCTCAATCGGTACCCTCGCACATCTCGTTGGCTATACTCATAGACATTGTCCACATTAGTTAAATAATTTATTGAACACATCAATTAATCCCAACGTCATCTTGAGCTATAGACAACCCATAAGTATTCAAATAATAGCCACACACATGTTTTCCAGGCGTAAGCAACCCGAGAATCACCCCTCCATAATACAAACTAACTAAAACAAATAGTGGAGGCCCACATGCATGCTATATATGGGTGCCCCCATTATACAGTTGCATAAATGCATGAGAGGATGGCTTCATGATTGGTGTGGAAGACTAGATTTACACATAATGCATATGGAATGAACCAATCAAATGAATGTATGTAAGCGAATCTAAGTGTCCCATACCACATAGGCACGTTGCACATACACACATAGGATGGTCAAAGATACAAGACATAAATGTGTATGGAGTAAGTATATGAACCAAATCTGATGTCCCATACCATTATATTAATTCTATACATCACTTTCTTCAGAATAGAAGTTTGAGGCAGAGTGGCCAGTTCCCTCTAAAACTTAAATTCCGACACAAATTTTCTCTATCTACAAATTTTATTTAAGTTACTGAACTTGAACTACTCTTAATGTTGAATCTATGGTTTATTAATTAGGCTCTTAGGTTGTAAAAATGTTATAGTGTTAAGCTATGGCGGACATTGAGACGTATTACTTTTTACGTCATATAATTATTTTACGTATTCTGAGTCATGGGCCAGGCTTGTCGGCACCACATGTAAAGGGTAAGGGGATTGGGTGATCGCCGATGAGAGGCGCACCTCGAATTTCATCAGGATAAGGGGTTAGGATCGACCAGCCATGTGTGGGCACCCATGTGTGAACGGCCAGGTCACATATAAAAGTCAAATGTAACCTAAAACCTCTCATTCTCGGAGTGTTGAATACAAGGAGTGCTCTTGCTTCATCTTCTCCATCTCCTTCCCTAGGGTGTGTGTGTGTGTGAGAGAGAGAGAGAGTGTTGAATACAAGGAGTGATCTTGCTTCATCTTCTCCATCTCCTTCCCCAGCGTGTGTGTGTGTGTGAGAGAGAGAGAGAGAGAGTGTGTGTAGCAATCGAGCATTGCGTGGCGGCACGGCGGTAGAGCGACGACGACGGCTCCTTCATCGTGGCACGAGAATCCTTCACGACAGTGGTCTGAGCGGTGAGTGACACACCATTGCTCCCTGTTTTGAGCTTGCTAGTTTCCTGGTTGCGTGCTTGTAGCCATTCGTGGCTTGCACACGACGGTGCTTGGCAAGTCCCTAGCTCTGACACGTGCTTGTAGCCATTCGTGGCTTGTACACGATGGTGCTTGGCAAGTCCCTAGCTCCGACACGTGCGACAAGAGCGTGCATTTTTGGCGTCGCTGTCGGGAATTGCCCTGCACCAAGCTCTAGATGCAGCTCGGGCTACTATTTGAAGTCTATTTTATCCTGCAAGAAAGGCAAAGAGAGGAGTGTTTGCGTGTATGCTGCTATTGTGTGCAGGTTTGTGGAGCTGTGTGTGTGTTTGCTGCTGTTCTTTAGTCATTTTTCAGTTATGTTTTCTTCACTTTCTGCACATTTCAGTTGTGTTAGCTGTTAGTGTGTACGTGCACGTGTGTAGACAGAGGAGGGTAGAAGATCTGCTACGCGCTGTGCTGCTGTGTTGGCAGCCGCAGAGGGCGCCGCGGTGGCAAGCGGCCAGCCCTAGGTGCACATGAGCTAAAACAGAGCTAAAACATTATCCTTAAGATTTATTTTTCTAAAAATATTTTTTAAGTTAAAAAAATTAAAAAAATTAAAAATTTAAATCAACCCAACCCGCATGGAAAGAAATTTTTTATTGAAAAAAAAATGAAAAAGAAAAAACCCCCAATTGACCCCGACCCCGGCCTTGGTCTCTTGATATATATATATATGTAGGACAGTGAGCCTCCATAGCTTTCTCTCAAGTGAAAGCTTAAGGGGAGTGAAGCTTTATATATAGTTTACCCCCCAAGGAGTGGAGTGGGCATATGGGACAAAGCCTTCACCTTTCCCCCCACAGGCACCCTTGGACTTTCTAATTTAAGCCTCACACCTAGGCATAAATAGAGTGTTATGAGGGCCACGGGAGCTCCGGATAGGCAAACACGGTGCTGTAAAGCACGCTAGGACCCCTTGAATGATACGCTCGTCTTGAGCTATCAAATGCCTTAGTCCAGTTTCGACCATAATTAAGGGGGTAAAAACGGATTGAAAACAAGACAAAAACAAGTAAAAACGGGGTGCGAAACACCTAAGAAACCACTTATGTGGGCTTCAAGGGTAGATACTAACGCCCGTAGGATACCCACGTTACATGCATCTATGCTCTGGTCGGGTGCTAGAGTTTGAGCAACTAGAAAGCGTTTCAGTTTATGCAGGCTCACACCATCCCTCCACGTTAGCATCTTGGCCTTCAGTTGGAACCCAAGGAAGTGCAACCAAGATCCACGACGAATAGCGGGGCTAGTGACTCGTCCTCTGACTCTGAAGTCATAGAAGGGCATCCTACCCAGAACTCTGAGGAAGAAAAGCCAAAACGTGCCAGTTTGGGCCCCACAACCTGGATCTAGCATGCTTAGTCGTCTAATAGAGACTCTTAGTAGAGCTACGCACTCTGAACCTGCGACAAGTGAAGTAAACGAAGGAGGCAGGGAAGTAGATTCGCCATTCACATCTCATGTAGACCCTGCCCTCCCAAAGAGTGTCCATGTGAATATTCTACCCACTTCATTTAATGAAGGCCCTACTGAGCTACCACCTTCTGACGCTCTTCCTAAAGTAGAGGCCCCTAGAAGTAAAACAACAAGAAGTGACATTACGTCCACTTCGAGAGAACCTTTTGGCACGCCAATAAAGGCAAAAGACTCCTATGACTCTGATGTTTCTTGTGTCCTTAAGCTCTTGGGATTAGCTTGTTCTTAGAATAGACACATTGTGGTCATCTGTTTATTTATTAAGCTTGGTAATTTTCCTTGACTTAGGCCAACTGTAGACCTTGATTAACCTTCGACACCTTGCTAACTCTTGAATTACTTTCAATAGTTTTAAGCTCATGTTAATTTGCTACGCTAGCTCCTTAATGTGACCTCTTAAACTAGGTTCTCATGGCATACTTCCATTGTGGTCTAACATGCTTGATTTTATTTTTGATACACTCTATATCTTTTGAAGACCAAGCATGCTTTCACTCTACTTCCCTATTTTGCAGATACAATCTACCACAACAAACCCTGTCGGACTTACCGTACCATAGCTTTCGAGGACGGAATCTACATCAGGAAGGGGGGCATGTTAACCTATGGCAGACATTGAGACGTATTACTTTTTATGTCATATAATTATTTTACGTATTCAGAGTCATGGGCCGGGCTTGTCGGCACCACATGTAAAGGGTAAGGGGATTGGGTGATCGGTGATGAGAGGCGCACCTCGAATTTCATCAAGATAAGGGTTAGGATCGGCCGGCCATGTGTGGGCGCCCATGTGTGAATGGCTAGGTCACATATAAAAGTCAAATGTAACCTAAAACCTCTCATTCTCGGAGTGTTGAAATACAAGGAGTGCTCTTGCTTCATCTTCTCCATCTCCTTCCTCCCCAGCGTGTGTGTGTGTGTGTGTGTGTGAGAGAGAGAGAGAGAGAGAGAGAGAGAGAGAGAGAGAGAGAGAGAGAGAGAGTGTGTGTGTAGCGATCGAGCATTGTGTGGCGGCACGGTGACGGTGGCGGCTCCTTCTTCATCGCGGCACGAGAATCCTTCACGACGGCGGTCTAAGCGGTGAGTAACACACTATTGCTCCCTGTTTTGAGCTTGCTGGTTTCCTGGTTATGTGCTTGCAGCCATTCGTGGCTCACACACGGTGCTTAGCAAGTCCCTAGCTCCGACACATGCGGCAAAAGCGTACATATAGAAATACTTATGAAAAAGTTGTATAAAAGGAAGTGAATATATACATACCTCCATCGTTGTGGTGGTGTCATTGAAATTATTTGTCAAAAGAATTTTGACACTCAAAGAGACGTGAGTTGTTAAACAAAATTCATGAGAAATTTAACATTATAATAGATAAATTGATTATGGATAGGAAATACTAACCTTGAGTTGAAAAGCTGCTAGATAGGAGGTGAGATTATAAATGAAGAGTAGATAAAATTGATTTTTCAATACATCAAAAGTTTAAGCACAAATATAAATGTGAATGACTAGTAATAATTCTAACAATCTTGATTAAGTAAACAAGTCTAGATGATGAAAGATTAATTTTCATTTGAAGTTAAAATAAACTTGAATAATAAACATGAAACTTAGCAATCATAAGGTTGAGGTAAGCGTAAGAGAGTCGTACCTTATATATATTCGATTGCAATGATGCTCTAACATTAAGAAAATTGAGAAGCAATGCGAATGGATTGAAATATAATTATTTTTCCAAACGTAACTAGGGTTATATTAAATTATGACTTTATAATAAGAAATATAACTTATAGTAGTATGATTTGAAATTCTATGTATAATTATTTAAGCATGATCATTATTGTAAGAATAGGGATGAGAAACTGACTTGGAAGGTGTTTAAATCACTGTTTGAAAGATAAATTTACATAGAAATATTGGGAAAAAAATTATTTACTAAGTTATAGAGGGTAGAAACTTACTTGTAAGTGTCGAAAAGCTTTGCTACAAAATATAACATTAAAAAGACATAAATATTGTAAGCATATGTGATGTTTTAATTATGGAAAATGGAGGAACTTACTTGGGAGTGCTGGAATCATTCTAAAAGAGAAATATTATTGCACATGCTACATGGTACCAAAAAATTTAAAAGAAGTTCCAGAATTTATATATCTTGAATTAATTACTGTCAATTTTAAACACATAATGCAATTAATGAATGGGTTGAATACGTACTCATATGATGTTGGGGAAGCACATCTACATGGTAAAAAATCCTCTACATCTTTCGGCATCGATCGTGAAAAAAGATGCACCACGTGTGTTGGAAGCTCTCAGTGGTGTGATGCACATTGATCCCCACCTGAGTGCCTAGTGCCCCGACAATAGAAAAAGGTAAAAATGGCGGGTCTATAGCACAAAAACTCGTAGGGCTGGTGGAGGCCGCCTCCCCTGGTCTTAGAGACAACCTCGTCCAGCACCATCGCCGGATGGTGGCTAGTGTAGTCAACCTGCTCTCCCAAGACAAACTCTATGTACAACTGCTTTAGAAAGTAGATGGGGATCTATCGATTGTTTGACATCCTCTATATGTGGCAACATAGTGATTATAGATATGTGCCACCATAAGAGGATGAGAACACCATGAAATAGTAATGGGCTTTCTTACCCCAAGCCACATCCCATGGCTATCAAGAAAAAGGTCCAAATATGCTCCATCTCTAATAGGTCCAAGCTCACACACCTGATGATATATCAAGTGGAGCAAAATATCCACTCATCTACAAAAACAACATCGTGAAGGCTATGAAGGGATGAGAGCATCACCATAAATTGTATGTCTCTAGCACTCCTATAGATAACCACTAACTCACGGTCTATCTCTACAATGAGGTCCATAATCAAAGAGATACCCTCCTAGTGTGACTCCATGCTAGACCCTAAGCCTTATATAAACGAGCGGGCCAATGTGAAAGGCTACTAGTGTTAAGAAAATACTAATCTAGCACTAATGAATCTTTAAAACACCACTAATGTTGGATTCAAAGCTCAATAATGGCACTTCAATCCAAGAGAGAACACAAAGGAGGAGAGAGTGACATAGTGAAAACGACGTAAGAGAATGAGGGGGAAAAAATACTTAGGACTTTTATAATCTCGTTCGAGGTCACATGGCATAACTTTTAGGGTTTACAAAATGAACGGCCCTGATATATGCATGGTTTTACGGTTGGTAAAATGAACGGCCCCGATGTATGCGTGGTTTTAGGGTTGGTAAAATGAACGGCTTAGATTTGTTGAGAGTATCTCAATTGAGATACATGGACGGCCTGATTACAACCATGTATCTCGATTAAGATACATGAACATCTTAGATTTGTTGAGAGTATCTCGATTGAGATACATGGACAGCTACGATTACAACCACGTATCTCGATCGAGATACATGAACACATGAGATTGCATCTCAGTATCTCGATCAAGATATATCAATGGCAAAGATCGCATCTTGATATCTTGATCAAAATATGTCAATGGTTTGAGATCACATTTCCATATCTCGTTCGTGATACGTGGGATGGTTGAGATGGCATCATTGTAAATGCTAAATATACATCCGAGTGGGCAATCATGCATATGTTGAGACCGAGATCCCTTGTGACATTGATGTGGATCCTAGTGGCCTTAGTATCTCGATCGAGATATCCAAGTGGCGGTGACATGTTTTAGTAACATGGACCATGATCGAGATACGAGAGCCCTTCCGAGGCTACTGGCATAGCGGTTATTGGTATCTCGATTGAGATATTAGGCTATTGGCTTGGGGGACACATGTCAAGTTATTAGTGATGTTCATATCTCAATTGAGATATCGTGCCCGTGAGTTTTGCTTCTTGCATTGATGTCCTATTTTCCTTGAGAGTGAACGAAAGTGACTACCCTTACCTTGCATCCGCCCCATCTACCGCATCCCATCCTATGCGGTAGCATGCTTGCTCTTTGTTAGCACCATCTTTAGGGTTTGTTGCCTGCTATGTAGTCTTGTTGCAGGTAAAGCTCATCTAAAATGTTTACATCATTGCACATATGTTGGAGAGAGACTCATGCCTAGAAACTTGTCCATAATGTTTAACATCAATGACACTTGTTGGATAGACCTTAATGTGCTATGACTTGGAACATTTATACTATGAGGTATCTATAGATGTAGAGCTCTAAATCTATAGACCTTAATGTGCTTTACGACTTGGAACATTTATATAATGAGATATCTATAGTAGATGTAAGCTCCTACTTAAGAAGTAGGGCTTAGAGAAAAGTATTAAGCTAGGATCGATTTGAGTAGAGGTGGCATGCATCCACATTGCAACCTCCATTCATGGGAGTTACCCTACTTTGATCTCCAGTCATGGGAGTTAATATCGATTTGAGGAGAGGTGGCATGCATCCACATTGCAACCTCCACTCATGGGAGTTAATATCGATTTGAGCAGAGGTGGCATGCATCCACATTGCAACCTCCATTCATGGGAGTTTCACATCTAGTATCATGGAGTTCACAACTAGTTAGAATAAATCCATTCGAGCATGGTACATGCAGCAACAAGTATTCCTTTCCTTTAATTTCTGATGAAGTATGGCTTGAGGTTCTGAAAGGCACGGAAGCCGATGACGATTGAGGGATGGTGTGCTTTGAAATTCATTATTAGTAAAATTAATATTGATAAAGTCTTCAATTGAAAGTTAGCAACCATAAACACACACAAGAGATTTTCAAAATTCCTAAAGTAGAGCTATATGCTTTGTGTACAACATGAAGCGCAACTGCAACTCATAATAGGTACAATGGGTGAAGGTTCTACTAGATGCAATATAAAAATGCGATGTCACATAATGTGGGGATAATCAACTCACACAAACAAAGGCTAACCAGAGCCTCTTTCTCTTTGGATACTACATGAGAACAACTAGTGCAAACATCGATGTGAAGAATGGAATCTGACATGTTATAGGCTTGCCTTGGGAAGAGAACCAATGCAGTGGCATATAGGTCGGCTTCCCTCCTAAAGTTTCAAAGTATAGTGCATGGATTGCTTAACTTATAGTGTTTCTTTTTGCAAGAAAGATGCAAGATTGTTTAACTTATCGTTCTTTTTGCAAGTAAGGTGCAAGTTTGTTTAACTTATCGTGTTTCTTTTTGCAAGTTAGGTACCTTGTTTTCTAAGAAGGTCTCTTTTAAAGTTGCCTTTGGGCAAAATTTTTCTTTGCCCTCCTAGTTAAAATTTTAACAAAAAACAATTATCTATTTAAGTGATATATTTTATTTTTTAAAATTACACAAATAATACCATATATAAGTTTTTTTAAAATTACACAAATAATAACCATATATTTCCTTGAAGGGTGAAAAAATATAAACCCGTCTCTTGCTGAATGACTGCGAGCGTCGACCTTCATTTGTTGCCGCAGACTGCTTGCGTCCACATGACACGAACGCAAGATTCCTACCAAAAGCGAAAGCCTTCTCTCACTTCCAGCTCCCTCGCGTGTCTTGCCAGCCACTTCGTTTGCTGCCGCCTCTCTTCTCTCGGAATCATCAATCGATTCTCATCACACACGCCTATCTACATTCGTTCTGGACACTAAGACCTCGCCTCTCCTCCACAAACATTAACTATCTGCCTTTATACCAAAGCCAGGTCAATATTCATCCGTGTACAGGTGGTTGATCTCTTGAAATCAATCTGAGTGAAGCAACCCTGCACATGAATGAACGCGTTCCAAGTTGTTGCGTGGGCCGGTGGCTTGCATGCGGTGAAAGGCGACTTCTCCTAAATGTAAGAGCTACCAACACGACAACATGTCCTCCTACCGAATTTGCGAAGATTAGCGGCTTCTCTCTCTCTCTCTCTCTCTCTCTCTCTCTCTCTTTTACATTTATATTGTCTCCAGTCAGTGAGTTGCGCGTGCGTGTGCAAACTACAGGCCCCTGTCTTGCCCAAATGTTTCCGTTTTCCGTTTGAGAGAGAGAGAGAGAGAGAGAGAGAGAGAGAGAGAGAGTACACAACCCACAGGGTCGAGTGTAGATTTCATGCTTCTAATAAAATGATAGCCTAGGTTAGGTTGCTCTATGAACAAAAGTTAACCTTTCCTGTTTGGGCTGTGCAGGACTATTATCTAGAGGTCACATCTTTCTCATAGATCAATGTACCAGGCCAATTGTACATCTGGCTTGATACATCAGAGGACCATGGGCCCTGAATACCAAGGCCCCGATGCCTCGGCCCTGTCTTCTTGCATGTCTGTTAATGCTCTTGGACCTAATGGGGTTGGTTCTCCAAAGCAACGGTTGAGGTGGACATCTGATCTACATGACCGATTTGTGGAAGCAGTAACTCAGCTTGGGGGTGCAGACAGTGAGTGTGCATTTCTACTCATATTTCATGTCTATAATGTAGGGATTTATGGGTATGTAATAGAAGCCTCCGTAAAGGAGCCTCTTTCAAGCAAGATGACATATACATAAAATGCATTGAATGTTGATTTACATTTTATAATTTATGCTGCTGTCATTATGGATGCTGAATGCTGAAAGATATTATGCTACCTTAATTTGTAGCTGATGCAGTTTCAAGATATCCTTGAAGATCTGCATATGAACTCAATAGCAAGAGAGTGTCATAGTGACAATTGTTACATGTACAAAAGATGCCTCTACTTTCACTTTTGTGTTTGAAAGATGAGTCCTTTAGGGCAAGGAACTTTCAAGAATGGGAAGGTTTGATAAGTAGGCCTTTCAAGAGATGAAGTGGAAGGGTGTCTTGTATTTATAATGGATGAAAAATGTCTTTGATGCATCAATTTCTTTTCCCTTTGATTTGTTCCGTAATGCTTTATTTTGTGCCAACATTTTAGCATTCAATAGATGGGCGACTAAAGAAATACGTTTTCCATAACCCTCAAATCAAATAGTAAAGCATTTAGAGTCATTTTCTTACAGTCTCTAAATTATTTGCAGGGGTTTAAAGAAATTTCGAATTGTTGGGCTGTCATAAAAAATATGGGCCTAGAAAATATGGGCCAGCGCCAAGTCACGTGCACCTTGCATTGGGGTAAACAGTGACACACTGGCATGATCATCGGTGCAACATTTGTACAGAAGTAGTACCTTTTTATAGGAATATTTGTCGTATGCCGTGACCCCATTGTGAGTCCTCAGTCCAGGGACAGTCAGGCACGAGCAATGTAGGTTAGTCTCCGAGCCTTAGAGGTTAGTCAAGTGTCAGTCCTTTTAACCCACTTGGAGAATTCATCAGATAGTGCATGTAGAGTCGGCCCTAGAAGTAGGTATACATCAGTAGGATTAAGCCTAAAGCATGGCTTTGCCTATGGGCTAGCCAAAGGGGCCAGCCATGGGCTTTATTGGCCTGTCCAAGGGCTAATCATAGCCCTGGGCCAGCTGACCAAGTATTGGGGCATTAATATGCTAGTCGCCCAACATTTACAGCGGGCCAATAGCTCTATGCTGGTCAAGTTCCAGTCGGCCAGCTGCTGTAGTCTGGCATGACAGCAAAAGCAGCTTTTTCCCATGCGTAGCATTTAATACAAATTTGTCCATTTTGCTACTAGTCGACAGCTTCTTCAGCAGCATAATGACATATAAAAGCAGTCACATCATTACCATTTCTTCATTCAGGTATTCAGCAAGTACAAGCAGCAGATAATCATCCAATCATCTCAAGGCTATCAAGGAAGATCCTCTTTAACATTTAGCCAGCATATGTGCAGTCTCTGGACTTGCATTAGTGGCCCGAAGAGTCTTCAGTAGAGCCTTGGATTGGAGGATACTCAGTTGACGTACAGTCTTCCTCGTCCTTGCGTTGGGCATTCATATTGCTTGTTTACTCAAGCATTGTACAACATTCTCCAAAGAATAATATAAGCAAATACTCTTGCTTGCGCCGCCGGAAGGGGGGGGGGGAGAGCGAGTGGGCTTCAGTGGGTATTTGGGACCCAATAAGGTGTCGTTTACTTCACTCTCTCATTCTCTTCTCTCTCTAATCTCTCACCACATAAAGGTATAAAGAAGGCCCAAAAATAAAAGACTGGCTGAACCTGTTTTGGCTGAGATAGATCTCAACCCTTCACCTTCAAACCTTCACCCTTGCGTTAGCTTCTCCCTTGGCTGTCCTGGCCCTTGAGTAGCTGCAGCACTTTGTGAATTATGAGATGAATTGACCTGATTTATGCAATGGGTATTTATACCTTTCTCTTATGCTGGTCGGCTGGTTTTACTCTAGTCGGTTGACTAATAAAAGCCTCACGACTGCATCACATAGCATTAAATGCTGGAAAACCATGCGCATTCAGATATGGCTGGCTGGCCAGCATGCGCATCTGACATGGGCTGCTGGGCAGCCTGTCAGCTGCCTATCCAGAGGCCCTAGGGCTGGCCGACAGCCCCTCCAGCCCCTCCAGCCCATCCCATGGTTGGTGGGCACAGCCAAGGCCCTCCTGGCCCTTTGGGGGTGATTCTACACCTCCCCCATGCCCACATAACTGTTCTTGGGGCAGCCCTATGGGCTGGCCCCATTCCTACATGCAAATCCTACTTGTCTACACATCGGTTTGGCATCCGGTGCCATACCAGATACACAGAACCACTGACATCATTCCAGAGGGAGACTCACAGTGCGGACTGGCACTGTTTCATGTGCAGGACAATGCACACCTGACCTCGGACGATTGGAGTGGAACCCTGGTTGACTTGTCCCGGACTGGGCTTGCATGGGACTAGTTTTCCACCCCAGGTCCTGCACCTTCTGTACAGATATGTCTACGTGGCATCCAAGTGAGGGATGCACGTGACAGTGGGACACGGGAAGAAAGATTGCACTAAGTTTCGGTCACACCTTCGCCATCCGCCTCTAATGCCGTTTAGCTTTTGCCCGCTTTGAATTCAGTATCACCAATAGTATTTGATGATAAGCATGAGGGTGAGTGAGGTCGAGGGACAGACAAAGACTCTCATCTGTGCCTATGGCACTGTAAGGGGACTACAATTCATTGTCCTCTTTGACATGGGCAGTTCTGAGGATGCCATCTCTCCACAGTTGGCAAACAAGATGAGCTGTACCTTGGTTCCTTATCATTTAGATGTGGACGGGTTTACCCTTTGGTATGAAGGTACACACATTTCTCACAAAACTCAGCGGTTTGAGTTTCAGGTTCAAAGGGCCATATTCCAGCAGGATTTCATTGTCTCCCCTCTTTTAGGGTGCGACATGATACTCGGTATACGGTGGTTGAGACAGTATGCATCAATTCCTGATTGGAGGCAGGACACTTTCACTATTGTTGAAGGTTTTCCTGAGCTCATCATGATTTGTGAGGATCGGAGCATTCGTGGAATTCCACCCATTTCCCACATTCAGGCCCAACGAGCTATCAGAAAAGGACCAAAGTGTGCGTTACTATATATCCACTCTCAGTCTAATGCAGTTCAGATAGCATCCGCAATGGAGTAGCGGATGGTTGGTCTTTTGTCTCAATACAGCAATATCATTCTGCGAGACAACCTCCCACCCAGTATACCTGAGGACCATCGCATAGAATTGGTTCCTGGGTCAGAACCTCCAAACAAGTTTTCCTACCATCTTTCTAAGGCATTGGAGAGCGAACTGGAGCAGCAGTTAGCCCAACTACTCTGGTCTGGATTTATCCGACCGTCATCCTGTCACCATTTGGCCACCCAATTGGTCCACCCGTGCTTTCTCATTATGTATGTACATTGGACTGGCGTCCATGGCAGTTGCATATGCTCAGTGCCGAGGATTGATGCCACTCATGTGATACTATGGACTTGGCTTTCCGTTGGGACTTATGCATGTGTGTACATGTCCATAAATGCCTGGAGGATTGGTGTTCCATTGGGTCTGGTACCTCGTGTACTTGCCTGGAGTACGCCTATTTTGGTATAGTCTCATGAATGGGGATTCTCAATACTAGTGCTGCATTGCATAGCATCTTTATGTGCTTGCTTGCAATTGAATTTGCATGTTGTTTTCATGCTTGCTTGACCAATGTGTAGTTCTTAATAAGGGGACGCCCGCCCGTGAACCGTGTGTGTGAAACTGTCTGCTGACATGGTTATGTGGCATGTGAGAGGCGGTAAGTATTGGTCATAAATCTAGCCTCAGGAATTAGCATTCATTTATAAGTGAGTGTATACACACTTCATTAAGTTTTGGGCAACCAAAACTCACTTATAAATTATGACCAGCCTTGTGTTCGCACACACTGATGTCCTAAGGTGGACAAAACCCAATGCCCACCGCCCAAACCTTATCCCCTTTGTACAAAGGGAGCAACCAGCCATGTGTCCGTTCCAACTTGCACCACAAGGCACTTGTCCTCTCTACCTTGACACCTAGGGTGGACATCTCATCATCTCTCTCTTTCCTCTCTCTAGAAGTTGGCGCCCTTCTTCATGAGGTCTTTTGGCTGTATTTTCTACGACTTCTCCTTCCCAACTCCATATCCAAGCTTGCTAGTGTGTTTTCCAAGCTTCCAAGAGTGTTTCTAGGTGGTGTTTACTCTCCCACACACTCCCAATAATTAAAATTCAGCAAAACAGCTCTTATATTTGCTGTAATTTCTGGTCTTTTTACTGAAAACCCTAATTTCAGCCTTCCTTTCTCAAGTTGAATGATAGGGGAAGCTTTCCCAAGGTTCCCTTCATCCTCTTGAAGACTTTTGTCACGAAGGATCATGACAGATTGAAGATTTCAACACTCCAAACGCTTCCATCGCGAAGACTTCCGCTGTCATTTACTCTACTTGCAATTGGTAAGTGTTGATTCTTAAATATGGAAGCAAGTAGCAGGAGGGAGGAGCAGGACTCCTTGTTCACATACCTTGTGTAGTGTTCTCTTGTTCTACGTGCTCTCTTGGAGATTGTTGCTACCATGTGTTGGTGAAACAATAGAGGGCAGATGGTAGGGAACATGGGCACTTCAAAGGGTAGTGTGAGTTGCATGTCTACACTGACAACCACATTGTTTGCAATACTGTATTCATATGCATTGGTATGGAAATCTGGTGAGAAATGCCCATGACACTATGTTCTTGATTCTCCCAAGATCAATATACTTTATTTATTTGAGGGAGGGGTTGGCCGATCCGGCTCATTGTGCATCTCTTGTCAATTCAACAAATTACTTCTTGAATTGAGCATGTTGTCCATTAAATCTTGGTGTATTTACTAGCATTGTGCTCAACCAAGTTACTTATCCTCCCCTTTTGCTACTCCCATTCTGTTTGTCCAGAAGAAGGATAAGTCCGCACGCATATGTGTGGATTACAGGATGCTCAATAAGCTAACAGTTAAGAATAGATTCCCCATGCCCAAAATAGACATCCTAGAATGACTCAATGGTGCAAAATTTTTCTATAAGATAGATCTCAAGAGTGGCTACCATCGGGTTTGGATCTTCGAGGCCAACATTCCAAAAAGTGCCTTTAGGACTGAGCATGGCCACTACGAATTTGTGGTGATGCCCTTTGGACTCACCAACACGGCAGCAACGTTCAACAAAATGATGTCTCAGGTTTTTTGAGATCTCATTGGCAACTGCGCCTTCATCTTCTTAGATGACATCCTTATTAGATTTTCCCTCTTTTTTGTGTCTTGTTGCTAGCCGACTGCCCTTTCCTTGGCCGACCAGCAACGCCTTGACTATATATAGCATTTGCCTCACCATTCAGTCTTTTGTACCACTTCATAGATCATATCCGGTACCACTTTTGTTGCTGTTGCTGTTGCTGTTGCTGTTGCTGGGGACTGCACAACATCTTCTTTTTATCATCAGCTCTTCAGGTCAGCACATCAGCGTTTTACATCAGGTCACACCTTGGGACAACAACTCACTCTTTGCTATAGGTTAGCACATCCGCATTTTATATCAGGCCACACTTTGGGACAGCAGCCCACTCTCTGCTACATACAGTACATCAGCGTTTTCTCCTATAGTTTACCTTGGGACAGCAGCCCACTCTCTGCTACATAGAGTACATCATCGTTTTTCTTCTACAGGTTACTTTGGGATAGTAGCCCACTCTCTGCTACAACACATCATCGTTTTTCTTCTAGTTTACTTTGGGATAGCAGCCCTCTCTGCCCACCATCTCACCTCATCGGGACGGTAGTCCTCTCTGCTTATCTTCGACACCGACCACCTCATGGAGTGCCTTTGCCTCATCAGCTCTGACATCCTCTTTGCTTCTGCACTGGTCTACTTCTTAGAGTCACCTCACATTAGAGGGCTCTTGTACATATGTTCACTCACCATTATATATAGACTCACTCACCTATTTCATGCTGTGTTGTTTTGCTCTGATCTCTCGTACATCTGGTCCTTTCGTCCTTTTTCCCTCACAATGTGGCACATGTTTTGCAACTCTCGTAGGACAATGAGTTGTTTATCAATGCCAAGAAGAGTGAGTTTGGAGCACTAGAAATCCATTACTTGGGATACATCATCAGTTCATTAGGTATTAGCCTCGATCTTGAAAAGGTACATGCCATTCTCAGTTGGGATGCTCCCACTACAGCCTAGGAAATCCACTCATTTGTGGGTCTTTGTTAGGCCTACAGCACACACACGGACAATTTTGCTGACCTTGCAACACCTCTCACTGACTTGCTCAAGGGCATGAAGATTCGTCGTCAGAAAGTGTCTTGTCACGGGCAAGGCTCTAGAGGCATTCCAGGCAATGAAGAAGGTTGCCCCTGAGTCACCAGTTTTGAAATTGGTATCATGGGATGATCCTTTTGAGGTGATTACCGATGCCAGTAACCTTGCCATTCGAGCTGTTTTATAGCAAGATGGTAGACTAATGGCTTATTATAGCCGTAAGTTGAATAACACCGAGAAAAATTATTCGGTGTATGACAAAGAGCTTTTGGGGGTGATGCTCTTAAACATTGGAAGAACTTCGTGTATGGGAGGGACTTCACAGTTAAGATAGATCACCAGACACTTAAATGGTTCAAACCATGCCTAGTGCCCAATGGAGTGACAAGCAGTCCAGATGGAGTCAATTGTTCCAACAATTTGGGGGAATGATTGAATACGTCCCTAGCAAAAACAACCCCTTTGCCGATGCTCTTAGTCGAAAAGGCACAATCCAGACATTGCAGAAGTCCACAGTGCTGGAAATTCAAGGCAAAGACTTGGACAATATGAAGGCACAGTATCCAGATTCGAAAGAGTTCGGGACTCAATATCAGTTGGCCCTCAGTTCAGAACCAGGCCACTACAGTATACAAGATGGTTGGTTGTTTTTCAAGAACCGTCTTTGTGTACTCAAAGAAAAGTGCCAAGTCTTTCTCCATGATGTCCATGACTCTCTTGTTGGAGGTCATAGGGGTATCAACAGTACCTTGGAGAAGTTAGAGAGGCCATTCTATTGGCCTAAGATGTAACGGGATGTCTACCAACACGTCCAATCATGTCAGATATGTCAAAAGGTGAAAGTTCCTCATATAAAACAGGCAGGGTTACTTCAGCCTTTGCCTATTCTTGAGGGACCCTTGTTAGCAGTCATCTCCTGTCTGTACACACTGTCAGGGCCTTTGTTGTGGGTGTGCCCGCGCGTATTTGGTGTCTTCCCATTTTTCCTCACTCTTCGTATTTTTTCTTATTTATTTGGAGCTGTGTATGGGCTGTTGGCTGTGCCCAGATGGCTGGCCGACTGTATCTGTGATGCCCGACCTTTTTTCAGTGCTGGTCGATTGCTTCTTTTCTGGCCGACTGGATATTTCTTGGTCGTGGGCTGCTGTCGGTTGATTCTAGGCTGGCCAACCAGCAGCCAGGGGCCATATAAAATGGCTCCTTGCCCTCACACTTCATTATTCTATATTCCGGGATTTTATTGGTGTATATAGCAGAGTTACACTAGCTTCTCTTTCTCTCTCTCTCTTTCATCTGTTTGTTGCTCTCTATAGCAGTTGTCTTCATTTCCGCTGGGCATTCTGACATGGTATTAGAGCCCCAGGTGGCTTGAAGCTTGGAGATAGTGGGACGTTGAGGGTTTGCTGATTGAAGTGCTGATTGGAGACTGTTTGGGCTGTACGGGACTTGGAGATCAGGTAGAAGGCGGCCATCACCGTTGGATAGCCACCTTGCATTCTATTGCAGCCTCTTCTTCTTCTTTTTTCCCACCCACCCTCCCTTCACAAGACCTTGTGAACCCTTGAGATGGCAGATTTGCTTGAGATGGCTGAGAAGCACGTGAAGATCCCGACACTCCCCACATTCCTGATGGACCGCCAGCTGGACAGGAACAACTATGGCATATGGAAGGTAATGATGGAATTTGTTTTGGAGTCCTATGACTTGGCTGATTTCATTGTTGTTGGGGTTCCACGGCCGGAGTTGGAAGAAGGGGAGTTACCCTCTATTCGGAAGGAGGAGACGCAGGCACAGTTATGGGATAGTGTGAATGCCCGAGTCCGTTCTTTCATCTTCCTCAAGTGCACACCACAGGTGATCAATCACATAAAGCATATGATGCTGGCCAGAGGAATTTGGCAGCATTTGGCTTCTCTCTACAATAGGGTATCACCCATGAAGAGAATCTCATCGCAAAGAGGCCTGAGCCGTACGCAATGCGACAGGGCTCAGTTGCATGACTCTATTTGACGTCGTTGGCGAGTCAAATTCAACCTATTAGTAGCTACGTCCCAAAGGATGAATGCCTGTGATCTTTGTAGGCGCTCCAAGGAGGCAACCTTGTAGAAGATCTTTGAGTTGTCCGCACGTTGGGTGGCTACCAACAATCTTGCACACTAGAGTGGAAGTCTCTAGAGATGCAACTGTCGTAGTGAGGAGTTGGAGGTCCGCTTCTGAGAAGGACAGGCAAGGGATGGCAGCCTCAGTTGGGGATGATGGAGTAGCTGCCATGGAGTCCTCCTGAGGGGTGAAGACCAGAAGGGGCCGAGGCTTGCCAAATGAAAAATGCCCAAGAACAAGAGAAATTGCCTCAAGAAATGGAGGGAACGGAGAGATGGAGCCGAAGGGGAAATGGAGGGGGGGATTGGAGAGGCTGCGGGGGAGGGAATGGTGGGGGGATGGAGCGGAGGGAGGAGAAGGGGGGAAGGAGGCATAGGTGGAGGGAGGGGAGCAGGCGGGGGGCAGCGAAAGAGAGACAGAGGGGGAGAAGAGTAGCGAGAGAGGGAGGAGGTGCAGGAGGGAGGGGGGCAGAGTGTGCGGAGAATTGGCGGAAAGAGGGGGCGGGGAGGGGGGGTGCAATCGGTCAGAGGAGGCCAGCAAGGGGCCGGGGGGGGTGCGGGCCTGTAGGGGGGCGCAAGCGGAAGAGATCAAGGCACAGGCGTGAAGGAGGGGGGGGTGGGGAGCTGTGCTCAAGGGGAGGGGTGCACAAGGAAAAGGGCGGGGGTGCACAGGTCGAAGGGAGGGAGGGCAGACAGGCAGGGGGCGAGAGAGGTGGCAGCAAAGGGGGGCTGTAGGCAGCACAGAGGTTCACGCTGGGGGGTGGGGGCTCTAGCTCTCACAACGTTTTTTTTTTCATATCACTGTGTTCTTTTGTATCATGTGATTGCAGTTTAGAGTCCATATCACTGTGACTAATGAAGGTCTGTCAGGCATCATCTCCATCACTGTGAAGGGAGGTTTGTTGGGTATTTCGGAGTTAGTTGGTGTGAACACTCTTTGGCTGTGAGTAGCCCTTATTTGGTTTGTCAAAAAATAAGGCTTGATGCCTATAAAAGCATGTCCTTGGTGGCTCTATAACAATGAGCATCATTTGAGTTGTGCAATCTCTCTCTCTCTCTCTCTCTCTCTCTCTCTCTCTCTCTCTCAGGAAGTAACAACATGGACGAAGAGGAGATTGTCGCCGAACTCGGAGGAGCCGCCGATGCTGCATTTCATACACCCCCTTCTGTTAAGAAGTTTTATGTGAGAAAAGGTAGGGAATGGACACTCTCTCCGGGGTCAAAGCGACTGGGGAAGACATCCAAGAGAATCGATGAAGCAATGTATGATGAGATACACAGATTGGTTAGGACAGAGATACGCCGTGAGGAAGTTAAGCAAGAAATATAGCAAGAAACACATGCCTGTTTGGCTGAAACGTATGCAGACATGTATGCAAAGATGAAGGGCAAGATGCAAGCCCAAGTACGGGTGGAATTGCAGGTTGTACAAACTTTCATGCAGGCTGAAATCAAAAAAGAATTGCAAGAGGAAATGCATGCAGTGATTGCAGAGAAAGACAATATGATCTTGGAATTAAGGGCAGAGCTGAATGCATGCAAGGAAAAGTTAGACCATCAAAATGAGGGACAAGGCATGGCTGCAACACCTCAAATGTAGGAGAAAATAAAAGAACTAAAAATACAGGTGGAGAAGGAGATAAGAACCTTGGCCGAGGTTGCACAACGCACCAAGGCGGAGGTGGAAGAAAATGCTAAGTGGATTGATGTGGTAAAAAAGCACAAGGGAATGCCTGACAATAAAGTGGAGATGATGAATGCAACCCTCGAAGAAGAGGCTAAACGGCGAGCCAGAGCCCTACATGTACGGGTTAGAGGGTGGGGGTAGAAAGACAAGAAGATGCTAAGACACTGAGTACAAAGATAGGAGCCACAGAGATTCCTATAGCAGAGGCCTGGAGAGTGGGAAAGGATGCCACTAGAGCACAAGCGTTGATATTGAAATTTGCAGATATGGATAAGAAGAAGGTCTTTCTCGCTGAGAGGGCCGCGCTTAAGGGAGAGAAAATTTATCTAGATGAGGATCCTACGCCGGCCCAGGTAGCACACCGGAAGGAAAACATGCCTCGAGTGTTCGAAGCACGTAAGGAGGGGAAGTGGGCTGTATATAGAGATGGGCAAGTATTCATCCACGAGCGCCAGTCATCCTGACGGGGCACGGCCTATGGGACCTTGAAGTTATCGATGTGGAACTGCAATGGAGCCCTACGGGTAGATGCAGGGTACTTTGAGGACACTTTCAAAGGCCGGGATATTGCCATGTATACAGAGACACACCAATGTGCATGGAGTAAATTACCGGAGGCTCCTGGGTATAGATGGGAATCGGTATGTCGACCCCAACCACGCATAGTAGGGGGGACTAGAGGAAGTGGGGGGGAGCAGTATTGTTAAGGGAGGACTTACGGGAGGCAGTACATGTGATGCATAGAGGTGTAGACGCACACTACATGTGGATCAAAGTGAGCACAAATAGACCTCGGGACATTTACATTGCAGTATGCTACTTCCCACCGGCACATTCTAGATACGCTACGCCGGGAGAATCACCATATATGCCGCTGTACGAGGACATCATGAGATTTGCAAGCTTGGGAGATGTACTACTAATGGGGGATTTTAATGCACGTACAAGCCGGGAACAATCAGCTCTCTATGCTACGGATGAGCCCATGTACCGCGAGCTAGCAGCAGATGAGATAGGGATGCAGAGATCTACCCAGGACACAGGAGAGGTCACAGAATATTGGAGACACTTCCTAGCTTTGGGGAGTGCACGTGGGCTAGTTATCTATAATGGCCTATCCTGTTGGCCGGGTTCAGATGCTCTCACATGCTAGAACAAAAAGGGAGGAGCTAGTACAATGGATTACCTGATGGGCTCACCTACCTTGATACATGATATATAGGATCTCTCCATTTCGGGCAGACCCATTGGGATAGCAGCAGACCATGCATATTTGACATTTTCTGTGACTTGTGGATATGTTAGAGGCACACCACCCTCTAGTCATACCAGATACCCAAGATATCACTTTACTCGGGAGACCTCTAGGGTATATGGCTATGGCAGTGCAGTATATGATGGTCTATTCGCTCTTGACCCGAGCAGTCCACTTGATGAGCTTACGAAAGAGTTGGCAGATGTATTACATGGTTCAGCAGCCTATGCTTTCCCGTATACCCCCCCTCTTTCTACCCCTCCTCGCCATATGGCCCCACAGAATGGTTGGTACGATGATGAATGTCGCGAGACTCGTGACTGCTTGCAGCGGGAGATTACCCTTGGCATCCACACACACAGACAGGCTAGAACGCTCTTGTGCGGAAGAAGAAGCGGGATTACTTGGCCAAGCTTGAGATGGAGATATACCAACTATTTTTGGGGCAAGACAACAAGAGGGCATGGAAGATGTTCCATGAGCGACAGCCACCCACACCTATCATAGCACCTGAGGCATGGCATGAACTTTACATGAAGTACCAGGGCAGCCCCCCATCCCTCATCCGTCAACGACTCGCCCAGGTCATAGTACTTTTGTCTCCATTCGGATGGTTTTGGATGCTATTGACAGACTATGTAATGGAAGAGCCCAAGACCAGGATGGGCTGGTGGCAGAACATTTTTCACATGCCAGAGATGTATCGGCACCACTCCTAGTACACATGTCTAACAGGGCCATTTGCAAAGGTTTCCCAGACAGTTGGTCGGCACATACTATTGTACCTCTATTTAAGAGTGGTGACCCCATGATACCAAGGAACTACAGGACCATCATGATTGGCCATTGCTTGGCCAAGATATTCGGATCTATTTTGGATCGAGAGCTGACTAGATGGGCTGAGACACATGGACTCAGAGCACCTGGGCAGGTAGGTTTCAGACGAGGTTTCATGACTTTGGATCACATATTTACCCTTAGGGCTCTCATTGAGGAGGGACGAGCATGGGGGAAGAGGATATATTTATGCTTTGTGGACTTCCGCAAAGCCTTTGACACGGTGCCACGTGCCAAACTCCCGAGGAGATTGCATGACATTGGTGTTCTTGTGACGAGATGTAGTGGGGCATTTATGCATTATATGAGGTGGTAGAGTACGGACTCCTGGAGGCATGTTGGATACAGTGATTAGCACCATTGGGGTGAAGCAATGATGCCCATTGTCACCCACCCTTTTTGGACTTTACATTGATGAGATATCCGACTACATTAACAGGGTGGGGGGGCAGGGGGCCCGTCTGGCAGGGGTTTGGATACCCATACTGCTATATGCTGATGACATTGTACTTATTGCAGACTCCCCTGAGGGTTTGCAATAGCATTTGGATGCTTTGCAGTCGTTTCGTGTAGATAGGGACCTCACAGTGAACCTTGGGAAGACTAAGATTATGGTCTTCAATACCGCATAGGCTTGGGTGACTAGATCTGACCATCAGGTCACTTTTAGAGGTGAATCAGTGGAGTACACCAGATCGTATGTGTACCTAGGAGTCACATTCAGCGGACCACAGTTCTCTATGAGGCAAGTAGTAGAGGCTAGATTGGCACGTGGATATGCAGCCCTAGGGGCACTAGAGAGACAATGTGCCTACATTCAGTTTCAGGAGCCGCGCACCAAACTCTGGTTGTTTGACACATTGGTCACACCTACACTCTTATATGGCTCACCCATATGGGGACCCAGCCTCTACCACACGAGGAGGGAGCCGCTTGTCGACTAGGTCGGACCAGAGAGAGATTTCTATGATGGATGGCAGGTACTAGAGAAACCACTGGTGACTATGATCGCACACATGATTCGGAGCAAACCATCGGTACCTCACGAGATTGTCAGAGCAGAAATAGGAGCCGCACCAGTGGTTACCGAAGCCCTGTTCCACTTAGTGACATTTTTGTAGAGGATATGGGAGCTCCCCAGACAGAGATACCCACACCTAGCACTTATCTATTCCAGGCAGTTAGCGGCGGACGACGATACACGATGTTGGTACACCCAGATGCGTACCTGGGTGAGATTACATGGCATGACGATTGATGCACTCCCTCCATTTGATTACAGCCTGGAATGCCCCTTCTTGGACCTTAGTGGCTTTGAGTAGAATAGGGTGATCAGGATGGACATTGTGAGGCTAGATGCAGAAAGGACATGGTCCAGCCCCCCCCCTACCACTAGCACGAAGATGGCCCACTATCGGGACCATTTTCTACATCTCTCCCCAGATGGATTTGTGACACGGTCTACATACATGGACACCCATCTCTCACATGGCATTCGTATTGCCATTGGACAGATCCGCACTTCATCACATCAGCTGAGGGTAGAGACTGTAGATACGAGGGGATGAAGCCAGAAGACTGCATTTGTCAGCTATGTCACTAGGAAGTGGAGTTAGAGGAGCACTACATATGCCGATGTACTGTGTACTATGAGATACGAGGGAGATACTGGTCTCTCTTCCGAGAGGGTTTTGGACCATTATGACATGTGATGGAGTTTGAGGATCAGAGGTGTTTGGGGCTTTTCTTATTGGAGCTCAGATGCCATTGAGAGACTCTCCTCTATGAGCTAGGAGAGCACACCAGGATCCACCCCGCCAGCGAGCCATGACATATTTTTTCAGGGCCAGGACCACCTTGGCAGATATGACCAAGACCTCCACTACCCCCTCGGCGAGCCAAACGTCCCATAGACGTCCTTAAGGAGGAGTCACCCTTGACAGAGCCATAGCACTTTGTCGAGCAAGACGCTCATGCTTACCAGGACCTCGTTCATGGCCGCTTCATCACTAGTGGATCAGAGCCATCAGCACCCGCCACAAGAGACGACTGTCCCGCCACTTTAGTTTCTCTATCTTACAGCACCCCATGAGAGAGATATTGGGATGAGAAGATTACACCAGTCTTATGCTAGTTGTAGATATTATACACTTTTGTTGTACCTCAGTAGGAGTATTTTCCTTTCATAGCTGTTTAGGACTGTTTTAGGACTTTTTTAGTCCTTTATGTCTTACTTTTGATGAGACACCATCAGCTATGTACTATGTTTTGGTAGCCTGGGTGATAGCTTCCGCATCTACACCACTGGCATGGTTGGTGAGATTATGGGTGATTTGCGGCCAGTGGGATGACAGGCTGTGTGATAGCCATTTTGGATTACTAGAGACTGGCATAGTTGTAGCGCCAGCTCATTTAGTCAGGTTCACATTATGGACCGACCCTTGTATGTTGTAGTAGTTGAGTACTAACCCATATAGTGTGCACTCTTATCTTTATGTTATGTTGGTTGAGTAGAGAAGAAGAAGATAGAAGAAAATTCAGCCATCCATCCCTCTCTTGTGTCTTGCTCTCTCTTGTGTGTGTGTTTACTTGCTAGGGTTTGAAGCTCTCTCTCTCCCCCACATTCTCTTTATGGTATCAGAGCTTGGTTCGTGTGACAGCTAAGGAGGCAAGTAAGACAAGCCATTTAGACAAGCCATTCAAGATCTCCATTGTAGTTAGGGAGAATATTCCCAACTTTCGGGACTTAATATCTATGCTGGTCATAGAAGAAAAGGTTTTAGGTGAGGATTCGTCACAAAGCAAGAACACATCGGAACAGGCCTTCTACTCTAATTTAGGTAGAGGCAGAGGTAGAGACCATGGTCGAGGCCAAGGTGGTGGCCGATAAGGAAATCAGGACAACAACAGTCCAATGATTCACAGTAGCAATCATACACAGGTGGAAGAGGCCAGTCTAGAGACAGGGGGAGCCAAAGAGGCCGAGGTGGTTGGCAAAGAAATCAAAATGCAAATAGCATAGAGTGCTATTATTGTGGCAAACCAGGACACATGGCAAAGGACTGCTACAAAAAGCAGAATGACATTAAAAGTGGAAAGTTGCAGCAAGGCAACTACGCACCATCTAGCAAACATGGAGGTGATGACAGAAGTGAGCAGCTGTTTGTGATGCAGCACATGCTTAGTTTCATAACAGGGGATGTGTCAAGATCTTAAGATATATGGTATGTGGATTCTGGCGCCTCTAACCACATGACCAGTCATACTGAGTGGTTTAGAGAGATGCAAAAAATAGAAAAACCAGGTTATGTAGAAACAGGTGATGATACTGCGCATCCCATTGCGTATGTTGGTAAAGTGCCATTGTCTATGCAGGATGGCAAAATGAAGTACTTGGCTGATGTACTTCATGTTCTAAATATTACAAAGAACCTAGTTTCTGTTGGACAGATGGTTGAGCAAGGTCTACAAGTGAGGTTTAATACTCAAGGATGTTTTGTGGAAGACTTCAAAAATAAGTGTCGCTAAGGGTAACAGAAATGGCAGGATGTTTACTTTGGATGTAAACATGCCTGAGATAAAGGCAGCCATGTTTGCGCATGGAACAGGTGTCATTGCAGATATTGACATATGGCACAAGCGCATTGGTCATGTGAATGTACAGCGCGACTAAAGTCTATGCAGGCCCACAATATTATTGCAGGTTTGCCAAAGTTTAAGGTTGACAGTAAGCATAAGGTATGTGAAGCGTGCCAACTTGGTAAACAGGCCAAACATGCTTTCCCACATGAAAAGCATGTCAGTGCAAGGCCATTGGATGTCATACATTCAGATGTATGGGCATCGACCAAGACTGCAACAGTTGCAGGTTGCAGGTACTATGTTACATTCATTGACGACCACACTAGGAAAGTGTGGGTTTATTTCATGAAGGAGAAAAGTGAGGTGTTTACTCACTTTCAGAGATTTAAAGCCTTGGTCCAGAAGGAAAAAGGCATGCAAATAAAATGCCTAAGATCAGATGGTGGGGAAGAATATTTCTCCAATGAGTTCAGTGATTTCCTGAGAAAGCAGGGAATCAAGAGGCAGTTTACGTGGAGGTACACTCCGTAACAGAATGGTGTTGCAGAAAGGAAAAACAGGCACATTGCAGAAGTGGCACGTGCCTTGATGGCTGAAAAGAATATGCCATATTACTTTTGGACAGAAGCAGTAGCAACTACTGTGTACATTATGAACAGGACACCCACTGTAGCTGTTCATGGTATGACTCTTGAACAGAAGTTTAGAGGCATAAGACCGGATGTGTCTCACTTGAAAGTGTTTGGGTGTATTGCATATGTACATGTTCCTGATGAAGTGAGAACAAAGTTGGATCCAAAGACAGAGAAATGCATCTTCATTGGTTATGCTATGGAGCAATAAGGTTATAGATGCTATAACCCTACCACTCGTGAGATGCGAGTAAGCAGAGATGTTGTCTTCGATGAGATGAGTAGTTGGTATGCACCAGAGAAGGCAACAGAAGATGCAGATGTAAGAAGTGCTGATGTTGCACCACATGTAGAGCAGCAATCACAGGTGTTGAGTGGACCTGGGGAGTCCTCGAGCAGTGGATCCAATGTTAGCCTATGGTCAGGCAGGTTGAGGAATGATGCAGGTACACATGTATCACGGAAAGGGAAGGAAAAGGTAGATCAACCTTTTGTGCCTGATCTATCAGCAGGTAACTCATATGCGGATGGTGACTCTACTGGCCCTGAGCAGAGCCTTGATGAGGAGCTTGGCATTCCGTCTGTGGTTACTCTTGGTGTAAGGAGAACGAGGGCTGCTTTGAGGACACCTGGCAATGATCCAGGTGTACGTAGGTCTACGAGGGTTAGATACCCTGTTGACAGGTTGAGATATGATGGATATATAGCCTATCATTATGCTTACATGGTAAAAGCAATACAGGAGGTTGAACACTTGCTTTGAGTAGGCAATTGGAAATAAGAAATGGGAAGATGCCATGGATGAGGAGATGGCAGCATTGGATGCAAATGCAACATGGGAGTTAGTGCCTTTGCCTAAGGAAAAGAAGGTAATCGGATGTAAGTGGGTGTATAAAGTCAAGCACAATGCTGATGGTTCAGTGAGCAGGTACAAGGCAAGATTGGTTGCCAAGGGCTATGCGCCGACTTATAGCATAGACTATGATGCAGCCACCAGGTTATGAGAGTGATGCACATCCAGATTTTGTGTGCAGGTTACGCAAAGCCTTGTATGGCTTGAAATAGGCACCCAAAGCATGGTCAAACAAGATCGGGGAGTATCTTGTTACCATTGGATTTCAGATATCCAATGCAGATTTTTCACTATATGTGAAAAAGATAGATAGAGGGATCATGCTATTAGTCATATATGTGGATGACTTGATTATCACTGGTGATAGTGATGCAGACATACATGATGTCAGGATGCTTTTGAAGCAGAAGTTTGAGATGAAGGATTTGGGTGAGCTGCGGTATTTCTTGGGCATAGAGGTGGTGAGATAACTTCATGGCATTTTGCTATTGCAGAGGCAGTATGGCTTCGACATGTTGTCCAAGTATGGTATGACAGGCTGCAAGCCTATTTCAGTGCCATTGGAGCAGAACACAAAGCTTTTCGCAGATACAAGTGAGCTTTTGGAGGACCCCACTACATATAGGTGCATAGTGGGTAGTTTGATCTACATGACCATTATGAGGCCAGACTTGAGCTATGCTGTTGGACTTGTGAGTCAGTTTATGTATGCCCCTAGGAAGCCACACTTGGATGCGGCTAGATGGATCCTCAGGTACATAAAGTCCACAGTTGATTATGGACTTTTCTATGAGGTTGGTACAGAGATACAGTTGCATGGGTACACAGATACTGATTGGGCTGGTATTATTGCGGACAAGAGATCTACCAGTGGTTTTATGTTCTCATTTGGGAGTGTTGCTGTGAGTTGGAGCAGTAAGAAGCAGCCAACAGTTGCCTTGTTGAGTACAGAGGCAGAGTACAGGGATGCTGCTATGGCAGCTTGTGAGGTAGCTTGGTTTCAGAAGCTACTTGATGACATGGAAGAGCCCGTGGATAGGACAGTTTATATATATTGTGACAACATGAGCAGCATACAATTGGCCAGTAACCCAGTATATCATGCTAGAACGAAGCACATTGAGGTGCATTATCACTTTGTGAGGGAGAAGGTTCTAGCAGGAGATGTAGATCTGGTATATGTCAGCACAGAGGACCAGGTGGCTGACATCTTCACGAAGGCATTGGGCACAGAGAAGCTCTACAAGTTTAGGAGCTTACTTGGAGTGCAGTGTGTGGAGTTGAGCTGGAGGAGGAGTGTTGAGATATCGAGCTCAACTAGTGTTATGGCGGACATTGATGACGACCCGCCTAGGTGATAGCTTCCGTATCGACACCACTGGCATGGTTGGTGAGATCATGGGTGATTTGCGGCCAATGGGATGACAGGCTCTGTGATAGCCATTTTGGATTATTAGAGACTGGCATAGTTATAGCGCCAGCTCATTTAGTCGGGTTCACATTATGGACCGACCCTTGTATGCTGTAGTAGTTGAGTACTAACCCATATAGTGTGTACTCTTATCTTTATGTTATGTCTGTTGAGTAGAGAAGAAGAAGATAGAAGAAAATTCAGTCATCCATCCCTCTCTTGTGTCTTGCTCTCTCTTGTGTGTGTGTGTTTGCTTGCTAGGGTTTGAAGCTCTCCCTCTCCCCCACATTCTCTTTACTTTGGCCTTTCACAGACGTTAATATATCTTTCTTTCTTTCTCTCTCTTTCTCGTTTGCTACACATCTCTATCTGTCTCTCCCTCTTACTCTATTTCTCTATCTCTGAGCACCAATTCATCATGGCTTGAGCCTCCATGTCTCTCTTGCACATGCTCCGCTCCTGGTACCATGAATGCTAACAGCTACATGTACATATTTTTGGAGAAAGGATTGTGCTTACGATCTTTGCTTTCTTAGCTTGAACTTTATTCCTGGTTAATGAGACCTTGCTGGTCATATGAGCTTGGGAATTAGGTTGGTGCATCGTGCATTGTGAACCATCATTTGTAATATTGATATGCACTAGCCATTGAATCTCTTTTCTTGGTAGAGATACAGGGTCCTTTATTGACAAGGTGTCAGCAAAAATGTGGATGATGTTACAAATTAATATTTAGGTAGGAAAACAGATCCTTGTGCTGCCCTCAGAATAATCCTGTTATTTGCACCTTTTATACCTGGTTCTGTTTAAAAGATGTGATTTTATGTTTGTGCTACTTGTGCTCTTTGGAATCTCTAAGGCATTCCTGGCTCCCATTTGTTTTCTAGTCCAACAAATTTCTCTGTTTTTGTTCCAAATTTACTTTTGAATGGAGGGATGCAGTACCAAATTACACTGTTTTACTTTTGTATTGGGGGTTTGAAAATCAATCATTGCTTTGCAGGGGCTACTCCAAAGGCTGTCTTGAGAGTCATGAGAGTCCATGGCTTGACAATTTATCATGTCAAGAGTCATCTGCAAGTAAGTATGACATATGATGATGATAACTAATTCTTACTGTTAGATCTCTCAGGTGTAGAATCTTCACTTAAATACTCAAGTTGTGTCCTACCCTGTGCATTTCAGAAATATCGGCTTGCTAAGTACATGCCGGATCCAATCATCAATGGTACGGGCAATTGAGTACAGCCTTGTTAGAGAATCTTGATTGTGTGCATGAATACATGATGTTGTCATCTAAATTTTCCATCACTCTATGCAGTTGCAGGATCAGAGCAAAAGGAAGGATTGGAATCATTATTAAATATGGACTCTTCATGGTGAGTATAAAATAACTACCTTCCATCTCCTATCAACATTTGTTAGTTCAACATGTATGGAGATGTCCATATTGCTCATGCCATAGTTTTCTACTACCCAAATTGGCTTGGAATGTGTTTCATCATAGAACTTATGCAAGTTACCCTTGGCAATGACCTTGTCATCTCTGTCAAGAATGATAGGACCAATCTGGTTGAAGTGAATCCATAGATCATTGTTCATGATGACCGAGACATAAAAAAGATTCTCTGATATTTGGGAGTCAATCCCTTCTTTAGACATGAGTGAGATAGTACTTGTATCTTTGATAGGGCACTGTGCACCATTCTTACTACCACGATAATGTCATCTCTCACAAGCCTAAGGGTGGGATACCAAGTGGCCGTATGTCTCGAAGCTCTACTGCCGATGATCCAAGAATCATCTTAATATGCTACATTTGCTATATCATTGCACATATTCTCGATGGCCACCAACAACTCTTACCTTTGCAGCATTATAATTCTTCCTTGGTTTTCAGATTGTCGTTTTTGACACATGCTTGCTTTTTCCTCCACTCTTTAGCTGTGTGTCTTTTCTTGTTACAATTTAAGAAATTAACTTTTTTCTTGTTCTCTGACGAGTTAGAATCCTTACCCTTCTTCTTTTGCTCACCACCATTGAGACTCCACATCTACATCTGCAGGTACGGAAACCAAATATTAATGGGGAGGGTGATTAGGGCGTTCTGTATTAATGGCTATGTTAGGCGCTCTTTGTCCGCAATGAGGAGGGGGGTTGGCAAAGCATCTACTGAAGAGTGGTTCAAGCTTGAAGAAAAAGTTGCTGCAATGTTTTTTTCAAAAGATGTGTCGAGCTTGCGAGAAGAGGAGCCTTGGTGAAGATCCATCAGACGCTAGAGGCAGGGATTGTCACGGGTGGGGGTGCCATTGAAGCTTGCCCAGGAGTTCCATACTTTGAATGATTTGGTCAGTAGTGCCTAATCTGCTCTTATGAAGGGGTTGAATCGTGATGTTTTAGGCTAGCTTGGTCCAAGCAGTGTAGCCAACACTCCCGGTGCATAGGAATTTGCGGATAAGCCTTTGTACCTGGCCTATGTATGAGCACGAGAAGGACTGACAAGACATGATGTACCACCTGTGGTGGCTAGGAGGACCGAGTTGGCCCCGGGAGCCCACTGTGCCAGGGAAACCCAAGTTGTGCTTCAGTGTAAGGGCTTTTGACAAATGCTCAAGAGCAGGGTCTATCTGTTGGTTTGGGGTAATGGTAGTGGTAGCTTGGCATCCTAGGAGTGCATTGAGGTGTCCTTGGGAATCTACTGATAGGTCTCTAACGGTTGCCAAGTTGGGAAAGGGGAGTCCATCCAGACTGCAGGATTTGTGCCAATTAATTTTTGCCTGTGAGAAATCTCGATCACAGCTGCAAAAAGTTGTAGGTTCTCCTCTATACGGGTGAGGAAGGTCTCCATATTGTCAGCAAACTTGGGAGTCCAAGATCTTGGTCTGAGGCCTTGTAAGCTTGTATCTTGCCTATGGCACAAACACGAAGAAGAAAGGGGCTAGGGGCAACCCTAGCAAACCGAGTGGGAGATGAAGAAGTGATGACCCCATGTGCCGTGAATTAGTACCCGGCTGTGTGGTAAGGAGTAAAGAGTCCCGACACTCCCTTCACCTAGGTGGCTGAAAATCTTATAAAGATCATAGTGCCCTCCAGCAAGGGTATAACAGGGAGGTGTGTTGGAATTACTTAAACATAAACATGATTAAAGGCCACACAACATGGCATCTCATAACCACAACATTGACATGGCGCTGCTGCATCCGATCATAGTCACCTGTGAAGTGCTCCCACCACCCACCAAGGATGTGGATGATGTCCATCCAAATTAAGTGGATAGTCTCTGCCAACAGGGTGACAGTTCCATCAATGACGTGGCTCTATCAGGCACACCAAATGTGCCATGCGGTGATGCTTCTGATGAGCTCCCATCTCTGGCTGACAAAGGATTCTGAGGTCTACTAGGGCACTCGGACCGAGGAGGTAGGGATGGCCGAGATCAAAAGTGAGTGAGCTAAAGGGCGCAGTGCCTAAGGAAGTGTAGAGAGCTGTCGGGGCAGGAGGGGGGGGGGTGTTTGGGGCGGTGGTGTTCCTGGGGGCATGACTTGGAGTGGATGTCTTTCTCTCACCGGCTGGGGGGCCTCTGGGGATGGCTGGGTTTGAGTAGGCTCTTGTGGCTAGCGTCTCTCATAATGTATTGTCGAGGACTGTGGGAATGATTGAAGGGGCCGTCGAATCCTCTAGGCTCTTAGAGAGTGGATCCTGTGATAACAGCATTGGGGGCAGGATTGCACTACGTGTCCCTGGCCAGGGAGCTCCATGAATTCTCTCCTCTGTGTAAGTTGAAATAGGTTCGAGAGGTGTTGAAGTAGATTCTGTGTTGAGGGTATGATCAATCGGATGGATGGGAGGCCTGCAGCCTGAGCAATGGCAGCTGACCTACCTGATGAGGAGATACTATGAGCTGCTTCCCATCATTATCCATCACGTGGAATAGCTTGTAGAATCCCCTTAGACCACAGCGTGGATTCCCTTCCTTAGGCTGAACACCCTCTCTTGAGGAGCATCAGAGTGAGTTGCAAATAGCTGAATTTCATGTAGTCTAGATGAGCACGAATGCCTTCTGGAAGTGCAGGAAAGTCAGGTACCAAAAAATAGTGAATATGCACTTGAATGAAGAAAAATAAAAAAATAAAAGAAATCTCATGCAAATTTTCTGTGGTTTAATCACAGTGGCATCGAGATAACTGCTGCACTGCAAATGCAAACGGAGGTTCAGAAGAGGTTACACCAGCAGATTGAGGTTATTCTTGTTTACATTGTGATGAATTTTACTTGTAGGCTTTCCTAAAAGGCCTCTTGTAGGGATGCTTGCAATTTGGTCTACAACTTTGGAATCTCACTGACACCAGACTGTTGAAGCAGGTACAGAGGCATTTGCAGATGAGAATTGAGGCTCAGAGCAGATACCTGCAGAAAATTCTGGAGGAGCAGCAAAGAATGGGTAGTTCTCAAGAGCAGTCAAGCTCTCTACCTGCTGCACCTCTTCCTTCTCCCGTCCAACCACTACAAGCAATTACAAGCAAAGTACAATCTTTGCCATCTTGTTTAGCTTTAAAAATATCTTCACAAGAGAATCACAGGTTGAGGGCAGACACAGATGGAAAGTCAACCATATCAGATATGCCATCACAAATGCTAAATGTGAAGCAAGAGCGGCCAAGAGGACCAGGGCAATCACAGCACATGCTATGCTTGCCATATGGAGCGTCCAAGAGACCTGCTGTTTCAGCTCTCTCTCCAGCTCAGAACTCAAACCATACTCCATCCAAAAAGGCACGTTCAGGGGATGAAAGAGCAGAGCTGCCCTCTAGACATTGTTTGGAAGAAAGAATGGCACACTCAGAGGCTCATACACTTCCATCAGAGTATCAAATGTTGGGGTCACACACTAATTTAACCTTCAACAGAACTACAATGCCAATCCGTTGTGAACGTCCTCTCATGCATCTTGGAGCTCTTGTCAAAACGCAAGAGCAGCAGCAGCAGTTGCATCCACAGCCAAATCACGAGGACTCTGATTCACCACAACCATGCCATCCTCCTCCACCCTTAGGAAACTCTCAGTCGATGGTGCTTGTGCAGTCTCATTCGGAGTCCCATCTTCAAATTCCATCCTTATCCAAAGAAATAGGCCGTGACTGTGTGTTGGAAGCAATTCATAGTCCGGAGGAATTACTACCCTCTCCTATGTACTTCTATGACACATGGAATCATGAAAGCCCATCCGACAGTCATTGTGGCCAATGACATCATGGCCTGCTGTCGAACACTTAACCTTTTTTTATGACACTGTTAAAACTCACAAAAATTAAGTAACCCCTCAAGAAGGAAGGTTTCTAAAGATTAGCCTCACCAGAAATAACCATAATCTTACTAGACTTATGCCAAAAATGACTCCTTGTCATGCATTGTCATGCATTGGAAAACTAATCCTTGGTAGTTGTGGAGTCCATTAATCCACTTTAACTTTGATGAATAAACAGTACGAATTTTGACACCTTCTGGAGCGTTCGCCGTGGTAATAATGCTCATATATGTGCTCAAATCAACATCATTTGACTTGAATTTGGCCCAAACTTTGACCATGAACTGTTCTCACAGTTTGCGTGTGACCCATCTCGGACCAACTTGCTAATTTTAGAAGATGCTATTTTTGGTAAGTGATCTATTCTCAACTAAATTCGGTTATTAAATCAACATCATTTGACTTGAATTTGGCCCAAACTTTGACCATGAACTGTTCTCACAGTTTGCGTGTGACCCATCTCGGACCAACTTGCTAATTTTAGAAGATGCTATTTTTGGTAAGTGATCTATTCTCAACTAAATTCGGTTATTAATAAAGACATGAGATCTTACAATCCCTTATACCATTGGCATGCTTTTGGAAGTTGCCTATCAACATCTGCTATTTTTAGGCATAGTAAAGCACTCGACTCCCTGCGCTAATTGGGTACTCTTGGCTCACATTATTCACTCCCTTGGATGTAAAATTTAGGGTCGACGACCAATTCTTCCAGATGCGCATTCGCTTTGTCATGTGCATTGAAATATGTCTATCATGCCACTGTCGTGGCCATGCATGCGTACTCTTAATCCATTATTAGGCCAAGCCCCAAGCGAAAAATAGAGAGACTATGCCGCATACTCATTTTCTTTACTCATCATCAGTGCTACACAGTAGTTTTGACTCGCATCTCTGGCGTTATGTACCTTTCTTTAGATGTGCTTCTTGAAGAACTTGGGGGTCTTCCTACTAGTAGCTAGTGGCAATGATCACTCCCTCTGGCAAGTTTTCCTATGCAATGTGGGTTGCCAAGGGAGCGCCGATCTTGATAGCATTGAACTTCAGCTACCTATCTTGAAAAAATAATCTTTCCTCATATTTTTTCACTGATTGTCTCTCACACACAATTCTTGTTGTTGTTTGATAGCCTCTCTAGTCCAATGAGAGAAGAACACGCATTGTGCGAATTACGGCCATCCTCTAGAGCATCTCATCTCGTGAGAGAGGAGCTTTTGCATCTGACACACTCCCATCTAGTAGTGTGAGAGAAGAAACACACATTGTGCAAATTTTGGCCATCCTCTCCTCTCATCCCCTGAGAGAACCTGCATGTGCTCTATAAAAGAACACTCTCATCTAGTGAGTGTGTGTGTGTATGTTTGTGTGAGAGAAAGCCTTCACGATCCTAACGTGAAGAAGAGAGCTAGGTGGATTTCGCCATTAACTTGGCAAGTCGTCATCCAGCTTGAAGCACGTGTTGGAACATTGCTTGAAGCACGTGTGGAAAGGTTGGTGCCATCATTTTTCTTGTGCTTATCATTTTTGAGGAAAATCGTGAAATTTTACAAATTAATAAGAGAAAGTGTTTGCCATCACTACACAAGTACATAAAGTCAAACAAACCAACCGTTTTAGCCATGGATAATAACAACTAATATTGCACCCGCGCGTTGCTGCGGCCGACCAAGGTTCCAGAAAAGAACTATTCCCTCTCTACAACCATCTCTCTCTCTCTCTCTCTCTCTCTCTCTCTCTCTCTCTCACACACACACACACACACACACACACATGCCCTCTCCCTCTCTCTGTCACATACACACGCTCTCAAATGTTGAAACTCTCTCTCTCTCTCTCTCTCTCACATGCACACACATATACACATCTGCTCTCTCTCTCTCTCTCTCTCTCTCTCTCACACACACACACACACACACACACACACACATGCACACACTCCCTCTCTCTTCTTACACTCTCCCACACATAGAAGCGCTCTCTCTCTCTCTCTCTCTCTTTCTCTCTCTCTCTCTCTCTCACGCATTCTTCTTGTTGTTTGATAGCCTCTCTAGTCCAATGAGAGAACACGCATTGTGCGAATTTCGGCCATCCTCTAGAGCATCTCATCTCGTGAGAGAGGAGCTTTTGCATCTGACACACTCCCATCTAGTAGTGTGAGAGAAGAAACAAACATTGTGCAAATTTTGGCCATCCTCTCCTCTCATCCCCTGAGAGAACCTGCATGTGCTCTATAGAAGAACACTCTCATCTAGTGAGTGAGTGTGTGTATGTTTGTGTGAGAGAGAGCCTTCACGATCCTAACGTGAAGAAGAGAGCTAGGTGGATTTCGCCATTAACTTGGCAAGTCGTCATCCAGCTTGAAGCACGTGTTGAACATTGCTTGAAGCACGTGTGGAAAGGTTGGTGCCATCATTTTTCTTGTGCTTATCATTTTTGAGGAAAATCGTGAAATTTTACAAATTAATAAGAGAAAGTGTTTGCCATCACTACACAAGTACATAAAGTCAAACAAACCAACCGTTTTAGCCATGGATAATAACAATTAAAGACCACTTCTTGAGAGTGCCAAACTTGGAAATTCTCAATCAAAATCAAATGGAGGACATTCTCAAAGCTACAAACACTTCAAACACTTCGCGAAAATGCCTAATGCCAAGACAAACCAAGAGAAACTCCAATCAAAAAATGCTTTTGATTATCTAATAAATAGAGAATTCAAACCCCAGAATAAAAAATACCAAGTAAGCGGTCAGTACCAAATGAAATGGCCTTCCTTAGTGTGCGTGTGTGTGTGTGTGTGTGTGTGTGTGTGTGTGTGTGTGTGTGTGTGTAGGCTAAGAGCCTTAACAATGACGGTAAATCGATCAACAGGGCATTTTATTTCTTAATATGTGTCACTTCGTGACAACACTCTCCATGTGGTTCATGTGTCGGTCAATTATTGGATGGTCTAAACGGTTGTTCACATGTATTAGTGTCTATGACACATGCACATGCACATAGGACATGGGTCTGGCCCACTCTTAAAAGAGAAAATGTATGAATATAATTATTTTTCCATTTTCATCACATCATGTTATATAAACACAATTGTTATGTAAACACAATTGTCATATAAACATCATGTTATTTTCACCACATCATGTTATATAAACACAATTGTTTTTCCCTTTTTATCACACCAAACTCTCTCTATCATCAAACTTTGTTTATGTCGTAGTATGTATGCATGTCAAACCCATATGCATGCTTAACCTTCTATGACGAACCTGAAGATTTCTTTTTCTCCCGTGGTACATCAACGTATTTGAAAACCTTGAAAAAATAAACAAAGAAACAAAATACTATTTTTTTGCATATATATATATATATATATATATATATATATATATATATATATATATACACATGTATATTGATACATACATACATACAAACATACATACACACACACGCACATACATTCTTTTTATATTTTTTATATAATAAATATAAATGTACATATTATGTACATATTATGATATGTTTATAATATAAATTTATGATATGTATATTTTTTATATAATAAATATAAATGTACATATTATGATATGTTTATAATATAAATTTATGATATGTATATTTATATAATAAATATATATATTAATTCTCTCTCTCTCTCTCTCTCTCTCTCTCTCTCTCTAGACCATAGATATATATATACACATCATATTATTTATAATATATATATATATATTCATATATATATATATATATAAAAGCTTGAATATCTTGATTTTATCCATAACATCTACATAATATTATAACCTCTCTCTCTCTCTCTCTCTCTCTCTCTCTCTCTCTCTCTTATTAGATTTACTGTAATTTAAACGCATTATGCTCCTTTTATGATAAATATATGTATTTATTATATAATATATATATATTTTTTATTATATAATAACTCTATAAACATAAACATATTTATTATATAATACATATATATATATATTTCTAAACTTATTATGAATCCACTATAAAAAAATATTTATGATATATTATATACATATTTATTATATAAATATATATTTTTAGTACATATTAAACACATAGTATTATATTAAATTATTATTATTATATAACTAGGTTATCATATTAAATTTTTACTTTTAATATAATTTATATTTACCTACATAATAAATATATAAGTTTATATTTACTATACATTGATTATATTAAATATATTTATTTATTTTATAGTAATCAAATACTTATTATATAAACATATATTTATTTACATTATATTTATATGTATATTAATATATATATATATATATATATATTCATGTATATAAACATACATACATATATACATACATACACGCATGCAAGCACGCGCACACACACACACACACACACACACACACATACATGCATACATACACACATACATACATACATATACATATATATTTGTATATGTATGTATGTATGTGTGTATGTATGCATGTATGTATGTGTGTGTGTGTGTGTGTATCTTTTATTATACTTAATATATATATTTATTTATATATATGTGTGTGTGTGCGTGTGTAATATAAATATATATATCTTTTTATAATAAATATTTAATTATTATGAAATAAATATATTTAATATAAAACACACACACACACACACATATGCACACACATATATATTATAAATATATATGTATTTAAATAATAAACATAAAAAGTATGTATATATATATATATATATATATATGTATGTATGTATGTATGTGTATGTATGTGTGTGTGTGTGTATTTAAATATTCTCTCTCTCTCTCTCTCTCTCTCTATGTATGTATGTATGTATGTGTGTATATATGTATGTATGTATGCATGTGTATGTATATGTGTGTGTGTGTGTGTGTATTTTTATAATAAAAAACATTCTTTTAGGCATTATTTTATGCATAAAAATCAATAATGATAAAAGTAACACTTTTATAATAAAAAAATTTCTTTTATGCATCCTTTTATGCATAAAAATCAATAATGATAAAAGTAACACTTTTGTAATAAAAATTTTCTTTTATGCATAAAAATCTATTTTGATGAAAGTAACACTTTCATAATAAAAAAAATATTCTTTTATGCATAAAAATTCATTTTGATGAAAGTAACACTTTCATAATAATTTTTTTTCCCTTTTATGCATAAAAATCCATTTTGATGAAAGTAACTTTTTCATAATTAAAAAATTATTCTTTTATGCATAAAAATCCATTTTGATGAAAGTAACTTTTTCATAATTAAAAAATTATTCTTTTATGCATAAAAATCCATTTTGATGAAAGTAACATTTTCATAATAAAAAAAGTTATTCTTTTATGCTTAAAAATCTATTTTGATGAAAGTAACACTTTCATTAAAAAACAATTATTCTTTTATACATAAAAATCCATTTTGATGAAAGTAACACTTTCATTAAAAAAATTATTCTTTTATGCATAAAAATCTATTTTGATGAAAGTAACACTTTCATAATAATAATAAAAATTATTCTTTTATGTATATAAAAAATAATAATAATCAATATGCATGAACATGATACTTTTAGAGTATAGAAATGATAGGGATTACTCTTTTTAGCATAATAAAAGATAATACTTATTTCCAAAAATTTTGCCATAACCTCCTTTGTATGGCTGACCATTTTTCAAAATTTTCTACTTAATTTGTCTTAAAATTTTAACTCTAATTGATTTAAAGTAATCTAGACTAATCAAAATTCACTTATAAAAGAGAAAACATTATAAAAAGTTTAATTCTAACAATTATCACTCAACTAGGATAAAGAAGGGTTGATTCTAAGAAGAGAGAGGGAAAAAGCCTTTCGATCAAGGCATAGCGTCCATTTAAAACTAATCATTTACCAATATTCATGGGAATTAGTCATAGGATTAAGAGAACTCTTATCTTGATATAAAAATTCTTTTATGCATCATTTTTTGCATAAAAATCGATATAAGTGAAAGTAACACTCACAATAAATAAAAAATTCTTTTATGCATCCTTTTATGCAAAAAATTCAATTATGATAAAAGTAACTCTTTTATAATAAATAAAAATTTCTTTTATGCATCCTTTTATGCATAAAAATCAATAATGATAAAAGTAACACTTTTATAATAAAAAAAGTTCTTTTATGCATCCTTTTATGCATAAAAATCAATAATGATAAAAGTAACACTTTTATAATAAAAATTTTCTTTTATGTATCCTTTTATGCATAAAAATCAATAATGATAAAAGTAACACTTTTATAATAAAAGCTTTCTTTTATGCATCCTTTTATGCATAAAAATAAATAATAATAAAAGTAACACTTTTATAATAAAAATTTTCTTTTATGCACCCTTTTATGCATAAAAATCAATAATGATAAAAGCAACACTTTTATAATAAAAAAATTTCTTTTATGCATCCTTTTATGCATAAAAAATAATAATGATAAAAGTAACACTTTTAATAAAAAATTTCTTTTATGCATAAAAATTCATTTTGATGAAAGTAACACTTTCATAATAAAAAATTTTATTCTTTTATGCATAAAAATCCATTTTTGATGAAAGTAACACTTTCATAATAAAAAAATTATTCTTTTATGCATAAAAACCCATTTTTGATGAAAGTAACACTTTCATAATAAAAAAATTATTCTTTTATGCATAAAAATCTATTTTGATGAAAGTAACATTTTCATAATAAAAAAAGTTATTCTTTTATGCATAAAAATCTATTTTGATGAAAGTAACACTTTCATAATAAAAAAAAAATTATTCTTTTATGCATATAAAAAATAATAATAATCAATATGCATGAAAATGACACTTTTAGAGAATAGAAATGATAGGAATTACTCTTTTAGCATAATAAAAGATAATACTTATTTCCAAAAATTTTGCCATAACCTCCTTTGTATGGCTGACCATTTTTTAAAATTTTCTACTTAATTTGTCTTAAAATTTTAACTCTAATTGATTTAAAGTAATCTAGACTAATCAAAATTCACTTATGAAAGAGAAAACATTATAAAAAGTTTAATTCCAACAATTATCACTTAACTAGGATAAAGAAGGGTTGATTCTAAGAAGAGAGAGGGGAAAAGCCTTTCGATCAAGGCATAGCGTCCATTTCTCACTTCAAACAATCATAAAAATTAGAAAAGCATAAAAATCAATAAAGAAAATTACAAGATCTCTACTTACATAATTTCTGGGAGCTTTCCTTTAGCTGAATATTCAGAATCTGAATATTCTCTCTCTCTAGGTCAAAAATAGGTAGAAACAAGATCTTTTATGTTTCCGAAGAGGGATTTGGTTACAGGGGGGAAGATGTTGGACATCTTGAGAGGCTGGGGAGGAATGTTACATTCCCCGCCAGCTGTTGCAACCGAACTTCCCTTAGAAAACACATATACCAAATGCTCCCTCCAGCATACTGGCGTAAGACAGTCTTTTAAGAAAATAGGGTTTCTATACAAGTTTTCCGTTTTGATTTTCTTTTGAATACAATGAGTATATCTTAATTCCGTATCCAAGACTTCTAGATCATGGGACTGGATTCTCAAGCAGAATTCCTCGAATTTTGAATTCTTAATCCTTAGATCAAAATCAAAGGTCTCAACTTAGTTTCAGATTCGGTGGGTGATTTGAGTACAGATTCAGGAACTGGTCACATCATCATTTCTTGAAACTGACGAAGGAATTACGTCTTGGTCAAAGTCTGATTCAGGTTTTGAGTCTGGAACGGTTCTTCTTGAAAATGCTAATATTTCAATTGCTACTTTACTAAATTTAAAACTAATCATTTATCAATATTCATGGGAATTAGTCATAGGATTAAGAGAACTCTTATCTTGATATAAAAATTCTTTTATGCATCTTTTTTTTTGCATAAAAATCGATATTAGTGAAAGTAACACTTTCACAATAAAAAAAATACTTTTATGCATCCTTTAATGCATAAAAATCAATAATGATGAAAGTAACTCTTTTATAATAAATAGAAATTTCTTTTATGCATCCTTTTATGCATAAAAATCAATAATTATAAAAGTAACACTTTTATAATAAAAAATTTCTTTTATGCATAAAAATCAATAACGATAAAAGTAACACTTTTATAATAAAAATTTTCTTTTATGCATCCTTTTATGCATAAAAATCAATAATGATAAAAGTAACACTTTTATAATAAAAATTTTCTTTTATGCATCCTTTTATGCATAAAAATCAATAATGATAAAAGTAACATTTTTATAATAAAAAAAATTCTTTTATGCATAAAAATTAATAATGATAAAAGTAACACTTTTATAATAAAAAAATTCTTTTAGGCATTATTTTATGCATAAAAATCAATAATGATAAAAGTAACACTTTTATAATAAAAAAATTTCTTTTATGCATAAAAATCAATAATGATAAAAGTAACACTTTTATAATAAAAATTTCTTTTATGCATAAAAATCCATTTTGATGAAAGTAACACTTTCATAATAAAAAAATTATTCTTTTATGCATAAAAATCCATTTTTTATGAAAGTAACACTTTCATAATAAAAAAATATTCTTTTATGCATAAAAATTCATTTTGATGAAAGTAACACTTTCATAATAATTTTTTTTCTTTTATGCATAAAAATCCATTTTGATGAAAGTAACTTTTTCATAATTAAAAAATTATTCTTTTATGCATAAAAATCCATTTTGATGAAAGTAACATTTTCATAATAAAAAAAGTTATTCTTTTATGCTTAAAAATCTATTTTGATGAAAGTAACACTTTCATTAAAAAACAATTATTCTTTTATGCATAAAAATCCATTTTGATGAAAGTAACACTTTCATTAAAAAAATTATTCTTTTATGCATAAAAATCTTGTAAGAAAGCATTATGGGCCCAAGGCCATGGACAACTAGTAAGTAGGTGTGAACTCTTGGGTGGAGTATAAATACCAATGTAAATGGGATTATGGCTTATTCATGATAATGTTATTTGTTCCAAGAATCAATGGTGAGCTTCTCCCGTGAGATGCTAAGTGGTGACTCCTTCATGAGCCACTCCCTTGGTGAGGGACTAACCCACCCCTGTTACTTTCTTTCATTGGTATCAGAGCACATGATTTTTAATTTTTCTTTTCTTCTTCTCATTTCGTGAAATTTCTGCTTCATTTGATTCATGGGGGAAGGGGATATGGCTAAGGTAGAGTTTGTGGTTCAAATCTGAGCACATGGACCTATTTTTTTTGAATGAGTGGACCAAATTGGGAAAAATTTCTAATCTTGATTAGCAGTTGTTAATCAAAAACGTTTTTTTGTTTGGGAGCTTTCTTGCAAACCCTAGCCATGGAATCTCAACATGAGCAAAGGGCATTGAGTCTCTCATGTATCTAGCAATGTTTTATGAAGTATTTCACCTATTTTCCATGAGCAATGGGGCTCCCAATGTGGCTGAAAATCACTACCAAAGCTGCCCACGTTTTTCACCAAAGTGACCCTAATCTTCATCTCCTTCAACAAATTCAAGCATTAAGGCTTCCCGGGTGACATTGGTGAGTTGCTCCATCACTTCATTACAATTTTGAAGCATTCTTTCAAGCTATGGAGTGAATTAGGGTTTTATTACACATAAAATCCTAATTTTCAGAAATTGGACTTTAATCATGGCCATTCATGCTGCTCTTTATGCATTATGAATGCTTGAATGCTACACATAGCCATTCAATGCTATGCCTTGCATATTGGCATAAGTAAGCATAGCTTTTGGCACATTTGGGGGATTGAATAAAATGTTTTGGGTTGGAAGCCGCTTTTTGGTGACCCCGTTTTCCATTGCCGGTTGCACGTTTTTGGTCATAACTCTCTCATACGAACTCCGTTTTTGGAGTTCTAGTACTCAAAACGACCGGCTCGTCGTCCTCTTCGAGACGAGCTATAGGTCTTGAGGTGCAGGATTCAGCAAGTGCTCTCTGTTTTCACTTTTGTACTGGATTTTCTAGTCCCGAGCGGGAACTCGCGCCCAGAACGCGACCCGAGATCACCGCTTCGTGACACTTGGATGTTGTTGATGTATGTGGAAATGTATTGACATTGCCATGAGTGGATGTGATGAAGGAAGCACTATGAACCATGTATTATGATATGAATGAGCATGAGTCATGCTATAAATCAATTGTAAGTCAACTCTACTCATTCATTTGAGCTTGTAACCACATTCCACTCACGATTGTACCCCACTTTATTCCTAGAATCTAAAATGAAGTAAGGGTACCTTGGCATTTGGAGGAGAGGCCAAGGGGAGAATGTCTTGAATCTTCCTTGCCGTTAGTGCCGGGTAACGCGGTAAGGAAGAGGATTAGGTACTTGGTGGTAAAGAAATGGCCTCAACCTTCACCTTGGAAGTAAACTTGGTGAAGGGGTGAGAAGTGCTTGGCCGAGAGATCGGCAAGCATCGACGCGCTTCATCGACCACTTCATTCGACTTGAGCAAACAAGCAAATCCTCTACATCGACTTCTTATGCAAAAGGACAAAATTGATGCCATAAGGTCACATGCTCAGATGGAAAAATGATTGAGGATTGATTTGCTTACAGTGGTCAAATGCATAAGGATTTTAATACTTGATTGAGATGCTTTGATTTGATTGAGATTTGGTGCAAAAAGAGGGGAGACCATGGCAAAATTTTTGCAAAATTTACCTACTTGCAGCCAGGACAAATCCTTGAATTTCTAGGGTTTTTCAAAAGCTTTTCAAATCTGTCCTAAAAGCCCTTCAATCTACCCGAAAACCTCTTTCAAACAAGCTAAAGATCACTCAAATCGGAGTAGTATTGAGCGGTCAAAGTCAAGAGTTGACTTTCAGCTAGAACAATTGACTGGTCAAAGGCTGTTGACTTTTTCAAATCTATTTTTGGGGATCCTTACTCGTCTCGTCAAGAGCTTCGCATCGATATAAAGATCACCCAAATCGGATAAGAATTGAGCGGTTAACATCAAGAGTTGACTTTCAACCGGTATAGTTGACTGGTCAAAGGCTGTTGACTTTTTCAGATCTGTTTTTGGGGATTCTTATTCGTCTCATCAAGAGCTTCGCATCGATATAAAGATCACCCAAATCGGATACCGTTTGAATAGAGGAAAAAAAAATCAAGTAAGTGGTCTTTGCAAGGAGGATCAATTACGCGCATGGAAATGACTAGAGGAGGTCAAAACAAGGGAGCCCGGAATGAAAATGATCAAAGACAACCGGAAGCAATGATGGCAACGAGTTCATCAACGAGGAATGAAGAAAGTTCAACCATAAAAGCACCATCTCTAGATGAATCTCAACCAGTGGAAATGCCTCAATCTTTGGGAACTACTCCGCTAACAGTGGACATGATGTTAATGGCTATGGAGAGTATGTTTCAAAGGATTGAAAATAACCAAACAAATCGGCAACAACAATTTGGTGAACACCTCATGGAACGGTTCGACAAGCGACACCACTACTACCTGGATGACGTGATGCAAAGAGGGTTAAAAGACTTGGAGAAAGCCATAAGTGCATTGGCTCCTCTCAAGCTCAACCAAGAAGCCGATATGAATGCAATGGATGGTGTACATTATGATGCCAAACATGATGGAAAGCCTTCTATGCCAGAAGAGAACAAAGTAAGACAAATGATGCCACCTCAAATGATGCCACATTCTTCTTACATGGACAAGGGCAAGAGACCTATGGGTGATGCTTCTTATGAGAGATCCAATGCCAGTATTCCAAAAACTTCATCCTTTATGCAAGATGCAAGAAGAGGGTATGAACAAAAGGGATTTAAAGATGCAGGTGATTTGCAAAAAGATGAGCAAATGCATAGACACTTGGGTGAAGGAAGAGGATTTGATGATCCAAGAGCACGGCAGAGGGGTTCAAGAATGCATGGCGATTTTGACAATGCTGTGAAGGACAAAATCATATTTAATAAGTTCAAAGGAGAATCAAATTCTATCGAAAACTTTGAAGAGTGGGCAAACAAGATGGATCTCTACTTCGAAATCAGCCCAAGGAGCGAGATTGCCAAAGTCTACTTCGCCTCACTTCATCTTGAAGGTTTTGCTCACACTTGGTGGAGGAGGAAGCAATCTCATGGTTATGTCATCACTACTTGGGAAGAATTCAAGAATGACATGGCAGAAGAGTTTACTTCTCGCATGCAAAGGGACAATCACATTGTGGAATGGGACAAGCTAGAGCAAATCACTACCGTGAAGGAATATTCTCATAAGTTTCTAAAGCTTCTATTATACTTGGACGACTTTGATGAGCATTATCTTGTTGTCAAGTATATAAGGGGCTTGAAAGCTCCTATTGGTGGTGATGTCAAGTCTCATGAACCCGCCACTTTGAAGAAGGCAATGATGCTTGCAGAAATTCATGAAGAGAAGTACTTGACAAAGTGGGCTAGCAAAGGGAATATCAAAGGGGAAGTGATCACAAGGACTGACATGGGTTCTCATGCAAACACAAGACCTAATCTTCCAAGATTTCCTACCGTGTATGGTAGAGGGTCTAATAGACTTCCATTTAAACCACCATTTATGTCCAACAAAGCTACATACAATGAGTCCAAGCCAGCAAATGGGGGTTCAAAAAGCAAGGTTATCAAGGAGGACCGTTTGCATGAAATGAGGCTCAAAGGTCTATGTTTCAAATTTGGAGAAAAATGGAACAAGGACCACTTCAAATCCAAGGATATGTCCATAAGCTACATTATCACTGAGGACAATGCTAATCATGAGGAGGAGGAATTCCTTGAATGCAATGATGCCTTAGAATGGGGAGATCCTCATGAGGGTGGAGGTTCTCATGATGATGGTTTTGATGAAGAAAATCCCGAGTTTCCTTTTGATCCGGGTGGGAAACTAAAGTTTGCTCATGACAAAATGGATGATGGGATGCCTCTATGCGTGTGGAATGAAAACAATAGTGCACATACTACCTTGTGTACAATCTCTCATGATGCTTATGCGGGAAGTAAGGGTGCCAACACATTGAGATTGAAGATCAAGGTGAATGGGAGAATGGCATATGCACTCATTGATACTGGAAGCACGCATAGTTTTGTCAATAAAAGGTCTTTGAACACTCTCAAAATGCAACCAACTTCTTTACCAAACAAGCACATGGTGCAAGTGGCCAATGGTGATTCAATGGGTTGCAATATGAAGTGTCAAAGTATAGAATTGGAGTTGTCCAAGAGCTACTCTTGCAAAGTTGATCTTTTGGTGATTGAGTTGGGACCAATTGACATAGTACTTGGATGTGATTGGCTGTCCACTTTGAACTCTTTTACCATGAACTTACAGAAAAGTTTCATGAGTTTTGTGCATCATGGAGGGGTTATTACATTGAATGGAATGCAAGGGTCCAAGCTCTTCATGATCAATGCTACTCAAATGAAGAAAGAGTTCAAGAAAGAGGGCTATGTTTATGTACTACAGCTTTGCAAAGAGGAAGATAATAGCAAAAAGGATTGCATCGAAAATGTGGACATGGTTAAGCTACTCAAGGATTATGAAGATGTGTTTACCATGCCAAAATCAATGCCGCCAAAGAGGAGTGTTGATCACGCTATTGATTTGGAACCAAATGCCAAACCAATCAACAAGCCTCCCTATCGTTTGTCAAAGGTTGAAAAGGAAGAGGTGGCAAAGCAAGTCAAAGAACTCATTGACATGGGATGGGTTGAACCAAGTCAATCTCCTTTTGCTTCTCCGGTGCTACTTGTGAAGAAAAAGGATGGTACTTTTCGCACGTGCATTGATTACCGTGATTTGAATAAGATCACCATCAAAAATCGTTTTCCAATACCAAGGGTGGATGATCTTTTGGATGAGTTGAAGGGTGCCACATGCTTTTCAAAGATTGATTTGCGTTCCGGATACCATCAAATAAGGATGAAAAGTGGTGATGAGTTCAAAACAGCATTTCGTACAGAAAGGGGTCTTTACCAATTCATGGTTATGTCGTTTGGATTATGCAATGCACCGGCAACTTTTCAAGCATTGATGAACAAAGTGCTTCAACCTTTCCTCTACAAGTTTGTATTGGTCTTTTTCGACGACATACTTATCTATAGCAAACATGAGGAAGTGCATTTGAAGCACGTGAAAGAGGTTTTGGAGGTCTTGAGGCAAAACAAGTTGTATGTTAAGGAGACAAAATGTACCTTCATGGCACATGAGGTGGAATATTTGGGTCACATTGTGAGTAAGGATGGCATTTGTGTGGATCCAAAGAAAGTGGAATGTATTAGGAATTGGCCGGTTCCTTCAAACACTACTCAATTAAGGGATTTTTGGGGTTATCTTCATTCTATAGGCGCTTTATTGTCCACTATGCAGAAATTGCAGCCCCAATGACGGACAAATTGAAGAAGGAAACCTTCTTTTGGGATGCCATTGCCAACAAAAGCTTTGAAGATATGAAGAAGATGCTCACATCAGCACCTATTTTGGTATGTCCAGACTTCACCAAACCTTTCACAATAAGGGCGGATGCAAGTGGAAGAGGGATTGGTGCGGTACTTTACCAAGACCATGGAGTCATTGCTTATGAAAGTAGAAAGCTGAATGACAAAGAAAGAGAACTCCATGTGTATGAGCAAGAGATAATTGCTATACTCCATGCTATCAAGAAATGGCACCATTACTTATATGGGAGTCATTTTTATGTGAGAAGTGATCATAGGGTGCTGAAGTATTTCCTCACACAACCCAATTTGTCTCCTAAGCAAAGAAGGTGGGTAGCAACACTACAAAACTATGATTTTGAAATCACATACACAAAGGGCAAAGAAAATGTGGTTGCCGATTCCTTGTCTCGTATGTGGGCCTGCTCATTGTATGCTATTTCTGAGGTGCATAAAGATTGGATCATGGAGATACAAGAAGAGTACTTGTTTGATGAACAAACCTCACAAATAGTGCAGAAATTACAGCAAGGTGTATGTGAAGAGTTACCCCATTATGAGCTGAAAAATGGTCTCCTCTACTACAAAGGAAAAGTCTACTTGGTTCCTACTTCATCATTTATCAAGAAGATCATGGAAGAGATGCATTGTACTCCTATGGCTGGTCATTTGGGTGTCTACAAAACCTTTGATGCAATAAGGAAAAGTTTCTTTTGGAAGGGGATGTGGAAGAGCATTCATGCTTATGTAAGTGGGTGCCGGTCATGTCAATTGAATAAGGATCCTACACATAAACCGGGAGGTTTGCTTTAGCCACCATTGCCCATTCCCGAAGGCAAATGGAGTCATATATCAATGGATTTCATTACTAACCTTCCGCGCACAAAGAAAGGGTGGGATAGCTTGTATGTTGTGGTGGATAGATTGACCAAAGTGGCCCATTTCATTCCTTCCAAGGTCACATATTCAGCCCAAAATGGTGCCAAGCAATTTGTTGATGGGGTTTTCAAGTTGCATGGTATGCTGTCACAAATTGTGAGTGATCGCGATGTCAAATTCATGAGCACTTTTTGGAGAACATTGTTTGAATATATAGGAACCAAGCTTACTCCAAGCACCGCCTATCATCCCGAAACCGATGGTCAAACAGAAAGAGTAAACAAATGGGTGGAAACATATCTACGCCACTATTATCATGATACTCAAAGCACATGGGATGATTGGTTACCTTTGGTTGAGTTTGCTTACAACTCAACATATCATGTGAGCATTGGCATGTCACCCTTTGAGGCTTTATACGGTTACAAGGTCAATTTGCCTATGTTGGTGGGTACATATGAGACTTCTAACCATAATGCTAAGGAGGAAGCTGAAAGGATGCAAGCTTTGTTGCAACAATGCAAAAGTAATTTGAAGGTTGCACAAGAGAAAATGAGACAATATGCCAATGTTCATCGAAGACCATTGGAATTCAAACTGGGAGATTGGGTTCTTTTGAGAATACCAAAGTCAAGATATGCGTCTTTGAAGGGAAGCACCAACACCAAACTAGCTCATCGCTATTATGGTCCTTATCAAGTGATACGAAGAGTTGGGGAGGTTGCATATCAACTCTTACTTCCATCTACAACAAAGATTCATGATGTGTTTCATGTCTCTCACTTGAAAGGATATGTGGGTATGATCGATCAAATGGTTGATGAGTTACCTCCAATGAATGAAGAGGGAATGATTGAATACATTCCAGAAGCTATCTTGGGTACAAGGAAAAAGGTACTTCGCACTCGTACCTTGGTGGAGTATCTTGTTCAATGGAAAGGTTTACCTAAGGAAGAAGCTTTATGGCAACCTATTTCAGCATTGGAGGGATATGAAGCATTGATAGAGCAATATGGGTTGGTGTAAATTCAGCCACATGGAACATTCTTCTCCGAATTTGGGGTATTCATTTGAGGTTTCGAGGACGAAACCATTGGGGACGGGATGGTTTGTAAGAAAGCATTATGGGCCCAAGGCCATGGACAACTAGTAAGTAGGTGTGAACTCTTGGGTGGAGTATAAATACCAATGTAAATGGGATTATGGCTCATTCATGATAATGTTATTTGTTCCAAGAATCAATGGTGAGCTTCTCCCGTGAGATGCTAAGTGGTGACTCCTTCATGAGCCACTCCCTTGGTGAGGGACTAACCCACCCCTGTTACTTTCTTTCAAATCTATTTTGATGAAAGTAACACTTTCATATTAATAATAAAAATTATTCTTTTATGTATATAAAAAATAATAATAATCAATATGCATGAACATGACACTTTTAGAGTATAGAAATGATAGGGATTACTCTTTTTAGCATAATAAAAGATAATACTTATTTCCAAAAATTTTGCCATAACCTCCTTTGTATGGCTGACCATTTTTCAAATTTTTCTACTTAATTTGTCTTAAAATTTTAACTCTAATTGATTTAAAGTAATCTAGACTAATCAAAATTCACTTATAAAAGAGAAAACATTATAAAAAGTTTAATTCTAACAATTATCACTCAACTAGGATAAAGAAGGGTTGATTCTAAGAAGAGAGAGGAGAAAAGCCTTCCGATCAAGGCATAGCATCCATTTAAAACTAATCATTTACCAATATTCATGGGAATTAGTCATAGGATTAAGAGAACTCTTATCTTGATATAAAAATTCTTTTATGCATCATTTTTTTTGCATAAAAATCGATATAAGTGAAAGTAACACTCACAATAAATAAAAAATTCTTTTATGCATCCTTTTATGCAAAAAATTCAATTATGATAAAAGTAACTCTTTTATAATAAATAAAAATTTCTTTTATGCATCCTTTTATGCATAAAAATCAATAATGATAAAAGTAACACTTTTATAATAAAAAAAGTTCTTTTATGCATCCTTTTATGCATAAAAATCAATAATGATAAAAGTAACACTTTTATAATAAAATTTTTCTTTTATGCATCCTTTTATGCATAAAAATCAATAATGATAAAAGTAACACTTTTATAATAAAAGCTTTCTTTTATGCATCCTTTTATGCATAAAAATAAATAATAATAAAAGTAACACTTTTATAATAAAAATTTTCTTTTATGCACCCTTTTATGCATAAAAATCAATAATGATAAAAGCAACACTTTTATAATAAAAAAATTTCTTTTATGCATCCTTTTATGCATAAAAAATAATAATGATAAAAGTAACACTTTTAATAAAAAATTTCTTTTATGCATAAAAATTCATTTTGATGAAAGTAACACTTTCATAATAAAAAATTTATTCTTTTATGCATAAAAATCCATTTTTGATGAAAGTAACACTTTCATAATAAAAAAATTATTCTTTTATGCATAAAAACTCATTTTTTATGAAAGTAACACTTTCATAATAAAAAAATTATTCTTTTATGCATAAAAATCCATTTTGATGAAAGTAACATTTTCATAATAAAAAAAGTTATTCTTTTATGCATAAAAATCTATTTTGATGAAAGTAACACTTTCATAATAATAAAAAAATTATTCTTTTATGCATATAAAAAATAATAATAATCAATATGCATGAAAATGACACTTTTAGAGAATAGAAATGATAGGAATTACTCTTTTAGCATAATAAAAGATATTATTTATTTTCAAAAATTTTACCATAACCTCCTTTGTATGGCTGACCATTTTTCAAATTTTCTTACTTAATTTGTCTTAAAATTTTAACTCTAATTGATTTAAAGTAATCTAGACTAATCAAAATTCACTTATGAAAGAGAAAACATTATAAAAAGTTTAATTCCAACAATTATCACTTAACTAGGATAAAGAAGGGTTGATTCTAAGAAGAGAGAGGGGAAAAGCCTTTCGATCAAGGCATAGCGTCCATTTCTCACTTCAAACAATCATAAAAATTAGAAAAGCATAAAAATCAATAAAGAAAATTACAAGATCTCTACTTACATAATTTCTGGGAGCTTTCCTTTGGCTGAATATTCAGAATCTGAATATTCTCTCTCTCTAGGTCAAAATAAGTAGAAACAAGATCTTTTATATTTTCGAAGAGGGATTTGGTTACAGGGGGGAAGATGTTGGACATCTTGAGAGGCTGGGGAGGAATCTTACATTCCCCACCAGCTGTTGCAACCGAACTTCCCTTAGAAAACACATATACCAAATGCTCCCTCCAGCATACTGGCGTAAGACAGTCTTTTAAGAAAATAGGGTTTCTATACAAGTTTTCCGTTTTGATTTTCTTTTGAATACAATGAGTATATCTTAATTCCGTATCCAAGACTTCTAGATCATGGGACTGGATTCTCAAGCAGAATTCCTCGAATTTTGAATTCTTAATCCTTAGATCAAAATCAAAGGTCTCAACTTAGTTTCAGATTCGGTGGGTGATTTGAGTACAGATTCAGGAACTGGTCACATCGTCATTTCTTGAAACTGACGAAGGAATTACGTCTTGGTCAAAGTCTGATTCAGGTTTTGAGTCTGGAACGGTTCTTCTCTAGAACTATCTTTATCAAATGCTAATATTTCAATTGCTACTTTACTAAATTTAAAACTAATCATTTATCAATATTCATGAGAATTAGTCATAGGCCTAAGAGAACTCTTATCTTGATATAAAAATTCTTTTATGCATCTTTTTTTTTGCATAAAAATCGATATTAGTGAAAGTAACACTTTCAGAATTAAAAAAAAGCTTTTATGCATCCTTTAATGCATAAAAATCAATAATAATGAAAGTAACTCTTTTATAATAAATAGAAATTTCTTTTATGCATTCTTTTATGCATAAAAATAAATAATTATAAAAGTAACACTTTTGTAATAAAAAATCTCTTTTATGCATCCTTTTATGCATAAAAATCAATAACGATAAAAGTAACACTTTTATAATAAAAATTTTCTTTTATGCATCCTTTTATGCATAAAAATCAATAATGATAAAAGTAACACTTTTATAATAAAAATTTTCTTTTATGCATCCTTTTATGCATAAAAATCAATAATGATAAAAGTAATATTTTTATAATAAAAAAAATTCTTTTATGCATAAAAATTAATAATGATAAAAGTAACACTTTTATAATAAAAAAATTCTTTTAGGCATTATTTTATGCATAAAAATCAATAATGATAAAAGTAACACTTTTATAATAAAATTTTTTTTTGATGCATCCTTTTATGCATAAAAATCAATAATGATAAAAGTAACACTTTTGTAATAAAAAATTTCTTTTATGCATAAATATCCATTTTGATGAAAGTAACACTTTCATAATAAATAAATTATTCTTTTATGCATAAAAATCCATTTTTGATGAAAGTAACACTTTCATAATAAAAAAAATATTCTTTTATGCATAAAAATTTATTTTGATGAAAGTAACACTTTCATAATAATTTTTTTTCTTTTATGCATAAAAATCCATTTTGATGAAAGTAACTTTTTCATAATTAAAAAATTATTCTTTTATGCATAAAAATCCATTTTGATGAAAGTAACATTTTCATAATAAAAAAAGTTATTCTTTTATGCTTAAAAATCTTTTTTGATGAAAGTAACACTTTCATTAAAAAACAATTATTCTTTTATGCATAAAAATCCATTTTGATGAAAGTAACACTTTCATTAAAAAAATATTCTTTTATGCATAAAAATCTATTTTGATGAAAGTAACACTTTCATATTAATAATAAAAATTATTCTTTTATGTATATAAATAATAATAATAATCAATATGCATGAACATGACACTTTTAGAGTATAGAAATGATAGGGATTACTCTTTTTAGCATAATAAAAGATAATACTTATTTCCAAAAATTTTGCCATAACCTCCTTTGTATGGCTGACCATTTTTCAAATTTTTCTACTTAATTTGTCTTAAAATTTTAACTCTAATTGATTTAAAGTAATCTAGACTAATCAAAATTCACTTATAAAAGAGAAAACATTATAAAAAGTTTAATTCTAACAATTATCACTCAACTAGGATAAAGAGGGGTTGATTCTAAGAAGAGAGAGGAGAAAAGCCTTCCGATCAAGGCATAGCGTCCATTTAAAACTAATCATTTACCAATATTCATGGGAATTAGTCATAGGATTAAGAGAACTCTTATCTTGATATAAAAATTCTTTTATGCATCATTTTTTTGCATAAAAATCGATATAAGTGAAAGTAACACTCACAATAAATAAAAAATTCTTTTATGCATCCTTTTATGCAAAAAATTTAATTATGATAAAAGGAACTCTTTTATAATAAATAAAAATTTCTTTTATGCATCCTTTTATGCATAAAAATCAATAATGATAAAAGTAACACTTTTATAATAAAAAAAGTTCTTTTATGCATCCTTTTATGCATAAAAATCAATAATGATAAAAGTAACACTTTTATAATAAAATTTTTCTTTTATGCATCCTTTTATGCATAAAAATCAATAATGATAAAAGTAACACTTTTATAATCAAAGCTTTCTTTTATGCATCCTTTTATGCATAAAAATAAATAATAATAAAAGTAACACTTTTATAATAAAAATTTTCTTTTATGCACCCTTTTATGCATAAAAATCAATAATGATAAAAGCAACACTTTTATAATAAAAAAATTTCTTTTATGCATCCTTTTATGCATAAAAAATAATAATGATAAAAGTAACACTTTTAATAAAAAATTTCTTTTATGCATAAAAATTCATTTTGATGAAAGTAACACTTTCATAATAAAAAATTTATTCTTTTAAGCATAAAAATCCATTTTTGATGAAAGTAACACTTTCATAATAAAAAAATTATTCTTTTATGCATAAAAATCCATTTTTTATGAAAGTAACACTTTCATAATTAAAAAATTATTCTTTTATGCATAAAAATCCATTTTGATGAAAGTAACATTTTCATAATAAAAAAAGTTATTCTTTTATGCATAAAAATCTATTTTGATGAAAGTAACACTTTCATAATAATAAAAAAATTATTCTTTTATGCATATAAAAAATAATAATAATCAATATGCATGAAAATGACACTTTTAGAGAATAGAAATGATAGGAATTACTCTTTTAGCATAATAAAAGATATTATTTATTTCCAAAAATTTTGCCATAACCTCCTTTGTATGGCTGACCATTTTTCAAATTTTCCTACTTAATTTGTCTTAAAATTTTAACTCTAATTGATTTAAAGTAATCTAGACTAATCAAAATTCACTTATGAAAGAGAAAACATTATAAAAAGTTTAATTCCAACAATTATCACTTAACTAGGATAAAGAAGGGTTGATTCTAAGAAGAGAGAGGGGAAAAGCCTTTCGATCAAGGCATAGCGTCCATTTCTCACTTCAAACAATCATAAAAATTAGAAAAGCATAAAAATCAATAAAGAAAATTACAAGATCTCTACTTACATAATTTCTGGGAGCTTTCCTTTGGCTGAATATTCAGAATCTGAATATTCTCTCTCTCTAGGTCAAAATAGGTAGAAACAAGATCTTTTATATTTCCGAAGAGGGATTTGGTTACAGGGGGGAAGATGTTGGACATCTTGAGAGGCTGGGGAGGAATCTTACATTCCCCACCAGCTGTTGCAACTGAACTTCCCTTAGAAAACACATATACCAAATGCTCCCTCCAGCATACTGGCGTAAGACAGTCTTTTAAGAAAATAGGGTTTCTATACAAGTTTTCCGTTTTGATTTTCTTTTGAATACAATGAGTATATCTTAATTCCGTATCCAAGACTTCTAGATCATGGGACTGGATTCTCAAGCAGAATTCCTCGAATTTTGAATTCTTAATCCTTAGATCAAAATCAAAGGTCTCAACTTAGTTTCAGATTCGGTGGGTGATTTGAGTACAGATTCAGGAACTGGTCACATCGTCATTTCTTGAAACTGACGAAGGAATTACGTCTTGGTCAAAGTCTGATTCAGGTTTTGAGTCTGGAACGGTTCTTCTCTTGAACTATCTTTATCAAATGCTAATATTTCAATTGCTACTTTACTAAATTTAAAACTAATCATTTATCAATATTCATGAGAATTAGTCATAGGATTAAGAGAACTCTTATCTTGATATAAAAATTCTTTTATGCATCTTTTTTTTTTGCATAAAAATCGATATTAGTGAAAGTAACACTTTCAGAATTAAAAAAAAGCTTTTATGCATCCTTTAATGCATAAAAATCAATAATAATGAAAGTAACTCTTTTATAATAAATAGAAATTTCTTTTATGCATCCTTTTATGCATAAAAATCAATAATTATAAAAGTAACACTTTTATAATAAAAAATCTCTTTTATGCATCCTTTTATGCATAAAAATCAAAAACGATAAAAGTAACACTTTTATAATAAAAATTTTCTTTTATGCATCCTTTTATGCATAAAAATCAATAATGATAAAAGTAACACTTTTATAATAAAAATTTTCTTTTATGCATCCTTTTATGCATAAAAATCAATAATGATAAAAGTAACATTTTTATAATAAAAAAATTCTTTTATGCATAAAAATTAATAATGATAAAAGTAACACTTTTATAATAAAAAAATTCTTTTAGGCATTTTTTATGCATAAAAATCAATAATGATAAAAGTAACACTTTTATAATAAAAAAATTTCTTTTATGCATAAAAATCAATAATGATAAAAGTAACACTTTTGTAATAAAAAATTTCTTTTATGCATAAAAATCCATTTTGATGAAAGTAACACTTTCATAATAAAAAAATTATTCTTTTGTGCATAAAAATCCATTTTTGATGAAAGTAACACTTTCATAATAAAAAAATATTCTTTTATGCATAAAAATTCATTTTGATGAAAGTAACACTTTCATAATAAATTTTTTTCTTTTATGCATAAAAATTCATTTTGATAAAAGTAACACTTTCATAATAAAAAAAATTATTCTTTTATGCATAAAAATCCATTTTTGATGAAAGTAACACTTTCATAATAAAAAAATTATTCTTTTATGCATAAAAACCCATTTTTTATGAAAGTAATACTTTCATAATAAAAAAATTATTCTTTTATGCATAAAAATCCGTTTTGATGAAAGTAACATTTTCATAATAAAAAAAGTTATTCTTTTATGCATAAAAATCTATTTTGATGAAAGTAACACTTTCATAATAATAAAAAAATTATTCTTTTATGCATATAAAAAATAATAATAATCAATATGCATGAAAATGACACTTTTAGAGAATAGAAATGATAGGAATTACTCTTTTAGCATAATAAAAGATAATACTTATTTCCAAAAATTTTGCCATAACCTCCTTTGTATGGCTGACCATTTTTTAAATTTTCCTACTTAATTTGTCTTAAAATTTTAACTCTAATTGATTTAAAGTAATCTAGACTAATCAAAATTCACTTATGAAAGAGAAAACATTATAAAAAGTTTAATTCCAACAATTATCACTTAACTAGGATAAAGAAGGATTGATTCTAAGAAGAGAGAGGGGAAAAGCCTTTCGACCAAGGCATAGCGTCCATTTCTCACGTCAAGCAATTATAAAAATTAGAAAAGTATAAAAATCAATAAAGAAAATTACAAGATCTCTACTTACATAATTTCTGGGAGCTTTCCTTTAGCTGAATATTCAGAATCTGAATATTCTCTCTCTCTAGGTCAAAATAGGTAGAAATAAGATCTTTTATATTTCCGAAGAGGGATTTGGTTACAGGGGGGAAGATGTTGGACATCTTGAGAGGCTGGGGAGGAATCTTACATTCCCCGCCAGCTGTTGCAACCGAACTTCCCTTAGAAAACACATATACCAAATGCTCCCTCCAGCATACTGGCGTAAGACAGTCTTTTAAGAAAATAGGGTTTCTATACAAGTTTTCCGTTTTGATTTTCTTTTGAATACAATGAGTATATCTTAATTCCGTATCCAAGACTTCTAGATCATGGGACTGGATTCTCAAGCAGAATTCCTCGAATTTTGAATTCTTAATCCTTAGATCAAAATCAAAGGTCTCAACTTAGTTTCAGATTCGGTAGATGATTTGAGTACAGATTCAGGAACTGGTCACATCGTCATTTCTTGAAACTGACGAAGGAATTACGTCTTGGTCAAAGTCTGATTCAGGTTTTGAGTCTGGAACGGTTCTTCTCTTGAACTATCTTTATCAAATGCTAATATTTCAATTGCTACTTTACTAAATTTAAAACTAATCATTTATCAATATTTATGAGAATTAGTCATAGGATTAAGAGAACTCTTATCTTAATATAAAAATTCCTTTATGCATCTTCTTTTTGCATAAAAATCGATATTAGTGAAAGTAACACTTTCACAATTAAAAAAAATTCTTTTATGCATCCTTTAATGCATAAAAATCAATAATGATGATATGCATAAAAATCAATAATTATAAAAGTAACACTTTTATAATAAAAAATCTCTTTTATGCATCCTTTTATGCATAAAAATCAATAACGATAAAAGTATTACTTTTATAATAAAAATTTTCTTTTATGCATCCTTTTATGCATAAAAATCAATAATGATAAAAGTAACACTTTTATAATAAAAAAATTCTTTTATGCATTCTTTTATGCATAAAAATCAATAATGATAAAAGTAACACTTTTATAATAAAAAAATTCTTTTAGGCATTATTTTATGCATAAAAATCAATAATGATAAAAGTAACACTTTTATAATAAAAAAATTTCTTTTATGCATCCTTTTATGCATAAAAATCAATAATGATAAAAGTAACACTTTTGTAATAAAAAATTTCTTTTATGCATAAAAGTCCACTTTGATGAAAGTAACACTTTCATAATAAAAAAATTATTCTTTTATGCATAAAAATCCATTTTTGATGAAAGTAACACTTTCATAATAATAAAAATATTCTTTTATGCATAAAAATTTATTTTGATGAAAGTAACACTTTCATAATAATTTTTTTTCTTTTATGCATAAAAATCCATTTTGATGAAAGTAACTTTTTCATAATTAAAAAATTATTCTTTCATGCATAAAAATCCATTTTGATGAAAGTAACATTTTCATAATAAAAAAAGTTATTCTTTTGTGCTTAAAAATCTATTTTGATGAAAGTAACACTTTCATTAAAAAATAATTATTCTTTTATGCATAAAAATCCATTTTGATGAAAGTAACACTTTCATTAAAAAAATTATTCTTTTATGCATAAAAATCTATAATTCCAACAATTATCACTCAACTAGGATAAAGAAGGGTTGATTCTAAGAAGAGAGAGGGGAAAAGCCTTTCGATCAAGGCATAGCGTCCATTTCTCACTTCAAACAATCATAAAAATTAGAAAAGCATAAAAATCAATAAAGAAAATTACAAGATCTCTACTTACATAATTTCTGGGAGCTTTCCTTTGGCTGAATATTCAGAATCTGAATATTCTCTCTCTCTAGGTCAAAATAGGTAGAAACAAGATCTTTTATATTTTCGAAGAGGGATTTGGTTACAGGGGGGAAGATGTTGGACATCTTGAGAGGCTGGAGAGGAATCTTACATTCCCCGCCAGCTGTTGCAACCGAACTTCCCTTAGAAAACACATATACCAAATGCTCCCTCCAGCATACTGGCGTAAGACAGTCTTTTAAGAAAATAGGGTTTCTATACAAGTTTTCCGTTTTGATTTTCTTTTGAATACAATGAGTATATCTTAATTCCGTATCCAAGACTTCTAGATCATGGGACTGGATTCTCAAGCAGAATTCCTCGAATTTTGAATTCTTAATCCTTAGATCAAAATCAAAGGTCTCAACTTAGTTTCAGATTCGGTGGGTGATTTGAGTACAGATTCAGGAACTGGTCACATCGTCATTTCTTGAAACTGACGAAGGAATTACGTCTTGGTCAAAGTCTGATTCAGGTTTTGAGTCTGGAACGGTTCTTCTTGAACTATCTTTATCAAATGCTAATATTTCAATTGCTACTTTACTAACTTTAAAACTAATTATTTATCAATATTCATGAGAATTAGTCATAGGATTAAGAGAACTCTTATCTTGATATAAAAATTCTTTTATGCATCTTTTTTTTTGCATAAAAATCGATATTAGTGAAAGTAACATCTCACAATTAAAAAAAATTCTTTTATGCATCCTTTAATGCATAAAAATCAATAATGATGAAAGTAACTCTTTTATAATAAATAGAAATTTCTTTTATGCATCCTTTTATGCATAAAAATCAATAATTATAAAAGTAACACTTTTATAATAAAAAATTTCTTTTATGCATCCTTTTATGCATAAAAATCAATAACGATAAAAGTAACACTTTTATAATAAAATTTTTCTTTTATGCATCCTTTTATGCATAAAAATCAATAATGATAAAAGTAACACTTTTATAATAAAATTTTTCTTTTATGCATCCTTTTATGCATAAAAATCAATAATGATAAAAGTAATATTTTTATAATAAAAAAAGTTCTTTTATGCATAAAAATTAATAATGATAAAAGTAACACTTTTATAATAAAAAAATTCTCTTAGGCATTATTTTATGCATAAAAATCAATAATGATAAAAGTAACACTTTTATAATAAAAAAAAATCTTTTATGCATCCTTTTATGCATAAAAATCAATAATGATAAAAGTAACACTTTTGTAATAAAAATTTTCTTTTATGCATAAAAATCCATTTTGATGAAAGTAACACTTTCATAATAAAAAAATTATTCTTTTATGCATAAAAATCCATTTTTGATGAAAGTAACACTTTCATAATAAAAAATTATTTTTTTATGCATAAAAATTTATTTTGATGAAAGTAACACTTTCATAATAATTTTTTTTTTCTTTTATGCATCAAAATCCATTTTGATGAAAGTAACTTTTTCATAATTAAAAAATTATTCTTTTATGCATAAAAATCCATTTTGATGAGAGTAACATTTTCATAATAAAAAAAGTTATTCTTTTATGCTTAAAAATCTATTTTGATGAAAGTAACACTTTCATTAAAAAAACAATTATTCTTTTATGCATAAAAATCTATTTTGATGAAAGTAACACTTTCATTAAAAAAATTATTCTTTTATGCATGAAAATCTATTTTGATGAAAGTAACACTTTCATAATAATAATAAAAATTATTCTTTTATGTATATAAAAAATAATAATAATCAATATGCATGAACATGACACTTTTAGAGTATAGAAATGATAGGGATTACTCTTTTTAGCATAATAAAAGATAATACTTATTTCCAAAAATTTTGCCATAACCTCCTTTGTATGGCTGACCATTTTTCAAATTTTTCTACTTAATTTGTCTTAAAATTTTAACTCTAATTGATTTAAAGTAATCTAGACTAATCAAAATTTACTTATAAAAGAGAAAACATTATAAAAAGTTTAATTCTAATAATTATCACTCAACTAGGATAAAGAAGGGTTGATTCTAAGAAGAGAGAGGGGAAAAGCCTTCCAATCAAGGCATAGCGTCCATTTAAATTTAATCATTTACCAATATTCATGGGAATTAGTCATAGGATTAAGAGAACTCTTATCTTGATATAAAAATTCTTTTATGCATCATTTTTTGCATAAAAATCGATATAAGTGAAAGTAACACTCACAATAAATAAAAAATTCTTTAATGCATCCTTTTATGCAAAAAATCCAATTATGATAAAAGTAACTCTTTTATAATAAATAAAAATTTCTTTTATGCATCCTTTTATGCATAAAAATCAATAATGATAAAAGTAACACTTTTATAATAAAAAAAGTTCTTTTATGCATCCTTTTATGCATAAAAATCAATAATGATAAAAGTAACACTTTTATAATAAAAATTTTCTTTTATGCATAAAAATCAATAATGATAAAAGTAACACTTTTATAATAAAAGCTTTCTTTTATGCATAAAAATAAATAATAATAAAAGTAACACTTTTATAATAAAAATTTTCTTTTATGCACCCTTTTATGCATAAAAATCAATAATGATAAAAGCAACACTTTTATAATAAAAAAATTTCTTTTATGCATCCTTTTATGCATAAAAAATAATAATGATAAAAGTAACACTTCTAATAAAAAATTTCTTTTATGCATAAAAATTCATTTTGATGAAAGTAACACTTTCATAATAATAAAAAATTATTCTTTTATGCATAAAAATCCGTTTTTGATGAAAGTAACACTTTCATAATAAAAAAATTATTCTTTTATGCATAAAAATCCATTTTTTATGAAAGTAATACTTTCATAATAAAAAAATTATTCTTTTATGCATAAAAATCCATTTTGATGAAAGTAATATTTTTATAATAAAAAAAGTTATTCTTTTATGCATAAAAATCTATTTTGATGAAAGTAACACTTTCATAATAATAAAAAAATTATTCTTTTATGCATATAAAAAATAATAATAATCAATATGCATGAAAATGACACTTTTAGAGAATAGAAATGATAGGAATTACTCTTTTAGCATAATAAAAGATAATACTTATTTCCAAAAATTTTGCCATAACCTCCTTTGTATGGCTGACCATTTTTCAAATTTTCTTACTTAATTTGTCTTAAAATTTTAACTCTAATTGATTTAAAGTAATCTAGACTAATCAAAATTCACTTATGAAAGAGAAAACATTATAAAAAGTTTAATTCCAACAATTATCACTTAACTAGGATAAAGAAGGGTTGATTCTAAGAAGAGAGAGGGGAAAAGCCTTTCGATCAAGGCATAGCGTCCATTTCTCACTTCAAACAATCATAAAAATTAGAAAAGCATAAAAATCAATAAAGAAAATTACAAGATCTCTACTTACATAATTTCTGGGAGCTTTCCTTTGGCTGAATATTCAGAATCTGAATATTCTCTCTCTCTAGGTCAAAATAGGTAGAAACAAGATCTTTTATATTTCCGAAGAGGGATTTGGTTACAGGGGGGAAGATGTTGGACATCTTGAGAGGCTGGGGAGGAATCTTACATTCCCCACCAGCTGTTGCAACCGAACTTCCCTTAGAAAACACATATACCAAATGCTCCCTCCAGCATACTGGCGTAAGACAGTCTTTTAAGAAAATAGGGTTTCTATACAAGTTTTTCGTTTTGATTTTCTTTTGAATACAATGAGTATATCTTAATTCCGTATCCAAGACTTCTAGATCATGGGACTGGATTCTCAAGCAGAATTCCTCGAATTTTGAATTCTTAATCCTTAGATCAAAATCAAAGGTCTCAACTTAGTTTTAGATTCGGTGGGTGATTTGAGTACAGATTCAAAAACTGGTCACATCGTCATTTCTTGAAACTGACGAAGGAATTACGTCTTGGTCAAAGTCTGATTCAGGTTTTGAGTCTGGAACGGTTCTTCTCTTGAACTATCTTTATCAAATGCTAATATTTCAATTGCTACTTTACTAAATTTAAAACTAATCATTTATCAATATTCATGAGAATTAGTCATAGGATTAAGAGAACTCTTATCTTAATATAAAAATTCCTTTATGCATCTTTTTTTTGCATAAAAATGGATATTAGTGAAAGTAACACTTTCACAATTAAAAAAAATTCTTTCATGCATCCTTTAATGCATAAAAATCAATAATGATGAAAGTAACTCTTTTATAATAAATAGAAATTTCTTTTATGCATGATGATATGCATAAAAATCAATAATTATAAAAGTAACACTTTTATAATAAAAAATCTCTTTTATGCATAAAAATCAATAATGATAAAAGTAACACTTTTATAATAAAAATTTTCTTTTATGCATCCTTTTATGCATAAAAATCAATAATGATAAAAGTAACACTTTTATAATAAAAAAATTCTTTTATGCATCCTTTTATGCATAAAAATCAAAAATGATAAAAGTAACATTTTTATAATAAAAAAAATTCTTTTATGCATAAAAATTAATAATGATAAAAGTAACACTTTTATAATAAAAAAATTCTTTTAGGCATTATTTTATGCATAAAAATCAATAATGATAAAAGTAACACTTTTATAATAAAAAAATTTCTTTTATGCATCCTTTTATGCATAAAAATCAATAATGATAAAAGTAACACTTTTGTAATAAAAATTTTCTTTTATGCATAAAAATCCACTTTGATGAAAGTAACACTTTCATAATAAAAAAATTATTCTTTCATGCATAAAAATCCATTTTTGATGAAAGTAACACTCTCATAATAAAAAAAATATTCTTTTATGCATAAAATTTTATTTTGATGAAAGTAACACTTTCATAATAATTTTTTTTCTTTTATGCATAAAAATCCATTTTGATGAAAGTAACTTTTTCATAATTAAAAAATAATTCTTTTATGCATAAAAATCCATTTTGATGAAAGTAACATTTTCATAATAAAAAAAGTTATTCTTTTATGCTTAAAAATCTATTTTGATGAAAGTAACACTTTCATTAAAAAACAATTATTCTTTTATGCATAAAAATCCATTTTAATGAAAGTAACACTTTCATTAAAAAAATTATTCTTTTATGCATAAAAATCTATTTTGATGAAAGCAACACTTTCATAATAATAATAAAAATTATTCTTTTATGTATATAAAAAATAATAATAATCAATATGCATGAACATGACACTTTTAGAGTATAGAAATGATAGGGATTACTCTTTTTAGCATAATAAAAGATAATACTTATTTCCAAAAATTTTGCCATAACCTCCTTTGTATGGCTGACCATTTTTCAAATTTTTCTACTTAATTTGTCTTAAAATTTTAACTCTAATTGATTTAAAGTAATCTAGACTAATCAAAATTCACTTATAAAAGAAAAAACATTATAAAAAGTTTAATTCTAACAATTATCACTCAACTAGGATAAAGAAGGGTTGATTCTAAGAAGAGAGAGGGGAAAAGCCTTTCGATCAAGGCATAGCGTCCATTTAAAACTAATCATTTACCAATATTCATGGGAATTAGTCATAGGATTAAGAGAACTCTTATCTTGATATAAAAATTCTTTTATGCATCATTTTTTTGCATAAAAATCGATATAAGTGAAAGTAACACTCACAATAAATAAAAAATTCTTTTATGCATCCTTTTATGCAAAAAAATTCAATTATGATAAAAGTAACTCTTTTATAATAAATAAAAATTTCTTTTATGCATCCTTTTATGCATAAAAATCAATAATGATAAAAGTAACACTTTTATAATAAAAATTTTCTTTTATGCATCCTTTTATGCATAAAAATCAATAATGATAAAAGTAACACTTTTATAATAAAAGCTTTCTTTTATGCATAAAAATAAATAATAATAAAAGTAACACTTTTATAATAAAAATTTTCTTTTATGCACCCTTTTATGCATAAAAATCAATAATGATAAAAGCAACACTTTTATAATAAAAAAAATTCTTTTATGCATCCTTTTATGCATGAAAAATAATAATGATAAAAGTAACACTTTTAATAAAAAATTTCTTTTATGCATAAAAATTCATTTTGATGAAAGTAACACTTTCATAATTTAAAAAATTATTCTTTTATGCATAAAAATTCATTTTTGATGAAAGTAACACTTTCATAATAAAAATATTATTCTTTTATGCATAAAAACCCATTTTTTATGAAAGTAATACTTTCATAATAAAAAATTTATTCTTTTATGCATAAAAATCCATTTTGATGAAAGTAACATTTTTATAATAAATAAAGTTATTCTTTTATGCATAAAAATCTATTTTGATGAAAGTAACACTTTCATAATAATAAAAAAATTATTCTTTTATGCATATAAAAAATAATAATAATCAATATGCATGAAAATGACACTTTTAGAGAATAGAAATGATAGGAATTACTCTTTTAGCATAATAAAAGATAATACTTATTTCCAAAAATTTTGCCATAACCTCCTTTGTATGGCTGACCATTTTTCAAATTTTCTTACTTAATTTGTCTTAAAATTTTAACTCTAATTGATTTAAAGTAATCTAGACTAATCAAAATTCACTTATGAAAGAGAAAACATTATAAAAAGTTTAATTCCAACAATTATCACTTAACTAGGATAAAGAAGGGTTGATTCTAAGAAGAGAGAGGGGAAAAGCCTTTCGATCAAGGCATAGCGTCCATTTCTCACTTCAAGCAATCATAAAAATTAGAAAAGCATAAAAATCAATAAAGAAAATTACAAGATCTCTACTTACATAATTTCTGGGAGCTTTCCTTTGGCTGAATATTCAGAATCTGAATATTCTCTCTCTCTAGGTCAAAATAGGTAGAAACAAGATCTTTTATATTTCCGAAGAGGGATTTGGTTACATGGGGGAAGATGTTGGACATCTTGAGAGGCTGGGGAGGAATCTTACGTTCCCCGCCAGCTGTTGCAACCGAACTTCCCTTAGAAAACACATATACCAAATGCTCCCTCCAGCATACTGGCGTAAGACAGTCTTTTAAGAAAATAGGGTTTCTATACAAGTTTTCCGTTTTGATTTTCTTTTGAATACAATGAGTATATCTTAATTCCGTATCCAAGACTTCTAGATCATGGGACTGGATTCTCAAGTAGAATTTCTCGAATTTTGAATTCTTAATCCTTAGATCAAAATCAAAGGTCTCAACTTAGTTTCAGATTTGGTGGGTGATTTGAGTACAGATTCAGAAATTGGTCACATCGTCATTTCTTGAAACTGACGAAAGAATTACGTCTTGGTCAAAGTCTGATTCAGGTTTTGAGTCTAGAACGGTTCTTCTCTTGAACTATCTTTATCAAATGCTAATATTTCAATTGCTACTTTACTAAATTTAAAACTAATCATTTATCAATATTCATGAGAATTAGTCATAGGATTAAGAGAACTCTTATCTTAATATAAAAATTCTTTTATGCATCTTTTTTTTGCATAAAAATCGATATTAGTGAAAGTAACACTTTCACAATTAAAAAAAATTCTTTTATGCATCCTTTAATGCATAAAAATCAATAATGATGAGAGTAACTCTTTTATAATAAATAAAAATTTCTTTTATGCATCCTTTTATGCATAAAAATCAATAATTATAAAAGTAACACTTTTATAATAAAAAATCTCTTTTATGCATCCTTTTATGCATAAAAATCAATAACGATAAAAGTAACACTTTTATAATAAAAATTTTCTTTTATGCATCCTTTTATGCATAAAAATCAATAATGATAAAAGTAACACTTTTATAATAAAAATTTTCTTTTAGGTATTATTTTATGCATAAAAATCAATAATGATAAAAGTAACATTTTTATAATAAAAAAAATTCTTTTATGCATAAAAATTAATAATGATAAAAGTAACACTTTTATAATAAAAAAATTCTCTTAGGCATTATTTTATGCATAAAAATCAATAATGATAAAAGTAACACTTTTATAATAATAAAAATTTCTTTTATGTATCCTTTTATGCATAAAAATCAATAATGATAAAAGTAACACTTTTGTAATAAAAATTTTCTTTTATGCATAAAAATCCACTTTGATGAAAGTAACACTTTCATAATAAAAAAATTATTCTTTTATGCATAAAAATCCATTTTTGATGAAAGTAACACTTTCATAATAAAAAAAATATTCTTTTATGCATAAAATTTTATTTTGATGAAAGTAACACTTTCATAATAATTTTTTTTCTTTTATGCATAAAAATCTATTTTGATGAAAGTAACTTTTTCATAATTAAAAAATAATTCTTTTATGCATAAAAATCCATTTTGATGAAAGTAACACTTTCATTAAAAAAATTATTCTTTTATGCATAAAAATCTATTTTGATGAAAGTAACACTTTCATAATAATAATAAAAATTATTCTTTTATGTATATAAAAATAATAATAATCAATATGCATGAACATGACACTTTTAGAGTATAGAAATGATAGGGATTACTCTTTTTAGCATAATAAAAGATAATACTTATTTCCAAAAATTTTGCCATAACCTCCTTTGTATGGCTGACCATTTTTCAAATTTTTCTACTTAATTTGTCCTAAAATTTTAACTCTAATTGATTTAAAGTAATCTAGACTAATCAAAATTCACTTATAAAAGAGAAAACATTATAAAAAGTTTAATTCTAACAATTATCACTCAACTAGGATAAAGAAGGGTTGATTCTAAGAAGAGAGAGGGGAAAAGCCTTTCGATCAAGGCATAGCGTCCATTTAAAACTAATCATTTACCAATATTCATGGGACTTAGTCATAGGATTAAGAGAACTCTTATCTTGATATAAAAATTCTTTTATGCATCGTTTTTTTGCATAAAAATCGATATAAGTGAAAGTAACACTCATTATAAATAAAAAATTCTTTTATGCATCCTTTTATGCAAAAATTCAATTATGATAAAAGTAACTCTTTTATAATAAATAAAAATTTCTTTTATGCATCCTTTTATGCATAAAAATCAATAATGATAAAAGTAACACTTTTATAATAAAAAAAGTTCTTTTATGCATCCTTTTATGCATAAAAATCAATAATGATAAAAGTAACACTTTTATAATAAAAATTTTCTTTTATGCATCCTTTTATGCATAAAAATCAATAATGATAAAAGTAACACTTTTATAATAAAAGCTTTCTTTTATGCATCCTTTTATGCATAAAAATAAATAATAATAAAAGTAACACTTTTATTATAAAAATTTTCTTTTATGCACCCTTTTATGCATAAAAATCAATAATGATAAAAGCAACACTTTTATAATAAAAAAATTTCTTTTATGCATCTTTTTTTGCATAAAAAATAATAATGATAAAAGTAACACTTTTAATAAAAAATTTCTTTTATGCATAAAAATTCATTTTGATGAAAGTAACACTTTTATAATAAAAAAATTTATTCTTTTATGCATAAAAATCCATTTTTGATGAAAGTAATACTTTCATAATAAAAATATTATTCTTTTATACATAAAAATCCATTTTTTATGAAAGTAACACTTTCATAATAAAAAAATTATTCTTTTATGCATAAAAATCCATTTTGATGAAAGTAATATTTTCATAATAAAAAAAGTTATTCTTTTATGCATAAAAATCTATTTTGAAGGAAGTAACACTTTCATAATAATAAAAAAATTATTCTTTTATGCATATAAAAAATAATAATAATCAATATGCATGAAAATGACACTTTTAGAGAATAGAAATGATAGGAATTACTCTTTTAGCATAATAAAAGATAATACTTATTTCCAAAAATTTTACCATAACCTACTTTGTATGGGTGACCATTTTTCAAATTTTCCTACTTAATTTGTCTTAAAATTTTAACTCTAATTGATTTAAAGTAATCTAGACTAATCAAAATTCACTTATGAAAGAGAAAACATTATAAAAAGTTTAATTCCAACAATTATCACTTAACTAGGATAAAGAAGGGTTGATTCTAAGAAGAGAGAGGGAAAAAGCCTTTCGATCAAGGCATAGCGTCCATTTCTCACTTCAAACAATCATAAAAATTAGAAAAGCATAAAAATCAATAAAGAAAATTACAAGATCTCTACTTACATAATTTCTGGGAGCTTTCCTTTGGCTGAATATTCAGAATCTGAATATTCTCTCTCTCTAGGTCAAAATAGGTAGAAACAAGATCTTTTATATTTTCGAAGAGGGATTTGGTTACAGGGGGGAAGATGTTGGACATCTTGAGAGGCTGGGGAGGAATCTTACATTCCCCGCCAGCTGTTGCAACCGAACTTCCCTTAGAAAACACATATACCAACAAATGCTCCCTCCAGCATACTGGCGTAAGACAGTCTTTTAAGAAAATAGGGTTTCTATACAAGTTTTCCGTTTTGATTTTCTTTTGAATACAATGAGTATATCTTAATTCCGTATCCAAGACTTCTAGATCATGGGACTGGATTCTCAAGTAGAATTCCTCGAATTTTGAATTCTTAATCCTTAGATCAAAATCAAAGGTCTCAACTTAGTTTCAGATTCAGTGGGTGATTTGAGTACAGATTCAAGAACTGGTCACATCGTCATTTCTTGAAACTGACGAAGGAATTACGTCTTGGTCAAAGTCTGATTCAGATTTTGAGTCTGGAACGGTTCTTCTTGAACTATCTTAATCAAATGCTAATATTTCAATTGCTACTTTACTAAATTTAAAACTAATCATTTATCAATATTCATGAGAATTAGTCATAGAATTAAGAGAACTCTTATCTTGATATAAAAATTCTTTTATGCATCTTTTTTTTGCATAAAAATCAATATTAGTGAAAGTAACACTTTCACAATTAAAAAAAAATCTTTTATGCATCCTTTAATGCATAAAAATCAATAATGATGAAAGTAACTCTTTTATAATAAATAGAAATTTCTTTTATGCATCCTTTTTTATGCATAAAAATCAATATTTAAAAAAGTAACACTTTTATAATAAAAAATTTCTTTCATGCATCCTTTTAAGCTTAAAAATCAATAACGATAAAAGTAACACTTTTATAATAAAAATTTTCTTTTATGCATCCTTATATGCATAAAAATCAATAATGATAAAAGTAATATTTTTATAATAAAAAATACTTTTATGCATAAAAATCAATAATGATAAAAGTAACACTTTTATAATAAAAAACATTCTTTTAGGTAATATTTTATGCATAAAAATCAATAATGATAAAAGTAACACTTTTATAATAAAAAAATTTCTTTGATGCATCCTTTTATGCATAAAAATCAATAATGATAAAAGTAACACTTTTGTAATAAAAATTTTCTTTTATGCATAAAAATCTATTTTGATGAAAGTAACACTTTTATAATAAAAAAAATATTCTTTTATGCATAAAAATCCATTTTTGATGAAAGTAACACTTTCATAATTAAAAAAAAATATTCTTTTATGCATAAAAATTCATTTTAATGAAAGTAACACTTTCATAATAAATTTTTTTTCTTTTATGCATAAAAATCCATTTTGATGAAAGTAACTTTCTCATAATTAAAAAATTATTCTTTTATGCATAAAAATCCATTTTTGATGAAAGTAACATTTTCATAATATGCTTAAAAATCTATTTTGATGAAAGTAACACTTTCATTAAAAAACAATTATTCTTTTATGCATAAAAGTCCATTTTGATGAAAGTAACACTGTCATAAAAAAAGTTATTCTTTTATGCATAAAAATCTATTTTGATGAAAGTAACACTTTCATAATAATAAAAAAAATATTCTTTTACGCATATAAATAATAATAATAATCAATATGCATGAAAATGACACTTTTAGAGAATAGAAATGATAGGAATTACTCTTTTAGCGTAATAAAAGATAATACTTATTTCCAAAAAATTTGCCATAACCTCCTTTGTATGGCTGACCATTTTTTAAATTTTCCTACTTAATTTGTCTTAAAATTTTAACTCTAATTGATTTAAAGTAATCTAGACTAATCAAAATTCACTTATGAAAGAGAAAACATTATAAAAAGTTTAATTCCAACAATTATCACTTAACTAGGATAAAGAAGGGTTGATTCTAAGAAGAGAGAAGGGAAAAGCCTTTCGATCAAGGCACAGCGTCCATTTCTCACTTCAAACAATCATAAAAATTAGAAAAGCATAAAAATCAATAAAGAAAATTACAAGATCTCTACTTACATAATTTCTGGGAGCTTTCCTTTGGCTGAATATTCAAAATCTGAATATTCTCTCTCTCTAGGTCAAAATAGGTAGAAACAAGATCTTTTATATTTTCGAAGAGGGATTTGGTTACAGGGGAGAAGATGTTGGACATCTTGAGAGGCTGGGGAGGAATCTTACATTCCCCGCCAGCTGTTGCAACCGAACTTCCCTTAGAAAACACATATACCAAATGCTCCCTCCAGCATACTGGCGTAAGACAGTCTTTTAAGAAAATAGGGTTTCTATACAAGTTTTCCGTTTTGATTTTCTTTTGAATACAATGAGTATATCTTAATTTCGTATTCAAGACTTCTAGATCATGGGACTGGATTCTCAAGCAGAATTCCTCGAATTTGGAATTCTTAATCCTTAGATCAAAATCAAACGTCTCAACTTAGTTTCAGGTTCGGTGGGTGATTTGAGTACAGATTCAGGAACTGGTCACATCGTCATTTCTTGAAACTGACGAAGGAATTACGTCTTGGTCAAAGTCTGATTCAGGTTTTGAGTCTAAAAATAAGTAACACTTTCATAAAAAAATTTATTCTTTTTTGCATAAAAATCTTTTTTGATGAAAGTAACACTTTCATAATAAAAAATTTATTTTTTTATGCATATAAAAATAATAATAATCAATATGCATGAAAATGACACTTTTAGAGTATAGAGATGATAGGGATTACCCTTTTAGCATAATAAAAGATAATACTTATTTCCAAAAATTTTGCCATAACCTCCTTTATATGGCGGCTGACCATTTTTCAAATTTTCCTACTTAATTTGTCTTAAAAATTTAGCTCTAATTGATTTAAAGTGATCTAGACTAATCAAAATTCACTTATAAAAGAGAAAACATTATAAAAATTTTAATTCCAACAATTATCACTTAACTAGGATAAAGAAGGGTTGATTCTAAGAAGAGAGAGGAAAAGCCCTTCGATCAAGGCATAGCGTCCATTTATCACTTCAAACAATCATAAAAATTAGAAAAGCATAAAAATCAATAAAGAAAATTACAAGATCTCTACTTACATAATTTCTGGGAGCTTTCCTTTGGCTTGATGGTTTGAGGGTTCTACTCTTGTTTGTAACAAGAGTGGCCACCAATCGGAAACGTCAAAAACTAGTGAATTATTAATAAATTCACAGTTCCTGGCTTGGGAGGAGTAGAGTAACAATGCATAAACACTATTTTTTTCAACAAAGGGGGAGGCTTCTATTTATAGAAAAAATTGATCTCCTAACCAAACAAACTGATTCTAGAATTTTCCAAATCAGTTTGGTCAATTTTTGACTATTTTTAGGTCAGTTGAGCTAACTTTTTGGAACTAGACTTGAATTAGGAGAGAGGAGAGATGAAATATCTCAATTTTTGAAGATTTAAAACTCAATTGCACATGTGAAGTAGGCGCCTCATTTATGAGAGGGAATCCGCATTGTGAGGTGTCAAAGATCCATTTTTTAAGCTTTTCCTTTGGTCCTTAGTCCACTCTTCATCTTATGTGAGTATTTACTTATTTTTGGGGGGTGATTTTCTTTATTTCTTCTATTTATCTTCTTCATACATTTGGATGAATTTGATTGGCCCTTCAAAACCTTAATTTAAAAATTTTCAAAAATCTGGACCCCTAGGATAAGGCCTCTTGAATAAATTATACTTAATTTCTAATGCACCTTCTGAAAATCTTTTTTTTTGAACTTCTGTGTTTCGGGGGAACTTATTTTAATAAGAAGAGATATTTTTCCATCCAAAAATATTCAAAATCTAAATATTCTCTCTCTCTAGGTCAAAATAGGTAGAAACAAGATCTTTTATATTTCGGAAGAGGTATTTGGTTACAAGGGGAAGATGTTGGACATCTTGAGAGGCTGGGGAGGAATCTTACATTCCCCGCCAGTTGTTGTAACCAAACTTCACATATACCAAATGCTCCCTCCAGCATTCTTGCGTAAGACAATCTTTAAAGAAAATAGGGTTTCGATGCAAGTTTTCCGTTTTGATTTTCTTTTGAATACAATGAGTATATCTTAATTCCGTATCCAAGACTTCTAGATCACGGGATTGGATTCTCAAGCAGAATTCTGAATTCTTAATCCTTAGATCAAAATCAAAGATCTCAACTTAGTTTCAGGTTCGGTGGGTGATTTGAGTATAGATTCAAGAACTGGTCAGATCGTCATTTCTTGAAACTGACGAAGGAATTACGTCTTGGTCAAAGTCTGATTCAGGTTTTGGGTCTGGAACGGTTCTTCTTGAACTATCTTTATCAAATGGTAATATTTCAATTACTACTTTACTAAATTTAAAACTAATCATTTATCAATATTCATGGAAATTAGTCATAGGATTAAGAGAACTCTTATCTTGATATAAAAATTCTTTTATGTATCATTTTTTGCATAAAAATCGATTTTAGTGAAAGTAACACTTTCACAATTAAAAAAAACTCTTTTATGCATAAAAATAAAAAATGATGAAAGTAACTCTTTTATAATAAATAAAAATTTCTTTTATGCATCCTTTTATGCATAAAAATCAATAATGATAAAAGTAACACTTTTATAATAAAAAAATTTCTTTTATGCATAAAAATTAATAATGATAAAAGTAACACTTTTATAATAAAAATTTTCTTTTATGCATCCTTTTATGCATAAAAATCATTAATGATAAAAGTAACACTTTTATAATAAAAAAATTTCTTTTATGCATAAAAATCAATAATGATAAAAGTAACACTTTTATAATAAAAAAAATTCTTTTATGTATTATTTTATGCATAAAAACCAATAATGATAAAAGTAAGACTTTTATAACAAAACATTTTCTTTTACGCACCCTTTTATGCAAAAAAATCAATAATGATAAAAGTAACACTTTTATAATAAAAAATTTCTTTTATGCATCCTTTTATGCAAAAAAATCAATAATGATAAAAGTAATACTTTTATAATAAAAAATTTCTTTTATGCATAAAAATCCATTTTGATGAAAGTAACACTTTCATAATTAAAAATTATTCTTTTATGCATAAAAATTCATTTTGATGAAAGCAACACTTTCATAATAAAAAATTTATTCTTTTTTGCATAAAAATACATTTTGATGAAAGTAACACTTTCATAATTAAAAAATTATTCTTTTATGCATAAAAATCTATTTTGATGAAAGTTATATTTTTATAATTTAAAAAAATATATTCTTTTATGCATAAAAATCTATTTTGATGAAAGTAACACTTTCATAATAAAAATTTTATTCTTTTATGCATAAAAATCTATTTTTGATGAAAGTAACACTTTTAAAAAAAAATATTCTTTTATGCATAAAAATCTATTTTGATGAAAGTAACACTTTCATAATAAAAAAATTATTCTTTTATGCATATAAAAATAATAATAATCAATATGCATGAAAATGACACTTTTAGAGTATAGAAATGATAGGGATTACTCTTTTAGCATAATAAAAGATAATACTTATTTCCAAAAATTTTACCATAACCTCCTTTGTATGGCAGACCATTTTTTAAATTTTCCTACTTGATTTGTCTTAAAAATTTTAACTCTAATTGATTTAAAGTGATCTAGACTAATCAAAATTCACTTATAAAAGAGAAAACATTATAAAAAGTTAAATTTCAACAATTATCACTTAACTAGAATAAAGAAGGGTTGATTCTAAGAAGAGAGAGGGGAAAAGCCTTTCGATCAAGGCATAGCGTCCATTTATCACTTCAAACAATCATAAAAATTAGAAAAACATAAAAATCAATAAAGAAAATTACAAGATCTCTACTTACATAATTTCTAGGAGCTTTCCTTTGGCTTGATGGTTTGAGGGTTCTACTCTTGTTTGTAACAAGAGTGGCCACCAATCTTTGGAAGAGGGAAACGTCAAAAACTAGTGAATTATTAATAAATTCACAGTTGTTGGCTTGGGAGGAGTAGAGTAACAGTGCATAAACACTATTATTTTTCAACAAAGGGAGAGGCTTCTATTTATAGGAAAAATTGAGCTCCTAACCAAACAAACTGATTCTAGAATTTTCCAAATCAGTTTGGTCAATTTTTGACCATTTTTAGGTCAGTTGAGCTAACTTTTTGGAACTAGACTTGAATTAGGAGAGAGGAGAGATGAAATATCTCAATTTTTGAAGATTTAAAAATCAATTGCACATGTGAAGTAGGCGCCTCATTCATGAGGGGGAATCCCCATTGTGAGGTGTCAAAAATCCATTTTTTAGCTTTTCTTTTGGTCCTTAGTCCACTCTTCATCTTATGTGAGTATTTACTCATTTTTGGGAGGTGACTTTCTTTTTTTCTTTTATTTATCTTCTTCATACATTTTGGATGAATTTGATTGGCCGGGGGAACTTATTTTAATAAGAAGAGATATTTTTCTATCCAAAAATATTCAAAATCTAAATATTCTCTCTCTAGAATATTTTCTCTCTCTAGGTCAAAATAGGTAGAAACAAGATCTTTTATATTTTCGAAGAGGGATTTGGTTACAGGAGAAAGATGTTGGACATCTTGAGAGGCTGGGGAGGAATCTTACATTCCCCGCCAGTTGTTGCAACCGAACTTCCCTTAGAAAACACATATACCAAATGCTCCCTCCAGCATACTGGCGTAAGACTGTCTTTTAAGAAAACAAGGTTTCTATACAAGTTTTCCGTTTTGATTTTCTTTTGAATACAATGAGTATATCTTAATTCCGTATCCAAGACTTCTAGATCATGGGACTGGATTCTCAAGCAGAATTCCTCGCATTCTGAATTCTTAATCCTTAGATCAAAATCAAAGGTCTCAACTTAGTTTCAGATTCGGTGGGTGATTTGAGTACAGATTCAGGAACTGGTCACATCGCCATTTCTTGAAACTGACGAAGGAATTACGTCTTGGTCAAAGTCTGATTCAGGTTTTGAGTCTGGAACGGTTCTTCTTGAACTATCTTTATCAAATGGTAATATTTCAATTACTACTTTGCTAAATTTAAAACTAATCATTTACCAATATTCATGAGAATTAGTCATAGGATTAAGAGAACTCTTATCTTGATATAAAAATTCTTTTATGCATCTTTTTTTTGCATAAAAATCGATATTAGTGAAAGTAACACTTTCACAATTAAAAAAATTTCTTTTATGCATCCTTTAATGCATAAAAATCAATAATGATGAAAGTAACTCTTTTATAATAAATAGAAATTTATTTTATGCATCCTTTTATGCATAAAAATCAATAATTATAAAAGTAACACTTTTATAATGGAAATTTTCTTTTATGCATCCTTTTATGCATAAAAATCAATAATGATAAAAGTAACACTTTTATAATAAAATTTTCTTTTATGCATCCTTTTATGCATAAAAATCAATAATGATAAAAGTAACACTTTTATAATTAAAAAAATTCTTTTATGCATTATTTTATGCATAAAAATCAATAATGATAAAAGTAACACTTTTATAAAAATCAATAATGATAAAAGTAAAACTTTTATAATAAAAAAATTTCTTTTATGCATCCTTTTATGCATAAAAATCAATAATGATAAAAGTAACACTTTTATAATAAAAAATTTCTTTTATGCATAAAAATCCATTTTGATGAAAGTAACACTTTCATAATAAAAAAATTATTCTGTTATGCATAAAAATCCATTTTTGATGAAAGTAACACTTTCATATTAAAAAAATTATTCTTTTATGCATAAAAATTCATTTTGATGAAAGCAACATTTTCAGAATAAAAAAATTATTCTTTTATGCATAAAAAACCATTTTGATGAAAATAACACTTTCATAATAAAAAAAGTATTCTTTTATGCATAAAAATCCATTTTGATGAAAGTAACATTTTCATAATAGAAAAAATTATTCTTTTATGCATAAAAATCTATTTTGATCAAAGTAACACTTTCATAATAAAAAATTTATTCTTTTATGCATAAAAATTCATTTTGATGAAAGTAACACTTTCATAAAAAAAATTATTCTTTTATGCATAAAAATCTATTTTGATGAAAGTAACACTTTCATAATAAAACAAATTATTTTTTTATGTATATAAAAAATTATAATAATAAATATGCATGAAAATGACACTTTTAGAGTATAGAAATGATAGGGATTACTCTTTTAGCATAATAAAAGATAATACTTATTTCCAAAAATTTTGCCATAACCTCCTTTGTATGGCTGACCATTTTTTAAAATTTTCTACTTAATTTGTCTTAAAATTTTAACTCTAATTGATTTAAAGTAATCTAGACTAATCAAAATTCACTTATAAAATAGAAAACATTATAAAAAGTTTAATTCCAACAATTATCACTTAACTAGGATAAAGAAGGGTTGATTCTAAGAAGAGAGAGGGGAAAAGCCTTTCGATCAAGGCATAGCGTCCATTTATCACTTCAAACAATCATAAAAATTAGAAAAGCATAAAAATCAATAAAAAATTTACAAGATCTCTACTTACATAATTTCTGGGAGCTTTCCTTTGGCTTGATGGTTTGAGGGTTCTACTCTTGTTTGTAACAAGAGTGGCCACCAATCTTTGGAAGAGGGAAATGTGAGGTCCTTGTCCCCACCATGCGACGGATTCGGGGTACTAGCAGCGGAAGTAGCACTTCATACGTGGGGCAGGGACCCACACTCGGGGCCTCGTCCCCCACGGATATTCGGACAAGAGACTAATCCATCGGTTTTTCGAAAACCAAACCCGGAAAAACTTCCCTTACCCGAAAAGCACGGCGATTCCACCAGGATAACTTTTTACTCTAACGTAGTCAAGATCATTACTGATCACGCTGATCTGACTGCACCTATAAAGATACTCAGTCGGATCAAGGAAGAAACTTGCACTTGGATCATTGGGATCAACGCTTTTTTCCCCATCAAGAGGCACAGTCGTTGATTCCTATCCATAGAACAATTACTAACCGGGATTTACTTTATCTATCATAATAATAGAAATTGAGTCTCGATTTACAGATCCATCAGTCCAGCCTAACCCCATCCAGTCCCATGGGTTAGTAGCCAACCGCCCAACCACTGTAGTGATGGGATCCAATTAAGAATTTTGTCCCGGGTACCAAGGAAAAGAGTTCCAAGGCCCCCTAGCCAGAAGTTCATGCAAACATAAAACTAGTCACACCACTTACACACCCAATATGAAATTACCTTTTTCTTAGCATCAGCTAAGAAAAAGGTAATTTCATATGGATCCATCAGTCCAGCCTAACCCCATCCAGTCCCATGGGTTAGCCAACCGCCCAACCACTGTAGTGATGGGATCCAATTAAGAATTTGGTTAGGTTTTGTCCCGGGTACCAAGGAAAAGAGTTCCAAGGCCCCCTAGCCGGAAGTTCATGCAAACATAAAACTAGTCACACCACTTACACACCCAATATGAAATCACCTTTTTCTTAGCATCAGCTAACTTTAAAACAATCCTTTAATGAAACCATTATGTCACTGATGACAATCCTCAAAGTCTCTGGTTGAATCCTTATTTCCAGTCATTCATTCATCGGTATACTTATGGCATCATTGGCAACCAGAACGCTCACCACCTGTTCACTCAGGGGCCTTTTCCATAGTTCCTAGCTCATAGTAACCGGCAATATATTCATATAATAGAATGGAATCTCCGTGGAAGATCAGCAAGATCAACCCACAGATCCATATAAAAGAGCCATGGACTCATCCGTTGAGAACCAGCAAGGTCAATCAACCAGATCCATGCCCGGTTTCAGAAAACAACTCTTACTCCTTGTTCCAATATCTTCCACGATGCACATGTGGGTATCTTTGGCGACCCAGAGCCCAAGCACTGTATGGTCAGCACCCTCTAGGATCCTTCGCATGTGACCTAGCGCTTCACTCATAGGCCGCTTCCTTGGTCCCTAATCGGAAGCTCACAATTTAAATCGAACCGAGGCTAGTCAAGACCTCGGCCGACCTTGCTACGCGAGACGTCCTCCATTGACTCTCCGTCAGCAGTTGCAACTTTATCAGTTAGGTCTCCTTGACCTTAATCCACAAGACGGTCAAAATGCTTCCCCAGCATTCTTGACATAAAACATTCATTTACAAATAGTTCACAAAATACAGTTTCTATATCGAACTCTCGTCTTTTCAATTTTATCCTCCTTAGTCCACATTACTTATTCCACATCCCATTCATATGTATTCATCATCATCCATTCACTCATATCGACGACACATTATTTCCCATACACATTCACATTCATTATTCTACATACACATCCATGCATACATCCATTTTCACATCCTCATTCATACATCCACTTCCACATACATACATCCACATCCGTATCTACATCCATACATCCACATCCACATCTACATTCATATCCATACATCCAGATCCAGATCCACATTCACATTCATACATACACATCCACATTCATACATACATATCCGTATCTACATCCATACATCCATATTACATCCATTCTCGCCGTACACATTCCATATACATCTTATCATATCCTATCACATCTCATACACATCTTATCACATCTCATACACCTCTTATCACATCTTATCACTTCCCATACGCATCTTATCACATATTATCACATCTCATACACCTCTTATCACGTCTTATCACATTTCATATCTTTTTATAGAATACAAGAGAATTCTTATATTTGATATAAGATGTCTCTACATTTTTATTTATGCATAAATTTCATTTAAGGAGACTAACACTTTCAAATTAAAAATCAATCTTTTATGCATCTTCCTATGCATAATTTCATTTTAAATGAAAATGACACTTTTGAATTAAAATTCAATCTTTTATGCATGTTCCTATGCATAAATTCAATTTGGATGAGAATAACGCTTTTGAATTGAAATCTTATTCTTTTATGCATCTTCCTATGCATAAATTCAATTTAGATGAGAATGACACTTTGAATTAAAAATCAAACTTTTATGCATCTTCTTATGCATAAATTCAATTTGGTAGGAATTACACTTTTAGAATAAAAGAATTTCTCTTATGCATCTAAGTTATGCATAAAATCCATTTATGATGAAAATCACACTTTTAGTATAAAAAGAATATCTTTTATGCATACCTCTATGCATGAAATCCAATATGATAAAAGTAACTCTTACAATAAAATAATCAACTTTTATGCATACCTCTATGCATGAAATTCAATTATGATAAAAGTCACACTTTTATAATAAAATAATCAACTTTTATGCATACCTCTATGCATGAAATCCAATATGATAAAAGTAACTCTTACAATAAAATAATCAACTTTTATGCATACCTCTATGCATGAAATTCAATTATGATAAAAGTCACACTTTTATAATAAAATAATCAACTTTTATGCATACCTCTTATGCATGAAATTCAATATAATAAAAGACACACTTTTATAATAAGATAATCAACTTTTATGCATACCTTTGTGCATGAAATTTAATTATAATAAAAGTCACACTTTTACAATAAAATAATCAGCTTTTATGCATACCTTTATGCATGAAATTCAATTATAATAAAAGTCACACTTTTATAATAAAATAATCAACTTTTATGCATACCTTTATGCATGAAATTCAAATATGATAAAAGTAACACTTTTGATATAAAAATTTATCCATTATGCATACTTCTATGCATGAAATAAAAATGATAAAAGTAACACTTTTGATATAAAAATTTATCCTTTATGCATACTTCTATGCATGAAAATAAAAATGATAAAAATAACACTTTTGATATAAAAACTTATCCTTTATGCATACTTCTATGCATGAAAATAAAAATTGATAAAAGTAACACTTTTGATATAAAAATTTATCCTTTATGCATACTTCTATGCATGAAAATAAAAATGATAAAAATAACACTTTTGATTTAAAAATTTATCCTTTATGCATACTTCTATGCATGAAAATAAAATTTGATAAAAGTAACACTTTTGATATTAAAATTTATCCTTTATGCATACTTCTATGCATGAAAATAAAAATAATAAAAATAACACTTTTGATATAAAAACTTATCCTTTATGCATACTTCTATGCATGAAAATAAAAATTGATAAAAGTAACACTTTTGATATAAAAAGTTATCCTTTATACATACTTCTATGCATGAAAATAAAAATGATAAAAGTAACACTTTTGATATAAAAATTTATCTTTTATTCATAATATAAAATTTTAATTTCTCCATGATTACAATGAAATTCTTTTAGTTAATCTAGGATGATAATTCCTAGAATATGGTAGGAAGTCCTCTTTTCATGCTTTGAATGAAATTATTTTATGTGTAAATTTTTATAAAATTTTGCCATAGCTCCGCTGCTATGACTGATAAATCTCAATTATTTTAAAAGATAAAGCTTATCTTTAAGGGAATGATTAGAATGATCCCTAATTGGATCATTAATTCATAATGGATTGAATCAAAAATAATCATGAAATACATAAAATCATAGAAAAAAAACCATTAATTTGGTCTCAAGCATAGATTAATCTTGGATTAAGGAAAAGCTTTATAAAAAGCTTCATTTGGATTGAGAATGGGTCATGAGTATGACCATTTCTTGAGTGAGAGAGAGAAATTACATAAAAACCATTAGAATTTAAACATAAATAAAAATTTATGTAATTCTTTACTATCATTAATCAATTCACTTCAATAACATTCATCAAATTATGTAACTCTTCACTACTATTCATCAATTAACTTCAATAGCATTTAAAAACCATACCAGTTAAGCTTCTCAAGCTTGAGAGGGGTTGAGAAGAGAGAAACATTGAGAAATTATAGAAAGATCAATATTCACTAATTACCTTACAAATTGCTTGATTCTTTGTTCACGGTAGAGGCCCCCAACCAATCAATTGGTTTAGTATGTTGATGGAGCCACCAATGGGGATTGAAGAAAGAAGGAAGTGTCAAAAACTAGTGAATTATTAATGAATTCACAGTTCTTGGCTTAGGTGAAGTGTAGAGTAACAATGCATTAAACATTGTTGAGTTTCAACAAAGGGGAAGGCCTCTATTTATAGGAAAAAGTGAGTTCCTAACCAAACAAACTGATTCTAGAATTTTCCAACTCAGTTTGGTTAATTTTTGACCATTTTTAGGTCAGTTGAGCTAACTTTTTGTAACTAGACTTGAATTAGGAGAGAGGAGAGATGAAATATCTCAATTTTTATGAGTTTAAAACTCATTCAAGCATGTGAAATATGCACCTCCTTTAAAGAACTCCCCTTCCTTACATATGTGTCAAAATGGAATCATTATACCCAAAATATTTCATATTTTTAATATTGCTCATAGTTTTTTACTAATAAACCTTGTACATTTTCAACTCTTCATCTTATGTGAAATATGCACCTCCTTTAAAGAACTCCCCTTCCTTACATATGTGTCAAAATGGAATCATTATACCCAAAATATCTCATATTTTTAATATTTCTCATAGTTTTTTACTAATAAACCTTGTACATTTTCAACTCTTCATCTTATGTGAAATATGCACCTCCTTTAAAGAACTCCCCTTCCTTACATATGTGTCAAAATGGAATCATTATACCCAAAATATCTCATATTTTTAATATTGCTCATAGTTTTTTACTAATAAACCTTGTACATTTTCAACTCTTCATCTTATGTGAGCATTTACTCATTTTTTGGGTATCTTCTTTTACAAATTGAATTTATCTCCTCCCTACACATGGATTGATGCTATTGGCCCATAGGAACCTTAATTGGACCATAATCCAAAAATTTCTGAAAATCTAGACCCTTAGGCTAAGGTCCTTTATACCCATTTCCAATTAATTCCAATTGCACATTGGAAAGTTCTTTTTGAATTTCTATTTCAGGGAAACTTATTTTAATAAGATGAGATAATTTTCTATCCAAAAATATTAAAAATATAAATATTCTCTCTCTAGAATATTTTCTCTCTCTAAGTTAAAACAGTTAGAAACAAGTCTTTTATATTTCTGAAGAGGGATTGATTACAGGGAAAGATGCTGGACATTTTGAGAGGCTGGGGAGGAATCTTACAGGAAACGTCACAAACTAGTGAATTATTAATAAATTCACAGTTCTTGGCTTGGGAGGAGTAGAGTAACAGTGCATAAACACTATTATTTTTCAACAAAGGGGGAGGCTTCTATTTATAGGAAAAATTGAGCTCCTAACCAAACAAACTGATTCTAGAATTTTCCAAATCAGTTTGATCAATTTTTGACCATTTTTAGGTCAGTTGAGCTAACTTTTTGGAACTAGACTTGAATTAGGAGAGAGGAGAGATGAAATATCTCAATTTTTGAAGATTTAAAACTCAATTACACATGTGAAGTAGGCACCTCATTCATGAGGGGGAATCCCCATTGTGAGGTATCAAAAATCTATTTTTTAGCTTTTTCTTTGGTCCTTAGTCCACTCTTCATCTTATGTGAGTATTTACTCATTTTTGAGGGGTGATTTTCTTTATTTCTTCTATTTATCTTCTTCATACATTTGGATGAATTTGATTGGCCCTTCAAAACCTTAATTTGAAATTTTTTAAAAATCTGGACCCCTAGGATAAGGCCTCTTGAATAAATTATACTTAATTTCTAATGCACCTTCTGAAAATCTTTTTGAACTTCTATTTCGGGGGAACTTATTTTAATAAGAAGAGATATTTTTCCATCCAAAAATATTCAAAATCTGAATATTCTCTCTCTCTAGGTTAAAATAGGTAGAAACAAGATCTTTTATATTTCGGAAGAGGGATTTGGTTACAGGAGGAAGATGTTGGACATCTTGAGAGGATGGGGAGGAATCTTACATTCCCCGCCAGTTGTTGCAACCGAACTTCCCTTAGAAAACACATATACCAAATGCTCCCTCCCCAGCATTCTGGCGTAAGACAGTCTTTTAAGAAAACAGGGTTTCTATGCAAGCTTTCAGTTTTGATTTTCTTTTAAATACAATGAGTATATCTTAATTCCGTATCCAAGACTTCTAGATCACGGGACTGGATTCTCAAGCAGAACTCCTAGAATTTTGAATTCTTAATCCTTAGATCAAAATCAAAGGTCTCAACTTAGTTTCAGATTCGGTGGGTGATTTGAGTATAGATTTAGGAACTGGTCACATCGTCATTTCTTGAAACTGACGAAGGAATTACGTCGTGGTCAAAGTTTGATTAAAAATTTTGAGTCTGGAACAGTTCTTCTTGAACTATCTTTATCAAATGGTAATATTTCAATTACTACTTTACTAAATTTAAAACTAATCATTACCAATATTCATGGGAATTTGTCATAGGATTAAGAGAACTCTTATCTTGATATAAAAATTCTATTATGCATCATTTTTTGGCATAAAAATCGATATTAGTGAAAGTAACACTTTCACAACAATTAAAAAAAAAATTCTTTTATGCATCCTTTTATGCATAAAAATCAATAATGATGAAAGTAACTCTTTTATAATAAATAAAATTTCTTTTATGCATCCTTTTATGCATAAAAATCAATAATGATAAAAGTAACACTTTTATAATAAAAATTTTCTTTTATGCATCCTTTTATGCATAAAAATCCATAATGAAAAAAGTAACACTTTTATAATAAAAATTTTCTTTTATTCATAAAAATCAATAATGATAAAAGTAACACTTTTATAATAAAAAAATATTCTTTTATGCATAAAAATCAATAATGATAAAAGTAAGAGTTTTATAATAAAACATTTTCTTTTGTGCACCCTTTTATGCAAAAAAATCAATAATGATAAAAGTAACACTTTTATAATAAAAAAATTTCTTTTATGCATCCTTTTATGCATAAAAATCAATAATGATAAAAGTAACACTTTTATAACAAAAATTTTCTTTTATGCATAAAAATCCATTTTGATGAAAGTAACACTTTCATAATAAAAAAATTATTCTTTTATGCATAAAAATCCATTTTTGATGAAAGTAACACTTTCATAATAAAAAAAATATTCTTTTATGCATAAAAATTCATTTTGATGAAAGCAACACTTTCATAATAAATTTTTTTTCTTTTTCTATAAAAATCCATTTTGATAAAAGTAACACTTTCATAATTAAAAAATTATTCTTTTATGCATAAAAATCCATTTTGATGAACGTTACATTTTCATAATAAAAAAAATATTCTTTTATGCATAAAAATCTATTTTGATGAAAGTAACACTTTCATAATAAAAAATTTATTCTTTTATGCATAAAAATCCATTTTGATGAAAGTAACACTTTTAAAAAAATTTATTCTTTTATGCATATAAAAATAATATTAATCAATATGCATGAAAATGACACTTTTAGCGTATAGAAATGATAGGGATTACTCTTTTAGCATAATAAAAGATAATACTTATTTCCAAAAATGTTGCCATAACCTGCTTTGTATGGCTGACCATTTTTTAAATTTTTCTACTTAATTTATCTTAAAAATTTAACTCTAATGAGCTCCTAACCAAATAAACTGATTCTAGAATTTTCCAAATCAGTTTGGTCAATTTTTGACCATTTTAGGTCAGTTGAGCTAACTTTTTGGAACTAGACTTGAATTAGGAGAGAGGAGAGATGAAATATCTCAATTTTTGAAGATTTAAAACTCAATTGCACATGTGAAGTAGGCGCCTCATTCATGAGGGAGAATCCCCATTGTGAGGTGTCAAAATTCTATTTTTTTAGCTTTTCCTTTGGTCCTTAGTCCACTCTTCATCTTATGTGAGTATTTACTCATTTTTGGGAGGTGATTTTCTTTATTTCTTCTATTTATCTTCTTCATACATTTGGATGAATTTGATTGGCTCTTCAAAACCTTAATTTCAAAGTTTTTGAAAATCTGGATCCTTAGGATAATCTTGAATAAATTATACTTAATTTCTAATGCACCTTCTGAAAATCTTTTTGAACTTCTATTTCGAGGGAACTTATTTTAATAAGAAGAGATATTTTTCCATCCAAAAATATTCAAAATCTGAATATTCTCTCCCTAGAATATTTTCTCTCTCTAGGTCAAAATAGGTAGAAATAAGATCTTTTATATTTCGGAAGAGGGATATGGTTTACAGGGAGAAGATGTTGGACATCTTGAGAGGTTGGGGAGGAATCTTACATTCCCCGCCGCCAGCTGTTGCAACCGAGCTTCCCTTAGAAAACACATATACCAAATGCTCCCTCCCGAGCATTCTGGCGTAAGACAGTCTTTTAAGAAAACAGGGTTTCTATGCAAGTTTTCAGTTTTGATTTTCTTTTGAATACAATGAGTATATCTTAATTCCGTATCCAGGACTTCTAGATCACGGGACTAGATTCTCAAGCAGAATTCCTCGAATTCTGAATTCTTAATTCTTAGATCAAAATCAAAGGTCTTAACTTAGTTTCAGATTCGGTGGGTGATTTGAGTATAGATTCAGGAACTGGTCACATCGTTATTTTTTGAAACTGACGAAGGAATTATGTCTTGGTCAAAGTCTGATTTAGGTTTTGAGTCTGGAACGGTTCTTCTTGAACTATCTTTATCAAATGGTAATATTTCAATTACTACTTTACTAAATTTAAAATTAATCATTTACTAATATTCATGGGAATTAGTCATAGGATTAAGAGAACACTTATCTTGATATAAAAATTCTTTTATGCATTATTTTTTTGCATAAAAATCGATATTAGTGAAAGTAACACTTTCACAACAACTAATAAAAATTCTTTTATGCATCCTTTTATGCATAAAAATCAATAATGATGAAAGTAACTCTTTTATAATAAATAAAAATTTCTTTTATGCATCCTTTTATGCATAAAAATCAATAATGATAAAAGTAACTCTTTTATAATTAAAAAAAATTCTTTTATGCATCCTTTTATGCATAAAAATCAATAATGATAAAAGTAACACTTTTATAATAAAAATTTTCTTTTATGTATTATTTTATGCATAAAAATTAATAATGATAAAAGTAATATTTTTATAATAAAAAATTTCTTTTATGCATTATTTTATGCATAAAATTTATTAATGATAAAAGTAACACTTTTATTAATAAAAAAATTTTTTAATGCATTATTTTATGCATAAAATCAATAATGTTAAAAGTAACACTTTTATAATAAAAAAATTTCTTTTATGCACCCTTTTATGCATAAAAATCAATAATGATAAAAGTAACACTTTTATAATAAAAAAATTTCTTTTATGCATCCTTTTATGCATAAAAATCAATAATGATAAAAGTAACACTTTTATAATAAAAAATTTCTTTTATGCATAAAAATCCATTTTGATGAAAGTAACACTTTGATAATAAAAAAAATTTCTTTTATGCATAAAAATCTATTTTTGATGAAAGTAACACTTTCATAATAAAAAAATTATTCTTTTATGCATAAAAATTCATTTTGATGAAAGCAACACTTTCATAATAAAAAAATTATTCTTTTTTGCATAAAAATCCATTTTGATGAAAGTAACACTTTCATTAAAAAAAACTATTCTTTTATGCATAAAAATCCATTTTGATGAAAGTAACATTTTCATAATTAAAAAAATTATTCTTTTATGCATAAGAATCTATTTTGATGAAAGTAACACTTTCATAATAAAAAAATTATTCTTTTATGCATAAAAATCCATTTTGATGAAAGTAACACTTTCATAAAAAAAAATTTATTCTTTTATGCATAAAAATCTATTTTGATGAAAGTAACACTTTCATAATAAAAAATTATTCTTTCATGCATATAAAAATAATAATAATCAATATGCATGAAAATGACACTTTTAGAGTATAGAAATGATAGGGATTACTCTTTTAGCATAATAAAAGATAATACTTATTTTCAAAAATGTTGCCATAACCTGCTTTGTGTGGCTGACCATTTTTTAAATTTTTCTACTTAATTTATCTTAAAAGTTTAACTCTAATGAGCTCTTAACCAAATAAACTGATTCTAGAATTTTCCAAATCAGTTTGGTCAATTTTTGACCATTTTAGGTCAGTTGAGCTAACTTTTTGGAACTAGACTTGAATTAGGAGAGAGGAGAGATGAAATATCTCAATTTTTGAAGATTTAAAACTCAATTGCACATGTGAAGTAGGCGCCTCATTCATGAGGGAGAATCCACATTGTGAGGTGTCAAAATTCTATTTTTTTAGCTTTTCCTTTGGTCCTTAGTCCACTCTTCATCTTATGTGAGTATTTACTCATTTTTGGGAGGTGATTTCCTTTATTTCTTCTATTTATCTTCTTCATACATTTGGATGAATTTGATTGGCCCTTCAAAACCTTAATTTCAATTTTTTTAAAAATCTGGATCCTTAGGATAATCTTGAATAAATTATACTTAATTTCTAATGCACCTTCTGAAAATCTTTTTGAACTTCTATTTCGAGGGAACTTATTTTAATAAGAAGAGATTTTTCCATCCAAAAATATTCAGAATCTGAATATTCTCTCCCTAGAATATTTTCTCTCTCTAGGTCAAAATAGGTAGAAACAAGATCTTTTATATTTCGAAAGAGGGATATGGTTTACAGGGAGAAGATGTTGGACATCTTGAGAGGTTGGGGAGGAATCTTACATTCCCTGCCGCCAGCTGTTGCAACCGAGCTTCCCTTAGAAAACACATATACCAAATGCTCCCTCCCAAGCATTGTGGCGTAAGACAGTCTTTTAAGAAAACAGGGTTTCTATGCAAGTTTTCAGTTTTGATTTTCTTTTGAATACAATGAGTATATCTTAATTCCGTATCCAAGACTTCTAGATCACGGGACTAGATTCTCAAGCAGAATTCCTCGAATTCTGAATTCTTAATTCTTAGATCAAAATCAAAGGTCTTAACTTAGTTTCATATTCGGTGGGTGATTTGAGTATAGATTCAGGAACTGGTCACATCGTCATTTTTTGAAACTGACGAAGGAATTATGTCTTGGTCAAAGTCTGATTTAGGTTTTGAGTCTGGAACGGTTCTTCTTGAACTATCTTTATCAAATGGTAATATTTTAATTACTACTTTACTAAATTTAAAATTAATCATTTACCAATATTCATGGGAATTAGTCATAGGATTAAGAGAACACTTATCTTGATATAAAAATTCTTTTATGCATTATTTTTTTGCATAAAAATCGATATTAGTGAAAGTAACACTTTCACAACAATTAATAAAAATTCTTTTATGCATCCTTTTATGCATAAAAATCAATAATAATGAAAGTAACTCTTTTTTAATAAATAAAAATTTCTTTTATGCATCCTTTTATGCATAAAAATCAATAATGATAAAAGTAACACTTTTATAATTAAAAAAATTCTTTTATGCATCCTTTTATGCATAAAAATCAATAATGATAAAAGTAACACTTTTATAATAAAAATTTTCTTTTATGTATTATTTTATGCATAAAAATTAATAATGATAAAAGTAATATTTTTATAATAAAAAATTTCTTTTATGCATTATTTTATGCATAAAATTGATAAATGATAAAAGTAACACTTTTATTAATAAAAAAATTTTTTAATGTATTATTTTATGCATAAAATCAATAATGTTAAAAGTAACACTTTTATAATAAAAAAAATTCTTTTATGCACCCTTTTATGCATAAAAATCAATAATGATAAAAGTAACATTTTTATAATAAAAAAATTTCTTTTATGCATAAAAATCAATAATGATAAAAGTAACACTTTTATAATAAAAAATTTCTTTTATGCATAAAAAACCATTTTGATGAAAGTAACACTTTGATAATAAAAAAAATTTCTTTTATGCATAAAAATCTATTTTTGATGAAAGTAACACTTTCATGATAAAAAAATTATTCTTTTATGCATAAAAATTCATTTTGATGAAAGCAACACTTTCATAATAAAAAAATTATTCTTTTTTGAATAAAAATCCATTTTGATGAAAGTAACACTTTCATTAAAAAAACTATTCTTTTATGCATAAAAATCCATTTTGATGAAAGTAACATTTTCATAATTAAAAAATTTATTGTTTTATGCATAAAAATCTATTTTGATGAAAGTAACACTTTCATAATAAAAAATTATTCTTTTATGCATAAAAATCCATTTTGATGAAAGTAACACTTTCATAAAAAAAATTTATTCTTTTATGCATAAAAATCTATTTTGATGAAAGTAACACTTTCATAATAAAAATATATTCTTTCATGCATATAAAAATAATAATAATCAATATGCATGAAAATGACACTTTTAGAGTATAGAAATGATAGGGATTACTCTTTTAGCATAATAAAAGATAATACTTATTTCCAGAAATGTTGCCATAACCTGCTTTGTATGGCTGACCATTTTTTAAATTTTTCTACTTAATTTATCTTAAAAATTTAACTCTAATGAGCTCCTAACCAAATAAACTGATTCTAGAATTTTCCAAATCAGTTTGGTCAATTTTTGACCATTTTAGGTCAGTTGAGCTAACTTTTTGGAACTAGACTTGAATTAGGAGAGAGGAGAGATGAAATATCTCAATTTTTGAAGATTTAAAACTCAATTGCACTTGTGAAGTAGGCGCCTCATTCATGAGGGAGAATCCCCATTGTGAGGTGTCAAAATTCTATTTTTTTCGCTTTTCCTTTGGTCCTTAGTCCACTCTTCATCTTATGTGAGTATTTACTCATTTTTGGGAGGTGATTTTCTTTATTTCTTCTATTTATCTTCTTCATACATTTGGATGAATTTGATTGGCCCTTCAAAACCTTAATTTCAAATTTTTTTAAAATCTGGATCCTTAGGATAATCTTGAATAAATTATACTTAATTTCTAATGCACCTTCTGAAAATCTTTTTGAACTTCTATTTCGAGGGAACTTATTTTAATAAGAAGAGATATTTTTCCATCCAAAAATATTCAAAATCTGAATATTCTCTCCCTAGAATATTTTCTCTCTCTAGGTCAAAATAGGTAGAAATAAGATCTTTTATATTTCGGAAGAGGGATATGGTTTACAGGGAGAAGATGTTGGACATCTTGAGAGGTTGGGGAGGAATCTTACATTCCCCGCCGCCAGCTGTTGCAACCGAGCTTCCCTTAGAAAACACATATACCAAATGCTCCCTCCCGAGCATTCTAGCGTAAGACAGTCTTTTAAGAAAACAGGGTTTCTATGCAAGTTTTCAGTTTTGATTTTCTTTTGAATACAATGAGTATATCTTAATTCCGTATCCAAGACTTCTAGATCACGGGACTAGATTCTCAAGCAGAATTCCTCGAATTCTGAATTCTTAATTCTTAGATCAAAATCAAAGGTCTTAACTTAGTTTCAGATTCGGTGGGTGATTTGAGTATAGATTCAGGAACTGGTCACATCGTCATTTTTTGAAACTGACGAAGGAATTATGTCTTGGTCAAAGTCTGATTTAGGTTTTGAGTCTGGAACGGTTCTTCTTGAACTATCTTTATCAAATGGTAATATTTCAATTACAACTTTACTAAATTTAAAATTAATCATTTACTAATATTCATGGGAATTAGTCATAGGATTAAGAGAACACTTATCTTGATATAAAAATTCTTTTATGCATTATTTTTTTGCATAAAAATCGATATTAGTGAAAGTAACACTTTCACAACAACTAATAAAAATTCTTTTATGCATCCTTTTATGCATAAAAATCAATAATGATGAAAGTAACTCTTTTATAATAAATAAAAATTTCTTTTATGCATCCTTTTATGCATAAAAATCAATAATGATAAAAGTAACTCTTTTATAATTAAAAAAATTCTTTTATGCATCCTTTTATGCATAAAAATCAATAATGATAAAAGTAACACTTTTATAATAAAAATTTTCTTTTATGTATTATTTCATGCATAAAAATCAATAATGATAAAAGTAATATTTTTATAATAAAAAATTTCTTTTATGCATTATTTTATGCATAAAAATTATTAATGATAAAAGTAATACTTTTATTAATAAAAAAAATTTTTAATGCATTATTTTATGCATAAAATGAATAATATTAAAAGTAACACTTTTATAATAAAAAAATTTCTTTTATGCACCCTTTTATGCATAAAAATCAATAATGATAAAAGTAACACTTTTATAATAAAAAAATTTCTTTTATGCATCCTTTTATGCATAAAAATCAATAATGATAAAAGTAACACTTTTATAATAAAAAATTTCTTTTATGCATAAAAATCCATTTTGATGAAAGTAACACTTTGATAATAAAAAAAAATTCTTTTATGCATAAAAATCTATTTTTAATGAAAGTAACACTTTCATAATAAAAAAATTATTCTTTTATGCATGAAAATTCATTTTGATGAAAGCAACACTTTCATAATAAAAAAATTATTCTTTTTTGCATAAAAATCCATTTTGATGAAAGTAACACTTTCATTAAAAAAAACTATTCTTTTATGCATAAAAATCCATTTTGATGAAAGTAACATTTTCATAATTAAAAAAATTATTCTTTTATGCATAAAAATCTATTTTGATGAAAGTAACACTTTCATAATAAAAAAATTATTCTTTTATGCATAAAAATCCATTTTGATGAAAGTAACACTTTCATAAAAAAATTTATTCTTTTATGCATAAAAATCTATTTTGATAAAAGTAACACTTTCATAATAAAAAATTATTCTTTCATGCATATAAAAATAATAATAATCAATATGCATGAAAATGACACTTTTAGAGTATAGAAATGATAGGGATTACTCTTTTAGCATAATAAAAGATAATACTTATTTTCAAAAATGTTGCCATAACTTGCTTTGTGTGGCTGACCATTTTTAAAATTTTTCTACTTAATTTATCTTAAAAGTTTAACTCTAATGAGCTCTTAACCAAATAAACTGATTCTAGAATTTTCCAAATCAGTTTGGTCAATTTTTGACCATTTTAGGTCAGTTGAGCTAACTTTTTGGAACTAGACTTGAATTAGGAGAGAGGAGAGATGAAATATCTCAATTTTTGAAGATTTAAAACTCAATTGCACATGTGAAGTAGGCGCCTCATTCATGAGGGAGAATCCCCATTGTGAGGTGTCAAAATTTTATTTTTTTAGCTTTTCCTTTGGTCCTTAGTCCACTCTTCATCTTATGTGAGTATTTACTCATTTTTGGGAGGTGATTTTCTTTATTTCTTCTATTTATCTTCTTCATACATTTGGATGAATTTGATTGGCCCTTCAAAACCTTAATTTCAAAGTTTTTGAAAATCTGGATCCTTAGGATAATCTTGAATAAATTATACTTAATTTCTAATGCACCTTCTGAAAATCTTTTTGAACTTCTATTTCGAGGGAACTTATTTTAATAAGAAGAGATTTTTCCATCCAAAAATATTCAAAATCTGATTATTCTCTCCCTAGAATATTTTCTCTCTCTAGGTCAAAATAGGTAGAAATAAGATCTTTTATATTTCAGAAGAGGGATATGGTTTACAGGGAGAAGATGTTGGACATCTTGAGAGGTTGGGGAGGAATCTTACATTCCCCGCCGCCAGCTGTTGCAACCGAGCTTCCCTTAGAAAACACATATACCAAATGCTCCCTCCCGAGCATTCTGGCGTAAGACAGTCTTTTAAGAAAACAAGGTTTCTATGCAAGTTTTCAGTTTTGATTTTCTTTTGAATACAATGAGTATATCTTAATTCCGTATCCAAGACTTCTAGATCACGGGACTAGATTCTCAAGCAGAATTCCTCGAATTCTGAATTCTTAATTCTTAGATCAAAATCAAAGGTCTTAACTTAGTTTCATATTCGGTGGGTGATTTGAGTATAGATTCAGGAACTGGTCACATCGTCATTTTTTGAAACTGGCGAAGGAATTATGTCTTGCTCAAAGTCTGATTTAGGTTTTGAGTCTGGAACGGTTCTTCTTGAACTATCTTTATCAAATGGTAATATTTCAATTACTACTTTACTAAATTTAAAATTAATCATTTACCAATATTCATGGGAATTAGTCATAGGATTAAGAGAACACTTATCTTGATATAAAAATTCTTTTATGCATTATTTTTTTGCATAAAAATCGATATTAGTGAAAGTAACACTTTCACAACAATTAATAAAAATTCTTTTATGCATCCTTTTATGCATAAAAATCAATAATAATGAAAGTAACTCTTTTATAATAAATAAAAATTTCTTTTATGCATCCTTTTATGCATAAAAATCAATAATGATAAAAGTAACACTTTTATAATTAAAAAAATTCTTTTATGCATCCTTTTATGCATACAAATCAATAATGATAAAAGTAACACTTTTATAATAAAAATTTTCTTTTATGTATTATTTTATGCATAAAAATCAATAATGATAAAAGTAATATTTTTATAATAAAAAATTTCTTTTATGCATTATTTTATGCATAAAATTTATTAATGATAAAAATAACACTTTTATTAATAAAAAAAAAATTTAATGTATTATTTTATGCATAAAATTAATAATGTTAAAAGTAACACTTTTATAATAAAAAAATTTCTTTTATGCACCCTTTTATGCATAAAAATCAATAATGATAAAAGTAACATTTTTAAAATAAAAAAATTTCTTTTATGCATCCTTTTATGCATAAAAATCAATAATGATAAAAGTAACACTTTTATAATAAAAAATTTCTTTTATGCATAAAAAACCATTTTGATGAAAGTAACACTTTGATAATAAAAAATTTTTCTTTTATGCATAAAAATCTATTTTTGATGAAAGTAACACTTTCATGATAAAAAAATTATTCTTTTATGCATAAAAATTCATTTTGATGAAAGCAACACTTTCATAATAAAAAAATTATTCTTTTTTGCATAAAAATCCATTTTGATGAAAGTAACACTTTCATTAAAAAAACTATTCTTTTATGCATAAAAATCCATTTTGATGAAAGTAACATTTTCATAATTAAAAAAATTATTCTTTTATGCATAAAAATCTATTTTGATGAAAGTAACACTTTCATAATAAAAAATTATTCTTTTATGCATAAAAATCCATTTTGATGAAAGTAACACTTTCATAAAAAAAAATTTATTCTTTTATGCATAAAAATCTATTTTGATGAAAGTAACACTTTCATAATAAAAATATATTCTTTCATGCATATAAAAATAATAATAATCAATATGCATGAAAATGACACTTTTAGAGTATAGAAATGATAGGGATTACTCTTTTAGCATAATAAAAGATAATACTTATTTCCAAAAATGTTGCCATAACCTGCTTTGTATGGCTGACCATTTTTTAAATTTTTCTACTTAATTTATCTTAAAAATTTAACTCTAATGAGCTCCTAACCAAATAAACTGATTCTAGAATTTTCCAAATCAGTTTGGTCAATTTTTGACCATTTTAGGTCAGTTGAGCTAACTTTTTGGAACTAGACTTGAATTAGGAGAGAGGAGAGATGAAATATCTCAATTTTTGAAGATTTAAAACTCAATTGCACATGTGAAGTAGGCGTGTGAAGTAGGCGCCTCATTCATGAGGGAGAATCCCCATTGTGAGGTGTCAAAATTCTATTTTTTTAGCTTTTCCTTTGGTCCTTAGTCCACTCTTCATCTTATGTGAGTATTTACTCATTTTTGGGAGGTGATTTTCTTTATTTCTTCTATTTATCTTCTTCATACATTTGGATGAATTTGATTGGCCCTTCAAAACCTTAATTTCAATTTTTTTAAAAATCTGGATCCTTAGGATAATCTTGAATAAATTATACTTAATTTCTAATGCACCTTCTGAAAATCTTTTTGAACTTCTATTTCGAGGGAACTTATTTTAATAAGAAGAGATATTTTTCCATCCAAAAATATTCAAAATCTGAATATTCTCTCCCTAGAATATTTTCTCTCTCTAGGTCAAAATAGGTAGAAATAAGATCTTTTATATTTCGGAAGAGGGATATGGTTTACAGGGAGAAGATGTTGGACATCTTGAGAGGTTGGGGAGGAATCTTACATTCCCCGCCGCCAGCTGTTGCAACCGAGCTTCCCTTAGAAAACACATATACCAAATGCTCCCTCCCGAGCATTCTGGCGTAAGACAGTCTTTTAAGAAAACAGGGTTTCTATGCAAGTTTTCAGTTTTGATTTTCTTTTGAATACAATGAGTATATCTTAATTCCGTATCCAAGACTTCTAGATCACGGGACTAGATTCTCAAGCAGAATTCCTCGAATTCTGAATTCTTAATTCTTAGATCAAAATCAAAGGTCTTAACTTAGTTTCAGATTCGGTGGGTGATTTGAGTATAGATTCAGGAACTGGTCACATCGTCATTTTTTGAAACTGACGAAGGAATTATGTCTTGGTCAAAGTCTGATTTAGGTTTTGAGTCTGGAACGGTTCTTCTTGAACTATCTTTATCAAATGGTAATATTTCAATTACTACTTTACTAAATTTAAAATTAATCATTTACTAATATTCATGGGAATTAGTCATAGGATTAAGAGAACACTTATCTTGATATAAAAATTCTTTTATGCATTATTTTTTTGCATAAAAATCGATATTAGTGCAAGTAACACTTTCACAACAACTAATAAAAATTCTTTTATGCATCCTTTTATGCATAAAAATCAATAATGATGAAAGTAACTCTTTTATAATAAATAAAAATTTCTTTTATGCATCCTTTTATGCATAAAAATCAATAATGATAAAAGTAACTCTTTTATAATTAAAAAAATTATTTTATGCATCCTTTTATGCATAAAAATCAATAATGATAAAAGTAACACTTTTATAATAAAAATTTTCTTTTATGTATTATTTTATGCATAAAAATCAATAATGATAAAAGTAATATTTTTATAATAAAAAATTTCTTTTATGCATTATTTTATGCATAAAATTTATTAATGATAAAAGTAACACTTTTATTAATAAAAAAAATTTTTAATGCATTATTTTATGCATAAAATGAATAATGTTAAAAGTAACACTTTTATAATAAAAAAATTTCTTTTATGCACCCTTTTATGCATAAAAATCAATAATGATAAAAGTAACACTTTTATAATAAAAAATTTTCTTTTATGCATCCTTTTATGCATAAAAATCAATAATGATAAAAGTAACACTTTTATAATAAAAAATTTCTTTTATGCATAAAAATCCATTTTGATGAAAGTAACACTTTGATAATAAAAAAAATTTCTTTTATGCATAAAAATCTATTTTTAATGAAAGTAACACTTTCATAATAAAAAAATTATTCTTTTATGCATAAAAATTCATTTTGATGAAAGCAACACTTTCATAATAAAAAAATTATTCTTTTTTGCATAAATATCCATTTTGATGAAAGTAACACTTTCATTAAAAAAAACTATTCTTTTATGCATAAAAATCTATTTTGATGAAAGTAATATTTTCATAATTAAAAAATTATTCTTTTATGCATAAAAATCTATTTTGATGAAAGTAACACTTTCATAATAAAAAAATTATTCTTTTATGCATAAAAATTCATTTTGATGAAAGTAACACTTTCATAAAAAAAATTTATTCTTTTATGCATAAAAATCTATTTTGATAAAAGTAACACTTTCATAATAAAAAATTATTCTTTCATGCATATAAAAATAATAATAATCAATATGCATGAAAATGATACTTTTAGAGTATAGAAATGATAGGGATTACTCTTTTAGCATAATAAAAGATAATACTTATTTCCAAAAATGTTGCCATAACCTGCTTTGTGTGGCTGACCATTTTTTAAATTTTTTTACTTAATTTATCTTAAAAATTTAACTCTAATGAGCTCCTAACCAAATAAACTGATTCAAGAATTTTCCAAATCAGTTTGGTCAATTTTTGACCATTTTAGGTCAGTTGAGCTAACTTTTTGGAACTAGACTTGAATTAGGAGAGAGGAGAGATGAAATATCTCAATTTTTGAAGATTTAAAACTCAATTACACATGTGAAGTAGGCGCCTCATTCATGAGGGAGAATCCCCATTGTGAGGTGTCAAAATTTCATTTTTTTAGCTTTTCCTTTGGTCCTTAGTCCACTCTTCATCTTATGTGAGTATTTACTCATTTTTGGGAGGTGATTTTCTTTATTTCTTCTATTTATCTTCTTCATACATTTGGATGAATTTGATTGGCCCTTCAAAACCTTAATTTCAAAGTTTTTGAAAATCTGGATCCTTAGGATAATCTTGAATAAATTATACTTAATTTCTAATGCACCTTCTGAAAATCTTTTTGAACTTCTATTTCGAGGGAACTTATTTTAATAAGAAGAGATTTTTCCATCCAAAAATATTCAAAATCTGAATATTCTCTCCCTAGAATATTTTCTCTCTCTAGGTCAAAATAGGTAGAAACAAGATCTTTTATATTTCGGAAGAGGGATATGGTTTACAGGGAGAAGATGTTGGACATCTTGAGAGGTTGGGGAGGAATCTTACATTCCCCGCCGCGAGCTGTTGCAACCGAGCTTCCCTTAGAAAACACATATACCAAATGCTCCCTCCCGAGCATTCTGGCGTAAGACAGTCTTTTAAGAAAACAGGGTTTCTATGCAAGTTTTCAGTTTTGATTTTCTTTTGAATACAATGAGTATATCTTAATTCCGTATCCAAGACTTCTAGATCACGGGACTAGATTCTCAAGCAGAATTCCTCGAATTCTGAATTCTTAATTCTTAGATCAAAATCAAAGGTCTTAACTTAGTTTCATATTCGGTGGGTGATTTGAGTATAGATTCAGGAACTGGTCACATCGTCATTTTTTGAAACTGGCGAAGGAATTATGTCTTGGTCAAAGTCTGATTTAGGTTTTGAGTCTGGAACGGTTCTTCTTGAACTATCTTTATCAAATGGTAATATTTCAATTACTACTTTACTAAATTTAAAATTAATCATTTACCAATATTCATGGGAATTAGTCATAGGATTAAGAGAACACTTATCTTGATATAAAAATTCTTTTATGCATTATTTTTTTGCATAAAAATCGATATTAGTGAAAGTAACACTTTCACAACAATTAATAAAAATTCTTTTATGCATCCTTTTATGCATAAAAATCAATAATAATGAAAGTAACTCTTTTATAATAAATAAAAATTTCTTTTATGCATCCTTTTATGCATAAAAATCAATAATGATAAAAGTAACACTTTTATAATTAAAAAAATTCTTTTATGCACCTTTTTATGCATAAAAATCAATAATGATAAAAGTAACACTTTTATAATAAAAATTTTCTTTTATGTATTATTTTATGCATAAAAATCAATAATGATAAAAGTAATATTTTTATAATAAAAAATTTCTTTTATGCATTATTTTATGCATAAAATTTATTAATGATAAAAGTAACACTTTTATTAATAAAAAACATTTTTAATATATTATTTTATGCACAAAATCAATAATGTTAAAAGTAACACTTTTATAATAAAAAAATTTCTTTTATGCACCCTTTTATGCATAAAAATTAATAATGATGAAAGTAACATTTTTATAATAAAAAATTTTCTTTTATGCATCCTTTTATGCATAAAAATCAATAATGATAAAAGTAACACTTTTATAATAAAAAATTTCTTTTATGCATAAAAAACCATTTTGATGAAAGTAACACTTTGATAATAAAAAAAATTTTCTTTTATGCATAAAAATCTATTTTTGATGAAAGTAACACTTTCATGATAAAAAAATTATTCTTTTATGCATAAAAATTCATTTTGATGAAAGCAACACTTTCATAATAAAAAAAATATTCTTTTTTGCATAAAAATCCATTTTGATGAAAGTAACACTTTCATTAAAAAAACTATTCTTTTATGCATAAAAATCCATTTTGATGAAAGTAACATTTTCATAATTAAAAAAATTATTCTTTTATGCATAAAAATCTATTTTGATGAAAGTAACACTTTCATAATAAAAAATTATTCTTTTATGTATAAAAATCCATTTTGATGAAAGTAACACTTTCATAAAAAAAAATTTATTCTTTTATGCATAAAAATCTATTTTGATGAAAGTAACACTTTCATAATAAAAATATATTCTTTCATGCATATAAAAATAATAATAATCAATATGCATGAAAATGACACTTTTAGAGTATAGAAATGATAGGGATTACTCTTTTAGCATAATAAAAGATAATACTTATTTCCAAAAATGTTGCCATAACCTGCTTTGTATGGCTGACCATTTTTTAAATTTTTTTACTTAATTTATCTTAAAAATTTAACTCTAATGAGCTCCTAACCAAATAAACTGATTCAAGAATTTTCCAAATCAGTTTGGTCAATTTTTGACCATTTTAGGTCAGTTGAGCTAACTTTTTGGAACTAGACTTGAATTAGGAGAGAGGAGAGATGAAATATCTCAATTTTTGAAGATTTAAAACTCAATTGCACATGTGAAGTAGGCGCCTCATTCATGAGGGAGAATCCCCATTGTGAGGTGTCAAAATTCTATTTTTTTAGCTTTTCCTTTGGTCCTTAGTCCACTCTTCATCTTATGTGAGTATTTACTCATTTTTGGGAGGTGATTTTCTTTATTTCTTCTATTTATCTTCTTCATACATTTGGATGAATTTGATTGGCCCTTCAAAACCTTAATTTCAAAGTTTTTGAAAATCTGGATCCTTAGGATAATCTTGAATAAATTATACTTAATTTCTAATGCACCTTCTGAAAATCTTTTTGAACTTCTATTTCGAGGGAACTTATTTTAATAAGAAGAGATATTTTTCCATCCAAAAATATTCAAAATCTGAATATTCTCTCCCTAGAATATTTTCTCTCTCTAGGTCAAAATAGGTAGAAATAAGATCTTTTATATTTCGGAAGAGGGATATGGTTTACAGGGAGAAGATGTTGGACATCTTGAGAGGTTGGGGAGGAATCTTACATTCCCCGCCGCGAGCTGTTGCAACCGAGCTTCCCTTAGAAAACACATATACCAAATGCTCCCTCCCGAGCATTCTGGCGTAAGACAGTCTTTTAAGAAAACAGGGTTTCTATGCAAGTTTTCAGTTTTGATTTTCTTTTGAATACAATGAGTATATCTTAATTCCGTATCCAAGACTTCTAGATCACGGGACTAGATTCTCAAGCAGAATTCCTCGAATTCTGAATTCTTAATTCTTAGATCAAAATCAAAGGTCTTAACTTAGTTTCATATTCGGTGGGTGATTTGAGTATAGATTCAGGAACTGGTCACATCGTCATTTTTTGAAACTGGCGAAGGAATTATGTCTTGGTCAAAGTCTGATTTAGGTTTTGAGTCTGGAACGGTTCTTCTTGAACTATCTTTATCAAATGGTAATATTTCAATTACTACTTTACTAAATTTAAAATTAATCATTTACCAATATTCATGGGAATTAGTCATAGGATTAAGAGAACACTTATCTTGATATAAAAATTCTTTTATGCATTATTTTTTTGCATAAAAATCGATATTAGTGAAAGTAACACTTTCACAACAATTAATAAAAATTCTTTTATGCATCCTTTTATGCATAAAAATCAATAATAATGAAAGTAACTCTTTTATAATAAATAAAAATTTCTTTTATGCATCCTTTTATGCATAAAAATCAATAATGATAAAAGTAACACTTTTATAATTAAAAAAATTCTTTTATGCATCCTTTTATGCATAAAAATCAATAATGATAAAAGTAACACTTTTATAATAAAAATTTTCTTTTATATATTATTTTATGCATAAAAATCAATAATGATAAAAGTAATATTTTTATAATAAAAAATTTCTTTTATGCATTATTTTATGCATAAAATTTATTAATGATAAAAGTAACACTTTTATTAATAAAAAACATTTTTAATGTATTATTTTATGCATAAAATCAATAATGTTAAAAGTAACACTTTTATAATAAAAAAATTTCTTTTATGCACCCTTTTATGCATAAAAATCAATAATGATGAAAGTAACATTTTTATAATAAAAAAATTTCTTTTATGCATCCTTTTATGCATAAAAATCAATAATGATAAAAGTAACACTTTTATAATAAAAATTTTCTTTTATGCATAAAAAACCATTTTGATGAAAGTAACACTTTGATAATAAAAAAAATTTTCTTTTATGCATAAAAATCTATTTTTGATGAAAGTAACACTTTCATGATAAAAAAATTATTCTTTTATGCATAAAAATTCATTTTGATGAAAGCAACACTTTCATAATAAAAAAAATATTCTTTTTTGCATAAAAATCCATTTTGATGAAAGTAACACTTTCATTAAAAAACTATTCTTTTATGCATAAAAATCCATTTTGATGAAAGTAACATTTTCATAATTAAAAAAATTATTCTTTGATGCATAAAAATCTATTTTGATGAAAGTAACACTTTCATAATAAAAAATTATTCTTTTATGCATAAAAATCCATTTTGATGAAAGTAACACTTTCATAGAAAAAAATTTATTCTTTTATGCATAAAAATCTATTTTGATGAAAGTAACACTTTCATAATAAAAATATATTCTTTCATGCATATAAAAATAATAATAATCAATATGCATGAAAATGACACTTTTAGAGTATAGAAATGATAGGGATTACTCTTTTAGCATAATAAAAGATAATACTTATTTCCAAAAATGTTGCCATAACCTGCTTTGTATGGCTGACCATTTTTTAAATTTTTCTACTTAATTTATCTTAAAAATTTAACTCTAATGAGCTCCTAACCAAATAAACTGATTCAAGAATTTTCCAAATCAGTTTGGTCAATTTTTGACCATTTTAGGTCAGTTGAGCTAACTTTTTGGAACTAGACTTGAATTAGGAGAGAGGAGAGATGAAATATCTCAATTTTTGAAGATTTAAAACTCAATTGCACATGTGAAGTAGGCGTGTGAAGTAGGCGCCTCATTCATGAGGGAGAATCCCCATTGTGAGGTGTCAAAATTCTATTTTTTTAGCTTTTCCTTTGGTCCTTAGTCCACTCTTCATCTTATGTGAGTATTTACTCATTTCTGGGAGGTGATTTTCTTTATTTCTTCTATTTATCTTCTTCATACATTTGGATGAATTTGATTGGCCCTTCAAAACCTTAATTTCAAAGTTTTTGAAAATCTGGATCCTTAGGATAATCTTGAATAAATTATACTTAATTTCTAATGCACCTTCTGAAAATCTTTTTGAACTTCTATTTCGAGGGAACTTATTTTAATAAGAAGAGATATTTTTCCATCCAAAAATATTCAAAATCTGAATATTCTCTCCCTAGAATATTTTCTCTCTCTAGGTCAAAATAGGTAGAAATAAGATCTTTTATATTTCGGAAGAGGGATATGGTTTACAGGGAGAAGATGTTGGACATCTTGAGAGGTTGGGGAGGAATCTTACATTCCCCGCCGCCAGCTGTTGCAACCGAGCTTCCCTTAGAAAACACATATACCAAATGCTCCCTCCCGAGCATTCTGGCGTAAGACAGTCTTTTAAGAAAACAGGGTTTCTATGCAAGTTTTCAGTTTTGATTTTCTTTTGAATACAATGAGTATATCTTAATTCCGTATCCAAGACTTCTAGATCACGGGACTAGATTCTCAAGCAGAATTCCTCGAATTCTGAATTCTTAATTCTTAGATCAAAATCAAAGGTCTTAACTTAGTTTCATATTCGGTGGATGATTTGAGTATAGATTCAGGAACTGGTCACATCGTCATTTTTTGAAACTGGCGAAGGAATTATGTCTTGGTCAAAGTCTGATTTAGGTTTTGAGTCTGGAACAGTTCTTCTTGAACTATCTTTATCAAATGGTAATATTTCAATTACTACTTTACTAAATTTAAAATTAATCATTTACCAATATTCATGGGAATTAGTCATAGGATTAAGAGAACACTTATCTTGATATAAAAATTCTTTTATGCATTATTTTTTTGCATAAAAATCGATATTAGTGAAAGTAACACTTTCACAACAATTAATAAAAATTCTTTTATGCATCCTTTTATGCATAAAAATCAATAATAATGAAAGTAACTCTTTTATAATAAATAAAAATTTCTTTTATGCATCCTTTTATGCATAAAAATCAATAATGATAAAAGTAACACTTTTATAATTAAAAAAATTCTTTTATGCATCCTTTTATGCATAAAAATCAATAATGATAAAAGTAACACTTTTATAATAAAAATTTTCTTTTATGTATTATTTTATGCATAAAAATCAATAATGATAAAAGTAATATTTTTATAATAAAAAATTTCTTTTATGCATTATTTTATGCATAAAATTTATTAATGATAAAAGTAACACTTTTATTAATAAAAAACATTTTTAATGTATTATTTTATGCATAAAATCAATAATGTTAAAAGTAACACTTTTATAATAAAAAATTTCTTTTATGCACCCTTTTATGCATAAAAATCAATAATGATGAAAGTAACATTTTTATAATAAAAAAATTTCTTTTATGCATCCTTTTATGCATAAAAATCAATAATGATAAAAGTAACACTTTTATAATAAAAAATTTCTTTTATGCATAAAAAACCATTTTGATGAAAGTAACACTTTGATAATAAAAAAAATTTTCTTTTATGCATAAAAATCTATTTTTGATGAAAGTAACACTTTCATGATAAAAAAATTATTCTTTTATGCATAAAAATTCATTTTGATGAAAGCAACACTTTCATAATAAAAAAAATATTCTTTTTTGCATAAAAATCCATTTTGATGAAAGTAACACTTTCATTAAAAAAACTATTCTTTTATGCATAAAAATCCATTTTGATGAAAGTAACATTTTCATAATTAAAAAAATTATTCTTTGATGCATAAAAATCTATTTTGATGAAAGTAACACTTTCATAATAAAAAATTATTCTTTTATGCATAAAAATCCATTTTGATGAAAGTAACACTTTCATAGAAAAAAATTTATTCTTTTATGCATAAAAATCTATTTTGATGAAAGTAACACTTTCATAATAAAAATATATTCTTTCATGCATATAAAAATAATAATAATCAATATGCATGAAAATGACACTTTTAGAGTATAGAAATGATAGGGATTACTCTTTTAGCATAATAAAAGATAATACTTATTTCCAAAAATGTTGCCATAACCTGCTTTGTATGGCTGACCATTTTTTAAATTTTTCTACTTAATTTATCTTAAAAATTTAACTCTAATGAGCTCCTAACCAAATAAACTGATTCAAGAATTTTCCAAATCAGTTTGGTCAATTTTTGACCATTTTAGGTCAGTTGAGCTAACTTTTTGGAACTAGACTTAAATTAGGAGAGAGGAGAGATGAAATATCTCAATTTTTAAAGATTTAAAACTCAATTGCACATGTGAAGTAGGCGTGTGAAGTAGGCGCCTCATTCATGAGGGAGAATCCCCATTGTGAGGTGTCAAAATTCTATTTTTTTAGCTTTTCCTTTGGTCCTTAGTCCACTCTTCATCTTATGTGAGTATTTACTCATTTCTGGGAGGTGATTTTCTTTATTTCTTCTATTTATCTTCTTCATACATTTGGATGAATTTGATTGGCCCTTCAAAACCTTAATTTCAAAGTTTTTGAAAATCTGGATCCTTAGGATAATCTTGAATAAATTATACTTAATTTCTAATGCACCTTCTGAAAATCTTTTTGAACTTCTATTTCGAGGGAACTTATTTTAATAAGAAGAGATATTTTTCCATCCAAAAATATTCAAAATCTGAATATTCTCTCCCTAGAATATTTTCTCTCTCTAGGTCAAAATAGGTAGAAATAAGATCTTTTATATTTCGGAAGAGGGATATGGTTTACAGGGAGAAGATGTTGGACATCTTGAGAGGTTGGGGAGGAATCTTACATTCCCCGCCGCCAGCTGTTGCAACCGAGCTTCCCTTAGAAAACACATATACCAAATGCTCCCTCCCGAGCATTCTGGCGTAAGACAGTCTTTTAAGAAAACAGGGTTTCTATGCAAGTTTTCAGTTTTGATTTTCTTTTGAATACAATGAGTATATCTTAATTCCGTATCCAAGACTTCTAGATCACGGGACTAGATTCTCAAGCAGAATTCCTCGAATTCTGAATTCTTAATTCTTAGATCAAAATCAAAGGTCTTAACTTAGTTTCATATTCGGTGGGTGATTTGAGTATAGATTCAGGAACTGGTCACATCGTCATTTTTTGAAACTGGCGAAGGAATTATGTCTTGGTCAAAGTCTGATTTAGGTTTTGAGTCTGGAACGGTTCTTCTTGAACTATCTTTATCAAATGGTAATATTTCAATTACTACTTTACTAAATTTAAAATTAATCATTTACCAATATTCATGGGAATTAGTCATAGGATTAAGAGAACACTTATCTTGATATAAAAATTCTTTTATGCATTATTTTTTTGCATAAAAATCGATATTAGTGAAAGTAACACTTTCACAACAATTAATAAAAATTCTTTTATGCATCCTTTTATGCATAAAAATCAATAATAATGAAAGTAACTCTTTTATAATAAATAAAAATTTCTTTTATGCATCCTTTTATGCATAAAAATCAATAATGATAAAAGTAACACTTTTATAATTAAAAAAATTCTTTTATGCATCCTTTTATGCATAAAAATCAATAATGATAAAAGTAACACTTTTATAATAAAAATTTTCTTTTATGTATTATTTTATGCATAAAAATCAATAATGATAAAAGTAATATTTTTATAATAAAAAATTTCTTTTATGCATTATTTTATGCATAAAATTTATTAATGATAAAAGTAACACTTTTATTAATAAAAAACATTTTTAATGTATTATTTTATGCATAAAATCAATAATGTTAAAAGTAACACTTTTATAATAAAAAAATTTCTTTTATGCACCCTTTTATGCATAAAAATCAATAATGATGAAAGTAACATTTTTATAATAAAAAAATTTCTTTTATGCATCCTTTTATGCATAAAAATCAATAATGATAAAAGTAACACTTTTATAATAAAAAATTTCTTTTATGCATAAAAAACCATTTTAATGAAAGTAACACTTTGATAATAAAAAAAATTTTCTTTTATGCATAAAAATCTATTTTTGATGAAAGTAACACTTTCATGATAAAAAAATTATTCTTTTATGCATAAAAATTCATTTTGATGAAAGCAACACTTTCATAATAAAAAAAATATTCTTTTTTGCATAAAAATCCATTTTGATGAAAGTAACACTTTCATTAAAAAAACTATTCTTTTATGCATAAAAATCCATTTTGATGAAAGTAACATTTTCATAATTAAAAAAATTATTCTTTGATGCATAAAAATCTATTTTGATGAAAGTAACACTTTCATAATAAAAAATTATTCTTTTATGCATAAAAATCCATTTTGATGAAAGTAACACTTTCATAGAAAAAAATTTATTCTTTTATGCATAAAAATCTATTTTGATGAAAGTAACACTTTCATAATAAAAATATATTCTTTCATGCATATAAAAATAATAATAATCAATATGCATGAAAATGACACTTTTAGAGTATAGAAATGATAGGGATTACTCTTTTAGCATAATAAAAGATAATACTTATTTCCAAAAATGTTGCCATAACCTGCTTTGTATGGCTGACCATTTTTTAAATTTTTCTACTTAATTTATCTTAAAAATTTAACTCTAATGAGCTCCTAACCAAATAAACTGATTCAAGAATTTTCCAAATCAGTTTGGTCAATTTTTGACCATTTTAGGTCAGTTGAGCTAACTTTTTGGAACTAGACTTGAATTAGGAGAGAGGAGAGATGAAATATCTCAATTTTTAAAGATTTAAAACTCAATTGCACATGTGAAGTAGGCGTGTGAAGTAGGCGCCTCATTCATGAGGGAGAATCCCCATTGTGAGGTGTCAAAATTCTATTTTTTTAGCTTTTCCTTTGGTCCTTAGTCCACTCTTCATCTTATGTGAGTATTTACTCATTTCTGGGAGGTGATTTTCTTTATTTCTTCTATTTATCTTCTTCATACATTTGGATGAATTTGATTGGCCCTTCAAAACCTTAATTTCAAAGTTTTTGAAAATCTGGATCCTTAGGATAATCTTGAATAAATTATACTTAATTTCTAATGCACCTTCTGAAAATCTTTTTGAACTTCTATTTCGAGGGAACTTATTTTAATAAGAAGAGATATTTTTCCATCCAAAAATATTCAAAATCTGAATATTCTCTCCCTAGAATATTTTCTCTCTCTAGGTCAAAATAGGTAGAAATAAGATCTTTTATATTTCGGAAGAGGGATATGGTTTACAGGGAGAAGATGTTGGACATCTTGAGAGGTTGGGGAGGAATCTTACATTCCCCGCCGCCAGCTGTTGCAACCGAGCTTCCCTTAGAAAACACATATACCAAATGCTCCCTCCCGAGCATTCTGGCGTAAGACAGTCTTTTAAGAAAACAGGGTTTCTATGCAAGTTTTCAGTTTTGATTTTCTTTTGAATACAATGAGTATATCTTAATTCCGTATCCAAGACTTCTAGATCACGGGACTAGATTCTCAAGCAGAATTCCTCGAATTCTGAATTCTTAATTCTTAGATCAAAATCAAAGGTCTTAACTTAGTTTCATATTCGGTGGGTGATTTGAGTATAGATTCAGGAACTGGTCACATCGTCATTTTTTGAAACTGGCGAAGGAATTATGTCTTGGTCAAAGTCTGATTTAGGTTTTGAGTCTGGAACGGTTCTTCTTGAACTATCTTTATCAAATGGTAATATTTCAATTACTACTTTACTAAATTTAAAATTAATCATTTACCAATATTCATGGGAATTAGTCATAGGATTAAGAGAACACTTATCTTGATATAAAAATTCTTTTATGCATTATTTTTTTGCATAAAAATCGATATTAGTGAAAGTAACACTTTCACAACAATTAATAAAAATTCTTTTATGCATCCTTTTATGCATAAAAATCAATAATAATGAAAGTAACTCTTTTATAATAAATAAAAATTTCTTTTATGCATCCTTTTATGCATAAAAATCAATAATGATAAAAGTAACACTTTTATAATTAAAAAAATTCTTTTATGCATCCTTTTATGCATAAAAATCAATAATGATAAAAGTAACACTTTTATAATAAAAATTTTCTTTTATGTATTATTTTATGCATAAAAATCAATAATGATAAAAGTAATATTTTTATAATAAAAAATTTCTTTTATGCATTATTTTATGCATAAAATTTATTAATGATAAAAGTAACACTTTTATTAATAAAAAACATTTTTAATGTATTATTTTATGCATAAAATCAATAATGTTAAAAGTAACACTTTTATAATAAAAAAATTTCTTTTATGCACCCTTTTATGCATAAAAATCAATAATGATGAAAGTAACATTTTTATAATAAAAAAATTTCTTTTATGCATCCTTTTATGCATAAAAATCAATAATGATAAAAGTAACACTTTTATAATAAAAAATTTCTTTTATGCATAAAAAACCATTTTGATGAAAGTAACACTTTGATAATAAAAAAAATTTTCTTTTATGCATAAAAATCTATTTTTGATGAAAGTAACACTTTCATGATAAAAAAATTATTCTTTTATGCATAAAAATTCATTTTGATGAAAGCAACACTTTCATAATAAAAAAAATATTCTTTTTTGCATAAAAATCCATTTTGATGAAAGTAACACTTTCATTAAAAAACTATTCTTTTATGCATAAAAATCCATTTTGATGAAAGTAACATTTTCATAATTAAAAAAATTATTCTTTGATGCATAAAAATCTATTTTGATGAAAGTAACACTTTCATAATAAAAAATTATTCTTTTATGCATAAAAATCCATTTTGATGAAAGTAACACTTTCATAGAAAAAAATTTATTCTTTTATGCATAAAAATCTATTTTGATGAAAGTAACACTTTCATAATAAAAATATATTCTTTCATGCATATAAAAATAATAATAATCAATATGCATGAAAATGACACTTTTAGAGTATAGAAATGATAGGGATTACTCTTTTAGCATAATAAAAGATAATACTTATTTCCAAAAATGTTGCCATAACCTGCTTTGTATGGCTGACCATTTTTTAAATTTTTCTACTTAATTTATCTTAAAAATTTAACTCTAATGAGCTCCTAACCAAATAAACTGATTCAAGAATTTTCCAAATCAGTTTGGTCAATTTTTGACCATTTTAGGTCAGTTGAGCTAACTTTTTGGAACTAGACTTGAATTAGGAGAGAGGAGAGATGAAATATCTCAATTTTTAAAGATTTAAAACTCAATTGCACATGTGAAGTAGGCGTGTGAAGTAGGCGCCTCATTCATGAGGGAGAATCCCCATTGTGAGGTGTCAAAATTCTATTTTTTTAGCTTTTCCTTTGGTCCTTAGTCCACTCTTCATCTTATGTGAGTATTTACTCATTTCTGGGAGGTGATTTTCTTTATTTCTTCTATTTATCTTCTTCATACATTTGGATGAATTTGATTGGCCCTTCAAAACCTTAATTTCAAAGTTTTTGAAAATCTAGATCCTTAGGATAATCTTGAATAAATTATACTTAATTTCTAATGCACCTTCTGAAAATCTTTTTGAACTTCTATTTCGAGGGAACTTATTTTAATAAGAAGAGATATTTTTCCATCCAAAAATATTCAAAATCTGAATATTCTCTCCCTAGAATATTTTCTCTCTCTAGGTCAAAATAGGTAGAAATAAGATCTTTTATATTTCGGAAGAGGGATATGGTTTACAGGGAGAAGATGTTGGACATCTTGAGAGGTTGGGGAGGAATCTTACATTCCCCGCCGCCAGCTGTTGCAACCGAGCTTCCCTTAGAAAACACATATACCAAATGCTCCCTCCCGAGCATTCTGGCGTAAGACAGTCTTTTAAGAAAACAGGGTTTCTATGCAAGTTTTCAGTTTTGATTTTCTTTTGAATACAATGAGTATATCTTAATTCCGTATCCAAGACTTCTAGATCACGGGACTAGATTCTCAAGCAGAATTCCTCGAATTCTGAATTCTTAATTCTTAGATCAAAATCAAAGGTCTTAACTTAGTTTCATATTCGGTGGGTGATTTGAGTATAGATTCAGGAACTGGTCACATCGTCATTTTTTGAAACTGGCGAAGGAATTATGTCTTGGTCAAAGTCTGATTTAGGTTTTGAGTCTGGAACGGTTCTTCTTGAACTATCTTTATCAAATGGTAATATTTCAATTACTACTTTACTAAATTTAAAATTAATCATTTACCAATATTCATGGGAATTAGTCATAGGATTAAGAGAACACTTATCTTGATATAAAAATTCTTTTATGCATTATTTTTTTGCATAAAAATCGATATTAGTGAAAGTAACACTTTCACAACAATTAATAAAAATTCTTTTATGCATCCTTTTATGCATAAAAATCAATAATAATGAAAGTAACTCTTTTATAATAAATAAAAATTTCTTTTATGCATCCTTTTATGCATAAAAATCAATAATGATAAAAGTAACACTTTTATAATTAAAAAAATTCTTTTATGCATCCTTTTATGCATAAAAATCAATAATGATAAAAGTAACACTTTTATAATAAAAATTTTCTTTTATGTATTATTTTATGCATAAAAATCAATAATGATAAAAGTAATATTTTTATAATAAAAAATTTCTTTTATGCATTATTTTATGCATAAAATTTATTAATGATAAAAGTAACACTTTTATTAATAAAAAACATTTTTAATGTATTATTTTATGCATAAAATCAATAATGTTAAAAGTAACACTTTTATAATAAAAAAATTTCTTTTATGCACCCTTTTATGCATAAAAATCAATAATGATGAAAGTAACATTTTTATAATAAAAAAATTTCTTTTATGCATCCTTTTATGCATAAAAATCAATAATGATAAAAGTAACACTTTTATAATAAAAAATTTCTTTTATGCATAAAAAACCATTTTGATGAAAGTAACACTTTGATAATAAAAAAAATTTTCTTTTATGCATAAAAATCTATTTTTGATGAAAGTAACACTTTCATGATAAAAAAATTATTCTTTTATGCATAAAAATTCATTTTGATGAAAGCAACACTTTCATAATAAAAAAAATATTCTTTTTTGCATAAAAATCCATTTTGATGAAAGTAACACTTTCATTAAAAAAACTATTCTTTTATGCATAAAAATCCATTTTGATGAAAGTAACATTTTCATAATTAAAAAAATTATTCTTTGATACATAAAAATCTATTTTGATGAAAGTAACACTTTCATAATAAAAAATTATTCTTTTATGCATAAAAATCCATTTTGATGAAAGTAACACTTTCATAGAAAAAAAGTTATTCTTTTATGCATAAAAATCTATTTTGATGAAAGTAACACTTTCATAATAAAAATATATTCTTTCATGCATATAAAAATAATAATAATCAATATGCATGAAAATGACACTTTTAGAGTATAGAAATGATAGGGATTACTCTTTTAGCATAATAAAAGATAATACTTATTTCCAAAAATATTGCCATAACCTGCTTTGTATGGCTGACCATTTTTTAAATTTTTTTACTTAATTTATCTTAAAAATTTAACTCTAATGAGCTCCTAACCAAATAAACTGATTCAAGAATTTTCCAAATCAGTTTGGTCAATTTTTGACCATTTTAGGTCAGTTGAGCTAACTTTTTGGAACTAGACTTGAATTAGGAGAGAGGAGAGATGAAATATCTCAATTTTTGAAGATTTAAAACTCAATTGCACATGTGAAGTAGGCGTGTGAAGTAGGCGCCTCATTCATGAGGGAGAATCCCCATTGTGAGGTGTCAAAATTCTATTTTTTTAGCTTTTCCTTTGGTCCTTAGTCCACTCTTCATCTTATGTGAGTATTTACTCATTTTTGGGAGGTGATTTTCTTTATTTCTTCTATTTATCTTCTTCATACATTTGGATGAATTTGATTGGCCCTTCAAAACCTTAATTTCAAAGTTTTTGAAAATCTGGATCCTTAGGATAATCTTGAATAAATTATACTTAATTTCTAATGCACCTTCTGAAAATCTTTTTGAACTTCTATTTCGAGGGAACTTATTTTAATAAGAAGAGATATTTTTCCATCCAAAAATATTCAAAATCTGAATATTCTCTCCCTAGAATATTTTCTCTCTCTAGGTCAAAATAGGTAGAAATAAGATCTTTTATATTTCGGAAGAGGGATATGGTTTACAGGGAGAAGATGTTGGACATCTTGAGAGGTTGGGGAGGAATCTTACATTCCCCGCCGCCAGCTGTTGCAACCGAGCTTCCCTTAGAAAACACATATACCAAATGCTCCCTCCCGAGCATTCTGGCGTAAGACAGTCTTTTAAGAAAACAGGGTTTCTATGCAAGTTTTCAGTTTTGATTTTCTTTTGAATACAATGAGTATATCTTAATTCCGTATCCAAGACTTCTAGATCACGGGACTAGATTCTCAAGCAGAATTCCTCGAATTCTGAATTCTTAATTCTTAGATCAAAATCAAAGGTCTTAACTTAGTTTCATATTCGGTGGGTGATTTGAGTATAGATTCAGGAACTGGTCACATCGTCATTTTTTGAAACTGGCGAAGGAATTATGTCTTGGTCAAAGTCTGATTTAGGTTTTGAGTCTGGAACGGTTCTTCTTGAACTATCTTTATCAAATGGTAATATTTCAATTACTACTTTACTAAATTTAAAATTAATCATTTACCAATATTCATGGGAATTAGTCATAGGATTAAGAGAACACTTATCTTGATATAAAAATTCTTTTATGCATTATTTTTTTGCATAAAAATCGATATTAGTGAAAGTAACACTTTCACAACAACTAATAAAAATTCTTTTATGCATCCTTTTATGCATAAAAATCAATAATGATGAAAGTAACTCTTTTATAATAAATAAAAATTTCTTTTATGCATCCTTTTATGCATAAAAATCAATAATGATAAAAGTAACTCTTTTATAATTAAAAAAATTCTTTTATGCATCCTTTTATGCATAAAAATCAATAATGATAAAAGTAACTCTTTTATAATTAAAAAAATTCTTTTATGCATCCTTTTATGCATAAAAATCAATAATGATAAAAGTAATATTTTTATAATAAAAAATTTCTTTTATGCATTATTTTATGCATAAAATTTATTAATGATAAAAGTAACACTTTTATTAATAAAAAAAATTTTTAATGCATTATTTTATGCATAAAATCAATAATGTTAAAAGTAACACTTTTATAATAAAAAAATTTCTTTTATGCACCCTTTTATGCATAAAAATCAATAATAATAAAAGTAACACTTTTATAATAAAAAAATTTCTTTTATGCATCCTTTTATGCATAAAAATCAATAATGATAAAAGTAACACTTTTATAATAAAAAATTTCTTTTATGCATAAAAATCCATTTTGATGAAAGTAACACTTTGATAATAAAAAAAATTTCTTTTATGCATAAAAATCTATTTTTAATGAAAGTAACACTTTCATAATAAAAAAATTATTCTTTTATGCATAAAAATTTATTTTGATGAAAGCAACACTTTCATAATAAAAAAATTATTCTTTTTTGCATAAAAATCCATTTTGATGAAAGTAACACTTTCATTAAAAAAAACTATTCTTTTATGCATAAAAATCTATTTTGATGAAAGTAACATTTTTATAATTAAAAAATTATTCTTTTATGCATAAAAATCTATTTTGATGAAAGTAACACTTTCATAATAAAAAAATTATTCTTTTATGCATAAAAATCCATTTTGATGAAAGTAACACTTTCATAAAAAAAATTTATTCTTTTATGCATAAAAATCTATTTTGATAAAAGTAACACTTTCATAATAAAAAATTATTCTTTCATGCATATAAAAATAATAATAATCAATATGCATGAAAATGACACTTTTAGAGTATAGAAATGATAGGGATTACTCTTTTAGCATAATAAAAGATAATACTTATTTCCAAAAATGTTGCCATAACCTGCTTTGTGTGGCTGACCATTTTTTAAATTTTTCTACTTAATTTATCTTAAAAGTTTAACTCTAATGAGCTCTTAACCAAATAAACTGATTCTAGAATTTTCCAAATCAGTTTGGTCAATTTTTGACCATTTTAGGTCAGTTGAGCTAACTTTTTGGAACTAGACTTGAATTAGGAGAGAGGAGAGATGAAATATCTCAATTTTTGAAGATTTAAAACTCAATTGCACATGTGAAGTAGGCGCCTCATTCATGAGGGAGAATCCCCATTGTGAGGTGTCAAAATTCCATTTTTTAAGCTTTTCCTTTGGTCCTTAGTCCACTCTTCATCTTATGTGAGTATTTACTCATTTTTGGGAGGTGATTTTCTTTATTTCTTCTATTTATCTTCTTCATACATTTGGATGAATTTGATTGGCCCTTCAAAACCTTAATTTCAAAGTTTTTGAAAATCTGGATCCTTAGGATAATCTTGAATAAATTATACTTAATTTCTAATGCACCTTCTGAAAATCTTTTTGAACTTCTATTTCGAGGGAACTTATTTTAATAAGAAGAGATTTTTCCATCCAAAAATATTCAAAATCTGATTATTCTCTCCCTAGAATATTTTATCTCTCTAGGTCAAAATAGGTAGAAACAAGATCTTTTATATTTCGGAAGAGGGATATGGTTTACAGGGAGAAGATGTTGGACATCTTGAGAGGTTGGGGAGGAATCTTACATTCCCCGCCGCCAGCTGTTGCAACCGAGCTTCCCTTAGAAAACACATATACCAAATGCTCCCTCCCGAGCATTCTGGCGTAAGACAGTCTTTTAAGAAAACAGGGTTTCTATGCAAGTTTTCAGTTTTGATTTTCTTTTGAATACAATGAGTATATCTTAATTCCGTATCCAAGACTTCTAGATCACGGGACTAGATTCTCAAGCAGAATTCCTCGAATTCTGAATTCTTAATTCTTAGATCAAAATCAAAGGTCTTAACTTAGTTTCATATTCGGTGGATGATTTGAGTATAGATTCAGGAACTGGTCACATCGTCATTTTTTGAAACTGGCGAAGGAATTATGTCTTGGTCAAAGTCTGATTTAGGTTTTGAGTCTGGAACAGTTCTTCTTGAACTATCTTTATCAAATGGTAATATTTCAATTACTACTTTACTAAATTTAAAATTAATCATTTACCAATATTCATGGGAATTAGTCATAGGATTAAGAGAACACTTATCTTGATATAAAAATTCTTTTATGCATTATTTTTTTGCATAAAAATCGATATTAGTGAAAGTAACACTTTCACAACAATTAATAAAAATTCTTTTATGCATCCTTTTATGCATAAAAATCAATAATAATGAAAGTAACTCTTTTATAATAAATAAAAATTTCTTTTATGCATCCTTTTATGCATAAAAATCAATAATGATAAAAGTAACACTTTTATAATTAAAAAAATTCTTTTATGCATCCTTTTATGCATAAAAATCAATAATGATAAAAGTAACACTTTTATAATAAAAATTTTCTTTTATGTATTATTTTATGCATAAAAATCAATAATGATAAAAGTAATATTTTTATAATAAAAAATTTCTTTTATGCATTATTTTATGCATAAAATTTATTAATGATAAAAGTAACACTTTTATTAATAAAAAACATTTTTAATGTATTATTTTATGCATAAAATCAATAATGTTAAAAGTAACACTTTTATAATAAAAAAATTTCTTTTATGCACCCTTTTATGCATAAAAATCAATAATGATGAAAGTAACATTTTTATAATAAAAAAATTTCTTTTATGCATCCTTTTATGCATAAAAATCAATAATGATAAAAGTAACACTTTTATAATAAAAAATTTCTTTTATGCATAAAAAACCATTTTGATGAAAGTAACACTTTGATAATAAAAAAAATTTTCTTTTATGCATAAAAATCTATTTTTGATGAAAGTAACACTTTCATGATAAAAAAATTATTCTTTTATGCATAAAAATTCATTTTGATGAAAGCAACACTTTCATAATAAAAAAAATATTCTTTTTTGCATAAAAATCCATTTTGATGAAAGTAACACTTTCATTAAAAAAACTATTCTTTTATGCATAAAAATCCATTTTGATGAAAGTAACATTTTCATAATTAAAAAAATTATTCTTTGATACATAAAAATCTATTTTGATGAAAGTAACACTTTCATAATAAAAAATTATTCTTTTATGCATAAAAATCCATTTTGATGAAAGTAACACTTTCATAGAAAAAAAGTTATTCTTTTATGCATAAAAATCTATTTTGATGAAAGTAACACTTTCATAATAAAAATATATTCTTTCATGCATATAAAAATAATAATAATCAATATGCATGAAAATGACACTTTTAGAGTATAGAAATGATAGGGATTACTCTTTTAGCATAATAAAAGATAATACTTATTTCCAAAAATATTGCCATAACCTGCTTTGTATGGCTGACCATTTTTTAAATTTTTTTACTTAATTTATCTTAAAAATTTAACTCTAATGAGCTCCTAACCAAATAAACTGATTCAAGAATTTTCCAAATCAGTTTGGTCAATTTTTGACCATTTTAGGTCAGTTGAGCTAACTTTTTGGAACTAGACTTGAATTAGGAGAGAGGAGAGATGAAATATCTCAATTTTTGAAGATTTAAAACTCAATTGCACATGTGAAGTAGGCGTGTGAAGTAGGCGCCTCATTCATGAGGGAGAATCCCCATTGTGAGGTGTCAAAATTCTATTTTTTTAGCTTTTCCTTTGGTCCTTAGTCCACTCTTCATCTTATGTGAGTATTTACTCATTTTTGGGAGGTGATTTTCTTTATTTCTTCTATTTATCTTCTTCATACATTTGGATGAATTTGATTGGCCCTTCAAAACCTTAATTTCAAAGTTTTTGAAAATCTGGATCCTTAGGATAATCTTGAATAAATTATACTTAATTTCTAATGCACCTTCTGAAAATCTTTTTGAACTTCTATTTCGAGGGAACTTATTTTAATAAGAAGAGATATTTTTCCATCCAAAAATATTCAAAATCTGAATATTCTCTCCCTAGAATATTTTCTCTCTCTAGGTCAAAATAGGTAGAAATAAGATCTTTTATATTTCGGAAGAGGGATATGGTTTACAGGGAGAAGATGTTGGACATCTTGAGAGGTTGGGGAGGAATCTTACATTCCCCGCCGCCAGCTGTTGCAACCGAGCTTCCCTTAGAAAACACATATACCAAATGCTCCCTCCCGAGCATTCTGGCGTAAGACAGTCTTTTAAGAAAACAGGGTTTCTATGCAAGTTTTCAGTTTTGATTTTCTTTTGAATACAATGAGTATATCTTAATTCCGTATCCAAGACTTCTAGATCACGGGACTAGATTCTCAAGCAGAATTCCTCGAATTCTGAATTCTTAATTCTTAGATCAAAATCAAAGGTCTTAACTTAGTTTCATATTCGGTGGGTGATTTGAGTATAGATTCAGGAACTGGTCACATCGTCATTTTTTGAAACTGGCGAAGGAATTATGTCTTGGTCAAAGTCTGATTTAGGTTTTGAGTCTGGAACGGTTCTTCTTGAACTATCTTTATCAAATGGTAATATTTCAATTACTACTTTACTAAATTTAAAATTAATCATTTACCAATATTCATGGGAATTAGTCATAGGATTAAGAGAACACTTATCTTGATATAAAAATTCTTTTATGCATTATTTTTTTGCATAAAAATCGATATTAGTGAAAGTAACACTTTCACAACAACTAATAAAAATTCTTTTATGCATCCTTTTATGCATAAAAATCAATAATGATGAAAGTAACTCTTTTATAATAAATAAAAATTTCTTTTATGCATCCTTTTATGCATAAAAATCAATAATGATAAAAGTAACTCTTTTATAATTAAAAAAATTCTTTTATGCATCCTTTTATGCATAAAAATCAATAATGATAAAAGTAACTCTTTTATAATTAAAAAAATTCTTTTATGCATCCTTTTATGCATAAAAATCAATAATGATAAAAGTAATATTTTTATAATAAAAAATTTCTTTTATGCATTATTTTATGCATAAAATTTATTAATGATAAAAGTAACACTTTTATTAATAAAAAAAATTTTTAATGCATTATTTTATGCATAAAATCAATAATGTTAAAAGTAACACTTTTATAATAAAAAAATTTCTTTTATGCACCCTTTTATGCATAAAAATCAATAATAATAAAAGTAACACTTTTATAATAAAAAAATTTCTTTTATGCATCCTTTTATGCATAAAAATCAATAATGATAAAAGTAACACTTTTATAATAAAAAATTTCTTTTATGCATAAAAATCCATTTTGATGAAAGTAACACTTTGATAATAAAAAAAATTTCTTTTATGCATAAAAATCTATTTTTAATGAAAGTAACACTTTCATAATAAAAAAATTATTCTTTTATGCATAAAAATTTATTTTGATGAAAGCAACACTTTCATAATAAAAAAATTATTCTTTTTTGCATAAAAATCCATTTTGATGAAAGTAACACTTTCATTAAAAAAAACTATTCTTTTATGCATAAAAATCTATTTTGATGAAAGTAACATTTTTATAATTAAAAAATTATTCTTTTATGCATAAAAATCTATTTTGATGAAAGTAACACTTTCATAATAAAAAAATTATTCTTTTATGCATAAAAATCCATTTTGATGAAAGTAACACTTTCATAAAAAAAATTTATTCTTTTATGCATAAAAATCTATTTTGATAAAAGTAACACTTTCATAATAAAAAATTATTCTTTCATGCATATAAAAATAATAATAATCAATATGCATGAAAATGACACTTTTAGAGTATAGAAATGATAGGGATTACTCTTTTAGCATAATAAAAGATAATACTTATTTCCAAAAATGTTGCCATAACCTGCTTTGTGTGGCTGACCATTTTTTAAATTTTTCTACTTAATTTATCTTAAAAGTTTAACTCTAATGAGCTCTTAACCAAATAAACTGATTCTAGAATTTTCCAAATCAGTTTGGTCAATTTTTGACCATTTTAGGTCAGTTGAGCTAACTTTTTGGAACTAGACTTGAATTAGGAGAGAGGAGAGATGAAATATCTCAATTTTTGAAGATTTAAAACTCAATTGCACATGTGAAGTAGGCGCCTCATTCATGAGGGAGAATCCCCATTGTGAGGTGTCAAAATTCCATTTTTTAAGCTTTTCCTTTGGTCCTTAGTCCACTCTTCATCTTATGTGAGTATTTACTCATTTTTGGGAGGTGATTTTCTTTATTTCTTCTATTTATCTTCTTCATACATTTGGATGAATTTGATTGGCCCTTCAAAACCTTAATTTCAAAGTTTTTGAAAATCTGGATCCTTAGGATAATCTTGAATAAATTATACTTAATTTCTAATGCACCTTCTGAAAATCTTTTTGAACTTCTATTTCGAGGGAACTTATTTTAATAAGAAGAGATTTTTCCATCCAAAAATATTCAAAATCTGATTATTCTCTCCCTAGAATATTTTATCTCTCTAGGTCAAAATAGGTAGAAATAAGATCTTTTATATTTCGGAAGAGGGATATGGTTTACAGGGAGAAGATGTTGGACATCTTGAGAGGTTGGGGAGGAATCTTACATTCCCCGCCGCCAGCTGTTGCAACCGAGCTTCCCTTAGAAAACACATATACCAAATGCTCCCTCCCGAGCATTCTGGCGTAAGACAGTCTTTTAAGAAAACAGGGTTTCTATGCAAGTTTTCAGTTTTGATTTTCTTTTGAATACAATGAGTATATCTTAATTCCGTATCCAAGACTTCTAGATCACGGGACTAGATTCTCAAGCAGAATTCCTCGAATTCTGAATTCTTAATTCTTAGATCAAAATCAAAGGTCTTAACTTAGTTTCATATTCGGTGGGTGATTTGAGTATAGATTCAGGAACTGGTCACATCGTCATTTTTTGAAACTGGCGAAGGAATTATGTCTTGGTCAAAGTCTGATTTAGGTTTTGAGTCTGGAACGGTTCTTCTTGAACTATCTTTATCAAATGGTAATATTTCAATTACTACTTTACTAAATTTAAAATTAATCATTTACCAATATTCATGGGAATTAGTCATAGGATTAAGAGAACACTTATCTTGATATAAAAATTCTTTTATGCATTATTTTTTTGCATAAAAATCGATATTAGTGAAAGTAACACTTTCACAACAACTAATAAAAATTCTTTTATGCATCCTTTTATGCATAAAAATCAATAATGATGAAAGTAACTCTTTTATAATAAATAAAAATTTCTTTTATGCATCCTTTTATGCATAAAAATCAATAATGATAAAAGTAACTCTTTTATAATTAAAAAAATTCTTTTATGCATCCTTTTATGCATAAAAATCAATAATGATAAAAGTAACTCTTTTATAATTAAAAAAATTCTTTTATGCATCCTTTTATGCATAAAAATCAATAATGATAAAAGTAATATTTTTATAATAAAAAATTTCTTTTATGCATTATTTTATGCATAAAATTTATTAATGATAAAAGTAACACTTTTATTAATAAAAAAAATTTTTAATGCATTATTTTATGCATAAAATCAATAATGTTAAAAGTAACACTTTTATAATAAAAAAATTTCTTTTATGCACCCTTTTATGCATAAAAATCAATAATAATAAAAGTAACACTTTTATAATAAAAAAATTTCTTTTATGCATCCTTTTATGCATAAAAATCAATAATGATAAAAGTAACACTTTTATAATAAAAAATTTCTTTTATGCATAAAAATCCATTTTGATGAAAGTAACACTTTGATAATAAAAAAAATTTCTTTTATGCATAAAAATCTATTTTTAATGAAAGTAACACTTTCATAATAAAAAAATTATTCTTTTATGCATAAAAATTTATTTTGATGAAAGCAACACTTTCATAATAAAAAAATTATTCTTTTTTGCATAAAAATCCATTTTGATGAAAGTAACACTTTCATTAAAAAAAACTATTCTTTTATGCATAAAAATCTATTTTGATGAAAGTAACATTTTTATAATTAAAAAATTATTCTTTTATGCATAAAAATCTATTTTGATGAAAGTAACACTTTCATAATAAAAAAATTATTCTTTTATGCATAAAAATCCATTTTGATGAAAGTAACACTTTCATAAAAAAAATTTATTCTTTTATGCATAAAAATCTATTTTGATAAAAGTAACACTTTCATAATAAAAAATTATTCTTTCATGCATATAAAAATAATAATAATCAATATGCATGAAAATGACACTTTTAGAGTATAGAAATGATAGGGATTACTCTTTTAGCATAATAAAAGATAATACTTATTTCCAAAAATGTTGCCATAACCTGCTTTGTGTGGCTGACCATTTTTTAAATTTTTCTACTTAATTTATCTTAAAAGTTTAACTCTAATGAGCTCTTAACCAAATAAACTGATTCTAGAATTTTCCAAATCAGTTTGGTCAATTTTTGACCATTTTAGGTCAGTTGAGCTAACTTTTTGGAACTAGACTTGAATTAGGAGAGAGGAGAGATGAAATATCTCAATTTTTGAAGATTTAAAACTCAATTGCACATGTGAAGTAGGCGCCTCATTCATGAGGGAGAATCCCCATTGTGAGGTGTCAAAATTCCATTTTTTAAGCTTTTCCTTTGGTCCTTAGTCCACTCTTCATCTTATGTGAGTATTTACTCATTTTTGGGAGGTGATTTTCTTTATTTCTTCTATTTATCTTCTTCATACATTTGGATGAATTTGATTGGCCCTTCAAAACCTTAATTTCAAAGTTTTTGAAAATCTGGATCCTTAGGATAATCTTGAATAAATTATACTTAATTTCTAATGCACCTTCTGAAAATCTTTTTGAACTTCTATTTCGAGGGAACTTATTTTAATAAGAAGAGATTTTTCCATCCAAAAATATTCAAAATCTGATTATTCTCTCCCTAGAATATTTTATCTCTCTAGGTCAAAATAGGTAGAAATAAGATCTTTTATATTTCGGAAGAGGGATATGGTTTACAGGGAGAAGATGTTGGACATCTTGAGAGGTTGGGGAGGAATCTTACATTCCCCGCCGCCAGCTGTTGCAACCGAGCTTCCCTTAGAAAACACATATACCAAATGCTCCCTCCCGAGCATTCTGGCGTAAGACAGTCTTTTAAGAAAACAGGGTTTCTATGCAAGTTTTCAGTTTTGATTTTCTTTTGAATACAATGAGTATATCTTAATTCCGTATCCAAGACTTCTAGATCACGGGACTAGATTCTCAAGCAGAATTCCTCGAATTCTGAATTCTTAATTCTTAGATCAAAATCAAAGGTCTTAACTTAGTTTCATATTCGGTGGATGATTTGAGTATAGATTCAGGAACTGGTCACATCGTCATTTTTTGAAACTGGCGAAGGAATTATGTCTTGGTCAAAGTCTGATTTAGGTTTTGAGTCTGGAACAGTTCTTCTTGAACTATCTTTATCAAATGGTAATATTTCAATTACTACTTTACTAAATTTAAAATTAATCATTTACCAATATTCATGGGAATTAGTCATAGGATTAAGAGAACACTTATCTTGATATAAAAATTCTTTTATGCATTATTTTTTTGCATAAAAATCGATATTAGTGAAAGTAACACTTTCACAACAATTAATAAAAATTCTTTTATGCATCCTTTTATGCATAAAAATCAATAATAATGAAAGTAACTCTTTTATAATAAATAAAAATTTCTTTTATGCATCCTTTTATGCATAAAAATCAATAATGATAAAAGTAACACTTTTATAATTAAAAAAATTCTTTTATGCATCCTTTTATGCATAAAAATCAATAATGATAAAAGTAACACTTTTATAATAAAAATTTTCTTTTATGTATTATTTTATGCATAAAAATCAATAATGATAAAAGTAATATTTTTATAATAAAAAATTTCTTTTATGCATTATTTTATGCATAAAATTTATTAATGATAAAAGTAACACTTTTATTAATAAAAAACATTTTTAATGTATTATTTTATGCATAAAATCAATAATGTTAAAAGTAACACTTTTATAATAAAAAATTTCTTTTATGCACCCTTTTATGCATAAAAATCAATAATGATGAAAGTAACATTTTTATAATAAAAAAATTTCTTTTATGCATCCTTTTATGCATAAAAATCAATAATGATAAAAGTAACACTTTTATAATAAAAAATTTCTTTTATGCATAAAAAACCATTTTGATGAAAGTAACACTTTGATAATAAAAAAAATTTTCTTTTATGCATAAAAATCTATTTTTGATGAAAGTAACACTTTCATGATAAAAAAATTATTCTTTTATGCATAAAAATTCATTTTGATGAAAGCAACACTTTCATAATAAAAAAAATATTCTTTTTTGCATAAAAATCCATTTTGATGAAAGTAACACTTTCATTAAAAAACTATTCTTTTATGCATAAAAATCCATTTTGATGAAAGTAACATTTTCATAATTAAAAAAATTATTCTTTGATGCATAAAAATCTATTTTGATGAAAGTAACACTTTCATAATAAAAAATTATTCTTTTATGCATAAAAATCCATTTTGATGAAAGTAACACTTTCATAGAAAAAAATTTATTCTTTTATGCATAAAAATCTATTTTGATGAAAGTAACACTTTCATAATAAAAATATATTCTTTCATGCATATAAAAATAATAATAATCAATATGCATGAAAATGACACTTTTAGAGTATAGAAATGATAGGGATTACTCTTTTAGCATAATAAAAGATAATACTTATTTCCAAAAATGTTGCCATAACCTGCTTTGTATGGCTGACCATTTTTTAAATTTTTCTACTTAATTTATCTTAAAAATTTAACTCTAATGAGCTCCTAACCAAATAAACTGATTCAAGAATTTTCCAAATCAGTTTGGTCAATTTTTGACCATTTTAGGTCAGTTGAGCTAACTTTTTGGAACTAGACTTGAATTAGGAGAGAGGAGAGATGAAATATCTCAATTTTTAAAGATTTAAAACTCAATTGCACATGTGAAGTAGGCGTGTGAAGTAGGCGCCTCATTCATGAGGGAGAATCCCCATTGTGAGGTGTCAAAATTCTATTTTTTTAGCTTTTCCTTTGGTCCTTAGTCCACTCTTCATCTTATGTGAGTATTTACTCATTTCTGGGAGGTGATTTTCTTTATTTCTTCTATTTATCTTCTTCATACATTTGGATGAATTTGATTGGCCCTTCAAAACCTTAATTTCAAAGTTTTTGAAAATCTAGATCCTTAGGATAATCTTGAATAAATTATACTTAATTTCTAATGCACCTTCTGAAAATCTTTTTGAACTTCTATTTCGAGGGAACTTATTTTAATAAGAAGAGATATTTTTCCATCCAAAAATATTCAAAATCTGAATATTCTCTCCCTAGAATATTTTCTCTCTCTAGGTCAAAATAGGTAGAAATAAGATCTTTTATATTTCGGAAGAGGGATATGGTTTACAGGGAGAAGATGTTGGACATCTTGAGAGGTTGGGGAGGAATCTTACATTCCCCGCCGCCAGCTGTTGCAACCGAGCTTCCCTTAGAAAACACATATACCAAATGCTCCCTCCCGAGCATTCTGGCGTAAGACAGTCTTTTAAGAAAACAGGGTTTCTATGCAAGTTTTCAGTTTTGATTTTCTTTTGAATACAATGAGTATATCTTAATTCCGTATCCAAGACTTCTAGATCACGGGACTAGATTCTCAAGCAGAATTCCTCGAATTCTGAATTCTTAATTCTTAGATCAAAATCAAAGGTCTTAACTTAGTTTCATATTCGGTGGGTGATTTGAGTATAGATTCAGGAACTGGTCACATCGTCATTTTTTGAAACTGGCGAAGGAATTATGTCTTGGTCAAAGTCTGATTTAGGTTTTGAGTCTGGAACGGTTCTTCTTGAACTATCTTTATCAAATGGTAATATTTCAATTACTACTTTACTAAATTTAAAATTAATCATTTACCAATATTCATGGGAATTAGTCATAGGATTAAGAGAACACTTATCTTGATATAAAAATTCTTTTATGCATTATTTTTTTGCATAAAAATCGATATTAGTGAAAGTAACACTTTCACAACAATTAATAAAAATTCTTTTATGCATCCTTTTATGCATAAAAATCAATAATAATGAAAGTAACTCTTTTATAATAAATAAAAATTTCTTTTATGCATCCTTTTATGCATAAAAATCAATAATGATAAAAGTAACACTTTTATAATTAAAAAAATTCTTTTATGCATCCTTTTATGCATAAAAATCAATAATGATAAAAGTAACACTTTTATAATAAAAATTTTCTTTTATGTATTATTTTATGCATAAAAATCAATAATGATAAAAGTAATATTTTTATAATAAAAAATTTCTTTTATGCATTATTTTATGCATAAAATTTATTAATGATAAAAGTAACACTTTTATTAATAAAAAACATTTTTAATGTATTATTTTATGCATAAAATCAATAATGTTAAAAGTAACACTTTTATAATAAAAAAATTTCTTTTATGCACCCTTTTATGCATAAAAATCAATAATGATGAAAGTAACATTTTTATAATAAAAAAATTTCTTTTATGCATCCTTTTATGCATAAAAATCAATAATGATAAAAGTAACACTTTTATAATAAAAAATTTCTTTTATGCATAAAAAACCATTTTGATGAAAGTAACACTTTGATAATAAAAAAAATTTTCTTTTATGCATAAAAATCTATTTTTGATGAAAGTAACACTTTCATGATAAAAAAATTATTCTTTTATGCATAAAAATTCATTTTGATGAAAGCAACACTTTCATAATAAAAAAAATATTCTTTTTTGCATAAAAATCCATTTTGATGAAAGTAACACTTTCATTAAAAAAACTATTCTTTTATGCATAAAAATCCATTTTGATGAAAGTAACATTTTCATAATTAAAAAAATTATTCTTTGATGCATAAAAATCTATTTTGATGAAAGTAACACTTTCATAATAAAAAATTATTCTTTTATGCATAAAAATCCATTTTGATGAAAGTAACACTTTCATAGAAAAAAATTTATTCTTTTATGCATAAAAATCTATTTTGATGAAAGTAACACTTTCATAATAAAAATATATTCTTTCATGCATATAAAAATAATAATAATCAATATGCATGAAAATGACACTTTTAGAGTATAGAAATGATAGGGATTACTCTTTTAGCATAATAAAAGATAATACTTATTTCCAAAAATGTTGCCATAACCTGCTTTGTATGGCTGACCATTTTTTAAATTTTTCTACTTAATTTATCTTAAAAATTTAACTCTAATGAGCTCCTAACCAAATAAACTGATTCAAGAATTTTCCAAATCAGTTTGGTCAATTTTTGACCATTTTAGGTCAGTTGAGCTAACTTTTTGGAACTAGACTTGAATTAGGAGAGAGGAGAGATGAAATATCTCAATTTTTAAAGATTTAAAACTCAATTGCACATGTGAAGTAGGCGTGTGAAGTAGGCGCCTCATTCATGAGGGAGAATCCCCATTGTGAGGTGTCAAAATTCTATTTTTTTAGCTTTTCCTTTGGTCCTTAGTCCACTCTTCATCTTATGTGAGTATTTACTCATTTCTGGGAGGTGATTTTCTTTATTTCTTCTATTTATCTTCTTCATACATTTGGATGAATTTGATTGGCCCTTCAAAACCTTAATTTCAAAGTTTTTGAAAATCTGGATCCTTAGGATAATCTTGAATAAATTATACTTAATTTCTAATGCACCTTCTGAAAATCTTTTTGAACTTCTATTTCGAGGGAACTTATTTTAATAAGAAGAGATATTTTTCCATCCAAAAATATTCAAAATCTGAATATTCTCTCCCTAGAATATTTTCTCTCTCTAGGTCAAAATAGGTAGAAATAAGATCTTTTATATTTCGGAAGAGGGATATGGTTTACAGGGAGAAGATGTTGGACATCTTGAGAGGTTGGGGAGGAATCTTACATTCCCCGCCGCCAGCTGTTGCAACCGAGCTTCCCTTAGAAAACACATATACCAAATGCTCCCTCCCGAGCATTCTGGCGTAAGACAGTCTTTTAAGAAAACAGGGTTTCTATGCAAGTTTTCAGTTTTGATTTTCTTTTGAATACAATGAGTATATCTTAATTCCGTATCCAAGACTTCTAGATCACGGGACTAGATTCTCAAGCAGAATTCCTCGAATTCTGAATTCTTAATTCTTAGATCAAAATCAAAGGTCTTAACTTAGTTTCATATTCGGTGGGTGATTTGAGTATAGATTCAGGAACTGGTCACATCGTCATTTTTTGAAACTGGCGAAGGAATTATGTCTTGGTCAAAGTCTGATTTAGGTTTTGAGTCTGGAACGGTTCTTCTTGAACTATCTTTATCAAATGGTAATATTTCAATTACTACTTTACTAAATTTAAAATTAATCATTTACCAATATTCATGGGAATTAGTCATAGGATTAAGAGAACACTTATCTTGATATAAAAATTCTTTTATGCATTATTTTTTTGCATAAAAATCGATATTAGTGAAAGTAACACTTTCACAACAATTAATAAAAATTCTTTTATGCATCCTTTTATGCATAAAAATCAATAATAATGAAAGTAACTCTTTTATAATAAATAAAAATTTCTTTTATGCATCCTTTTATGCATAAAAATCAATAATGATAAAAGTAACACTTTTATAATTAAAAAAATTCTTTTATGCATCCTTTTATGCATAAAAATCAATAATGATAAAAGTAACACTTTTATAATAAAAATTTTCTTTTATGTATTATTTTATGCATAAAAATCAATAATGATAAAAGTAATATTTTTATAATAAAAAATTTCTTTTATGCATTATTTTATGCATAAAATTTATTAATGATAAAAGTAACACTTTTATTAATAAAAAACATTTTTAATGTATTATTTTATGCATAAAATCAATAATGTTAAAAGTAACACTTTTATAATAAAAAAATTTCTTTTATGCACCCTTTTATGCATAAAAATCAATAATGATGAAAGTAACATTTTTATAATAAAAAAATTTCTTTTATGCATCCTTTTATGCATAAAAATCAATAATGATAAAAGTAACACTTTTATAATAAAAAATTTCTTTTATGCATAAAAAACCATTTTAATGAAAGTAACACTTTGATAATAAAAAAAATTTTCTTTTATGCATAAAAATCTATTTTTGATGAAAGTAACACTTTCATGATAAAAAAATTATTCTTTTATGCATAAAAATTCATTTTGATGAAAGCAACACTTTCATAATAAAAAAAATATTCTTTTTTGCATAAAAATCCATTTTGATGAAAGTAACACTTTCATTAAAAAAACTATTCTTTTATGCATAAAAATCCATTTTGATGAAAGTAACATTTTCATAATTAAAAAAATTATTCTTTGATGCATAAAAATCTATTTTGATGAAAGTAACACTTTCATAATAAAAAATTATTCTTTTATGCATAAAAATCCATTTTGATGAAAGTAACACTTTCATAGAAAAAAATTTATTCTTTTATGCATAAAAATCTATTTTGATGAAAGTAACACTTTCATAATAAAAATATATTCTTTCATGCATATAAAAATAATAATAATCAATATGCATGAAAATGACACTTTTAGAGTATAGAAATGATAGGGATTACTCTTTTAGCATAATAAAAGATAATACTTATTTCCAAAAATGTTGCCATAACCTGCTTTGTATGGCTGACCATTTTTTAAATTTTTCTACTTAATTTATCTTAAAAATTTAACTCTAATGAGCTCCTAACCAAATAAACTGATTCAAGAATTTTCCAAATCAGTTTGGTCAATTTTTGACCATTTTAGGTCAGTTGAGCTAACTTTTTGGAACTAGACTTGAATTAGGAGAGAGGAGAGATGAAATATCTCAATTTTTAAAGATTTAAAACTCAATTGCACATGTGAAGTAGGCGTGTGAAGTAGGCGCCTCATTCATGAGGGAGAATCCCCATTGTGAGGTGTCAAAATTCTATTTTTTTAGCTTTTCCTTTGGTCCTTAGTCCACTCTTCATCTTATGTGAGTATTTACTCATTTCTGGGAGGTGATTTTCTTTATTTCTTCTATTTATCTTCTTCATACATTTGGATGAATTTGATTGGCCCTTCAAAACCTTAATTTCAAAGTTTTTGAAAATCTAGATCCTTAGGATAATCTTGAATAAATTATACTTAATTTCTAATGCACCTTCTGAAAATCTTTTTGAACTTCTATTTCGAGGGAACTTATTTTAATAAGAAGAGATATTTTTCCATCCAAAAATATTCAAAATCTGAATATTCTCTCCCTAGAATATTTTCTCTCTCTAGGTCAAAATAGGTAGAAATAAGATCTTTTATATTTCGGAAGAGGGATATGGTTTACAGGGAGAAGATGTTGGACATCTTGAGAGGTTGGGGAGGAATCTTACATTCCCCGCCGCCAGCTGTTGCAACCGAGCTTCCCTTAGAAAACACATATACCAAATGCTCCCTCCCGAGCATTCTGGCGTAAGACAGTCTTTTAAGAAAACAGGGTTTCTATGCAAGTTTTCAGTTTTGATTTTCTTTTGAATACAATGAGTATATCTTAATTCCGTATCCAAGACTTCTAGATCACGGGACTAGATTCTCAAGCAGAATTCCTCGAATTCTGAATTCTTAATTCTTAGATCAAAATCAAAGGTCTTAACTTAGTTTCATATTCGGTGGGTGATTTGAGTATAGATTCAGGAACTGGTCACATCGTCATTTTTTGAAACTGGCGAAGGAATTATGTCTTGGTCAAAGTCTGATTTAGGTTTTGAGTCTGGAACGGTTCTTCTTGAACTATCTTTATCAAATGGTAATATTTCAATTACTACTTTACTAAATTTAAAATTAATCATTTACCAATATTCATGGGAATTAGTCATAGGATTAAGAGAACACTTATCTTGATATAAAAATTCTTTTATGCATTATTTTTTTGCATAAAAATCGATATTAGTGAAAGTAACACTTTCACAACAATTAATAAAAATTCTTTTATGCATCCTTTTATGCATAAAAATCAATAATAATGAAAGTAACTCTTTTATAATAAATAAAAATTTCTTTTATGCATCCTTTTATGCATAAAAATCAATAATGATAAAAGTAACACTTTTATAATTAAAAAAATTCTTTTATGCATCCTTTTATGCATAAAAATCAATAATGATAAAAGTAACACTTTTATAATAAAAATTTTCTTTTATGTATTATTTTATGCATAAAAATCAATAATGATAAAAGTAATATTTTTATAATAAAAAATTTCTTTTATGCATTATTTTATGCATAAAATTTATTAATGATAAAAGTAACACTTTTATTAATAAAAAACATTTTTAATGTATTATTTTATGCATAAAATCAATAATGTTAAAAGTAACACTTTTATAATAAAAAAATTTCTTTTATGCACCCTTTTATGCATAAAAATCAATAATGATGAAAGTAACATTTTTATAATAAAAAAATTTCTTTTATGCATCCTTTTATGCATAAAAATCAATAATGATAAAAGTAACACTTTTATAATAAAAAATTTCTTTTATGCATAAAAAACCATTTTGATGAAAGTAACACTTTGATAATAAAAAAAATTTTCTTTTATGCATAAAAATCTATTTTTGATGAAAGTAACACTTTCATGATAAAAAAATTATTCTTTTATGCATAAAAATTCATTTTGATGAAAGCAACACTTTCATAATAAAAAAAATATTCTTTTTTGCATAAAAATCCATTTTGATGAAAGTAACACTTTCATTAAAAAAACTATTCTTTTATGCATAAAAATCCATTTTGATGAAAGTAACATTTTCATAATTAAAAAAATTATTCTTTGATACATAAAAATCTATTTTGATGAAAGTAACACTTTCATAATAAAAAATTATTCTTTTATGCATAAAAATCCATTTTGATGAAAGTAACACTTTCATAGAAAAAAAGTTATTCTTTTATGCATAAAAATCTATTTTGATGAAAGTAACACTTTCATAATAAAAATATATTCTTTCATGCATATAAAAATAATAATAATCAATATGCATGAAAATGACACTTTTAGAGTATAGAAATGATAGGGATTACTCTTTTAGCATAATAAAAGATAATACTTATTTCCAAAAATATTGCCATAACCTGCTTTGTATGGCTGACCATTTTTTAAATTTTTTTACTTAATTTATCTTAAAAATTTAACTCTAATGAGCTCCTAACCAAATAAACTGATTCAAGAATTTTCCAAATCAGTTTGGTCAATTTTTGACCATTTTAGGTCAGTTGAGCTAACTTTTTGGAACTAGACTTGAATTAGGAGAGAGGAGAGATGAAATATCTCAATTTTTGAAGATTTAAAACTCAATTGCACATGTGAAGTAGGCGTGTGAAGTAGGCGCCTCATTCATGAGGGAGAATCCCCATTGTGAGGTGTCAAAATTCTATTTTTTTAGCTTTTCCTTTGGTCCTTAGTCCACTCTTCATCTTATGTGAGTATTTACTCATTTTTGGGAGGTGATTTTCTTTATTTCTTCTATTTATCTTCTTCATACATTTGGATGAATTTGATTGGCCCTTCAAAACCTTAATTTCAAAGTTTTTGAAAATCTGGATCCTTAGGATAATCTTGAATAAATTATACTTAATTTCTAATGCACCTTCTGAAAATCTTTTTGAACTTCTATTTCGAGGGAACTTATTTTAATAAGAAGAGATATTTTTCCATCCAAAAATATTCAAAATCTGAATATTCTCTCCCTAGAATATTTTCTCTCTCTAGGTCAAAATAGGTAGAAATAAGATCTTTTATATTTCGGAAGAGGGATATGGTTTACAGGGAGAAGATGTTGGACATCTTGAGAGGTTGGGGAGGAATCTTACATTCCCCGCCGCCAGCTGTTGCAACCGAGCTTCCCTTAGAAAACACATATACCAAATGCTCCCTCCCGAGCATTCTGGCGTAAGACAGTCTTTTAAGAAAACAGGGTTTCTATGCAAGTTTTCAGTTTTGATTTTCTTTTGAATACAATGAGTATATCTTAATTCCGTATCCAAGACTTCTAGATCACGGGACTAGATTCTCAAGCAGAATTCCTCGAATTCTGAATTCTTAATTCTTAGATCAAAATCAAAGGTCTTAACTTAGTTTCATATTCGGTGGGTGATTTGAGTATAGATTCAGGAACTGGTCACATCGTCATTTTTTGAAACTGGCGAAGGAATTATGTCTTGGTCAAAGTCTGATTTAGGTTTTGAGTCTGGAACGGTTCTTCTTGAACTATCTTTATCAAATGGTAATATTTCAATTACTACTTTACTAAATTTAAAATTAATCATTTACCAATATTCATGGGAATTAGTCATAGGATTAAGAGAACACTTATCTTGATATAAAAATTCTTTTATGCATTATTTTTTTGCATAAAAATCGATATTAGTGAAAGTAACACTTTCACAACAACTAATAAAAATTCTTTTATGCATCCTTTTATGCATAAAAATCAATAATGATGAAAGTAACTCTTTTATAATAAATAAAAATTTCTTTTATGCATCCTTTTATGCATAAAAATCAATAATGATAAAAGTAACTCTTTTATAATTAAAAAAATTCTTTTATGCATCCTTTTATGCATAAAAATCAATAATGATAAAAGTAACTCTTTTATAATTAAAAAAATTCTTTTATGCATCCTTTTATGCATAAAAATCAATAATGATAAAAGTAATATTTTTATAATAAAAAATTTCTTTTATGCATTATTTTATGCATAAAATTTATTAATGATAAAAGTAACACTTTTATTAATAAAAAAAATTTTTAATGCATTATTTTATGCATAAAATCAATAATGTTAAAAGTAACACTTTTATAATAAAAAAATTTCTTTTATGCACCCTTTTATGCATAAAAATCAATAATAATAAAAGTAACACTTTTATAATAAAAAAATTTCTTTTATGCATCCTTTTATGCATAAAAATCAATAATGATAAAAGTAACACTTTTATAATAAAAAATTTCTTTTATGCATAAAAATCCATTTTGATGAAAGTAACACTTTGATAATAAAAAAAATTTCTTTTATGCATAAAAATCTATTTTTAATGAAAGTAACACTTTCATAATAAAAAAATTATTCTTTTATGCATAAAAATTTATTTTGATGAAAGCAACACTTTCATAATAAAAAAATTATTCTTTTTTGCATAAAAATCCATTTTGATGAAAGTAACACTTTCATTAAAAAAAACTATTCTTTTATGCATAAAAATCTATTTTGATGAAAGTAACATTTTTATAATTAAAAAATTATTCTTTTATGCATAAAAATCTATTTTGATGAAAGTAACACTTTCATAATAAAAAAATTATTCTTTTATGCATAAAAATCCATTTTGATGAAAGTAACACTTTCATAAAAAAAATTTATTCTTTTATGCATAAAAATCTATTTTGATAAAAGTAACACTTTCATAATAAAAAATTATTCTTTCATGCATATAAAAATAATAATAATCAATATGCATGAAAATGACACTTTTAGAGTATAGAAATGATAGGGATTACTCTTTTAGCATAATAAAAGATAATACTTATTTCCAAAAATGTTGCCATAACCTGCTTTGTGTGGCTGACCATTTTTTAAATTTTTCTACTTAATTTATCTTAAAAGTTTAACTCTAATGAGCTCTTAACCAAATAAACTGATTCTAGAATTTTCCAAATCAGTTTGGTCAATTTTTGACCATTTTAGGTCAGTTGAGCTAACTTTTTGGAACTAGACTTGAATTAGGAGAGAGGAGAGATGAAATATCTCAATTTTTGAAGATTTAAAACTCAATTGCACATGTGAAGTAGGCGCCTCATTCATGAGGGAGAATCCCCATTGTGAGGTGTCAAAATTCCATTTTTTAAGCTTTTCCTTTGGTCCTTAGTCCACTCTTCATCTTATGTGAGTATTTACTCATTTTTGGGAGGTGATTTTCTTTATTTCTTCTATTTATCTTCTTCATACATTTGGATGAATTTGATTGGCCCTTCAAAACCTTAATTTCAAAGTTTTTGAAAATCTGGATCCTTAGGATAATCTTGAATAAATTATACTTAATTTCTAATGCACCTTCTGAAAATCTTTTTGAACTTCTATTTCGAGGGAACTTATTTTAATAAGAAGAGATTTTTCCATCCAAAAATATTCAAAATCTGATTATTCTCTCCCTAGAATATTTTATCTCTCTAGGTCAAAATAGGTAGAAACAAGATCTTTTATATTTCGGAAGAGGGATATGGTTTACAGGGAGAAGATGTTGGACATCTTGAGAGGTTGGGGAGGAATCTTACATTCCCCGCCGCCAGCTGTTGCAACCGAGCTTCCCTTAGAAAACACATATACCAAATGCTCCCTCCCGAGCATTCTGGCGTAAGACAGTCTTTTAAGAAAACAGGGTTTCTATGCAAGTTTTCAGTTTTGATTTTCTTTTGAATACAATGAGTATATCTTAATTCCGTATCCAAGACTTCTAGATCACGGGACTAGATTCTCAAGCAGAATTCCTCGAATTCTGAATTCTGAATTCTTAATTCTTAGATCAAAATCAAAGGTCTTAACTTAGTTTCATATTCGGTGGGTGATTTGAGTATAGATTCAGGAACTGGTCACATCGTCATTTTTTGAAACTGGCGAAGGAATTATGTCTTGCTCAAAGTCTGATTTAGGTTTTGAGTCTGGAACGGTTCTTCTTGAACTATCTTTATCAAATGGTAATATTTCAATTACTACTTTACTAAATTTAAAATTAATCATTTACCAATATTCATGGGAATTAGTCATAGGATTAAGAGAACACTTATCTTGATATAAAAATTCTTTTATGCATTATTTTTTTGCATAAAAATCGATATTAGTGAAAGTAACACTTTCACAACAATTAATAAAAATTCTTTTATGCATCCTTTTATGCATAAAAATCAATAATAATGAAAGTAACTCTTTTATAATAAATAAAAATTTCTTTTATGCATCCTTTTATGCATAAAAATCAATAATGATAAAAGTAACACTTTTATAATTAAAAAAAATTCTTTTATGCATCCTTTTATGCATAAAAATCAATAATGATAAAAGTAACACTTTTATAATAAAATTTTTCTTTTATGTATTATTTTATGCATAAAAATCAATAATGATAAAAGTAATATTTTTATAATAAAAAATTTCTTTTATGCATTATTTTATGCATAAAATTTATTAATGATAAAAGTAACACTTTTATTAATAAAAAACATTTTTAATGTATTATTTTATGCATAAAATCAATAATGTTAAAAGTAACACTTTTATAATAAAAAAATTTCTTTTATGCACCCTTTTATGCATAAAAATCAATAATGATAAAAGCAACATTTTTATAATAAAAAAATTTCTTTTATGCATCCTTTTATGCATAAAAATCAATAATGATAAAAGTAACACTTTTATAATAAAAAATTTCTTTTATGCATAAAAAACCATTTTGATGAAAGTAACACTTTGATAATAAAAAAATTTTCTTTTATGCATAAAAATCTATTTTTGATGAAAGTAACACTTTCATGATAAAAAAATTATTCTTTTATGCATAAAAATTCATTTTGATGAAAGCAACACTTTCATAATAAAAAAATTATTCTTTTTTGCATAAAAATCCATTTTGATGAAAGTAACACTTTCATTAAAAAAACTATTCTTTTATGCATAAAAATCCATTTTGATGAAAGTAACATTTTCATAATTAAAAAAATTATTCTTTTATGCATAAAAATCTATTTTGATGAAAGTAACACTTTCATAATAAAAAATTATTCTTTTATGCATAAAAATCCATTTTATTGAAAGTAACACTTTCATAAAAAAAATTTATTCTTTTATGCATAAAAATCTATTTTGATGAAAGTAACACTTTCATAATAAAAATATATTCTTTCATGCATATAAAAATAATAATAATCAATATGCATGAAAATGACACTTTTAGAGTATAGAAATGATAGGGATTACTCTTTTAGCATAATAAAAGATAATACTTATTTCCAAAAATATTGCCATAACCTGCTTTGTATGGCTGACCATTTTTTAAATTTTTCTACTTAATTTATCTTAAAAGTTTAACTCTATTGAGCTCTTAACCAAATAAACTGATTCTAGAATTTTCCAAATCAGTTTGGTCAATTTTTGACCATTTTAGGTCAGTTGAGCTAACTTTTTGGAACTAGACTTGAATTAGGAGAGAGGAGAGATGAAATATCTCAATTTTTGAAGATTTAAAACTCAATTGCACATGTGAAGTAGGCGCCTCATTCATGAGGGAGAATCCCCATTGTGAGGTGTCAAAATTCTATTTTTTAAGCTTTTCCTTTGGTCCTTAGTCCACTCTTCATCTTATGTGAGTATTTACTCATTTTTGGGAGGTGATTTTCTTTATTTCTTCTATTTATCTTCTTCATACATTTGGATGAATTTGATTGGCCCTTCAAAATCTTAATTTTAAATTTTTTTAAAATCTGGATCCTTAGGATAATCTTGAATAAATTATACTTAATTTCTAATGCACCTTCTGAAAATCTTTTTGAACTTCTATTTCGAGGGAACTTATTTTAATAAGAAGAGATATTTTTCCATCCAAAAATATTCAAAATCTGAATATTCTCTCCCTAGAATATTTTATCTCTCTAGGTCAAAATAGGTAGAAACAAGATCTTTTATATTTCGGAAGAGGGATATGGTTTACAGGGAGAAGATGTTGGACATCTTGAGAGGTTGGGGAGGAATCTTACATTCCCCGCCGCCAGCTGTTGCAACCGAGCTTCCCTTAGAAAACACATATACCAAATGCTCCCTCCCGAGCATTCTGGCGTAAGACAGTCTTTTAAGAAAACAGGGTTTCTATGCAAGTTTTCAGTTTTGATTTTCTTTTGAATACAATGAGTATATAGTTTCAGATTCGGTGGGTGATTTGAGTATAGATTCAGGAACTGGTCACATCGTCATTTTTTGAAACTGACGAAGGAATTATGTCGTGGTCAAAGTCTGATTTAGGTTTTGAGTCTGGAACGGTTCTTCTTGAACTATCTTTATCAAATGGTAATATTTCAATTACTACTTTACTAAATTTAAAATTAATCATTTACCAATATTCATGAGAATTAGTCATAGGATTAAGAGAACACTTATCTTGATATAAAAATTCTTTTATGCATTATTTATTTGCATAAAAATCGATATTAGTGAAAGCAACACTTTCACAACAATTAATAAAAATTCTTTTATGCATCCTTTTATGCATAAAAATCAATAATGATGAAAGTAACTCTTTTATAATAAATAAAAATTTCTTTTATGCATCCTTTTATGCATAAAAATCAATAATGATAAAAGTAACACTTTTATAATTAAAAAAATTCTTTTATGCATCCTTTTATGCATAAAAATCAATAATGATAAAAGTAACACTTTTATGATAAAAATTTTCTTTTATGTATTATTTTATGCATAAAAATCAATAATGATAAAAGTAATATTTTTATAATAAAAAATTTCTTTTATGCATTATTTTATGCATAAAAATTATTAATGATAAAAGTAATACTTTTATTAAATAAAAAAAATTTTAATGCATTATTTTATGCATAAAATCAATAATGTTAAAAGTAACACTTTTATAATAAAAAAATTTCTTTTATGCACCCTTTTATGCATGAAAATCAATAATGATAAAAGTAACACTTTTATAATAAAAAAATTTCTTTTATGCATACAAATCAATAATGATAAAAGTAACACTTTTATAATAAAAAATTTCTTTTATGCATAAAAACCCATTTTGATGAAAGTAACACTTTCATAATAAAAAAAATTTCTTTTATGCATAAAAATCTATTTTTGATGAAAGTAACACTTTCATAATAAAAAAATTATTCTTTTATGCAAAAAAATTCATTCTAATGAAAGCAACACTTTCATAATAAAGAAATTATTCTTTTTTGCATAAAAATCCATTTTGATGAAAGTAACACTTTCATAAAAAAAATAATCTTTTATGCATAAAAATCCATTTTGATGAAAGTAATATTTTCATAATTAAAAAAATTATTCTTTTATGCATAAAAATCTATTTTGACAAAAGTAACACTTTCATAATAAAAAAATTATTCTTTTATGCATAAAAATCCATTTTGATGAAAGTAACACTTTCATAAAAAATATATTCTTTTATGCATAAAAATCTATTTTGATGAAAGTAACACTTTCATAATTAAAAAAATTATTCTTTTATGTATATAAAAAAATAATAATAATCAATATGCATGAAAATGACACTTTTAGAGTATAGAAATGATAGGGATTACTCTTTTAGCATAATAAAAGATAATACTTATTTCCAAAAATGTTGCCATAACCTGCTTTGTATGGTTGATCATTTTTTAAATTTTCTTACTTAATTTGTCTTAAAAATTTAACTCTAATGAGCTCCTAACCAAACAAACTGATTCTAGAATTTTCCAAATCAGTTTGGTCAATTTTTGACCATTTTTAGGTCAGTTGAGCTAACCTTTTGGAACTAGACTTGAATTAGGAGAGAGGAGAGATGAAATATCTCAATTTTTGAAGATTTAAAACTCAATTGTTCATGTGAAGTAGGCGCCTCATTCATGAGGGGGAATCCCCATTGTGAGGTGTCAAAATTTCATTTTTTTTATTGGCCCTTCAAAACCTTAATTTGAAATTTTTCGAAAATGTGGACCCCTAGGATAAGGCCTCTTGAATAAATTATACTTAATTTCTAATGCATCTTCTGAAAATCTTTTTGAACTTCTGTTTCGGGGGAACTTATTTTAATAAGAAGAGATATTTTTTCATCCAAAAATATTCAAAATTTGAATATTCTCTCTCTAGAATATTTTCTCTCTCTAGGTCAAAATAGGTAGAAACAAGATCTTTTATATTTCGAAAGAGGGATTTGGTTACAGGGGGAAGATGTTGGACATCTTGAGAGGCTGGGGAGGAATCTTACATTCCCCACCACCAGCTGTTGCAACCGAACTTCCCTTAGAAAACACATATACCAAATGCTCCCTCGCGTAAGACAGTCTTTTAAGAAAACAGGGTTTCTATGCAAGTTTTGAGTTTTGATTTTCTTTTGAATACAATGAATATATCTTAATTCTGTATCCAAGGCTTCTAGATCACAGGACTAGATTCTCAAGCAGAATTCCTCGAATTTTGAATTCTTAATCCTTAGATCAAAATCAAAGGTCTCAACTTAGTTTCAGATTCGGTGGGTGATTTGAGTATAGATTCAGGAACTGGTCACATCGTCATTTCTTGAAACTGACGAAGGAATTACGTCTTGGTCAAAGTCTGATTCAGGTTTTGAGTCTGGAACGGTTCTTCTTGAACTATCTTTATCAATTGGTAATATTTCAATTACTTTACTAAATTTAAAACTAATCATTTACCAAGGTTCATGGGAATTAGTCATAGGATTAAGAGAACTCTTATCTTGATATAAAAATTCTTTTATGCATCATTTCTTTTGCATAAAAATCGATATTAGTGAAAGTAACACATTCACAATAAATTTTTTTCTTTTATGCATCCTTTTATGCATAAAAATCAATAATGATGAAAGTAACTCTTTTATAAAAAATAAAATTTTATTTTATGCATCCTTTTATGCATAAAAATCAATAATGATAAAAGTAACACTTTTATAATAAAAATTTTCTTTTATGCATCCTTTTATGCATAAAAATCAATAATGATAAAAGTAACACGTTTATAATAAAAATTTTCTTTTATGCACCAAATTTTTTTTATAAAAGTAACTTTTTTATAATAATAAAAAATTCTTTTATGCATAAAAATAAATAATAATAAAAGTAACACTTTTATAATAAAAAAATTCTTTTATGCATTATTTTATGCATAAAAATCAATAATGATAAAAGTAACACTTTTATAATTAAAATTTTCTTTTATGCATAAAAATCCATTTTGATGAAAGTAACACTTTCATAATAAAAAAATTATTCTTTTATGCATAAAAATCCATTTTTGATGAAAGTAACACTTTCATAATAAAAAAATTATTCTTTTATGCATAAAAATTTATTTTGATGAAAGCAACACTTTCATAATAAAAAAAATTATTCTTTTTTGCATAAAGATCTATTTTGATGAAAAAACACTTTCATAATAAAAAAATTATTCTTTTATGCATAAAAATCCATTTTGATGAAAGTAACATTTTTATAATTAAAAAAAATTATTCTTTTTTGCATAAAAATCTATTTTGATGAAAGTAACACTTTCATAATAAAAAAACTATTCTTTTATGCAAAAAAAATCCATTTTGATGAAAGTAACACTTTCATAAAAAAAATTATTCTTTTACGCATAAAATCCTATTTTGATGAAAGTAACACTTTCATAATAAAAATAATTATTCTTTTATGCATATAAAAAATAATAATAATCAATATGCATGAAAATGACACTTTTAGTAGAGTATAGAAATGATAGGGATTACTCTTTTAGCATAATAAAAGATAATACTTATTTTCAAAAATTTTGCCATAACCTCCTTTGTATGGCTAACTATTTTTTAAATTTTTCTAATTAATTTATCTTAAAAATTTAACTCTACTTGATTTAAAGTAATCTAGACTAATCAAAATTTACTTATAAAAGAAAAAACATTATAAAAAGTTTAATTCTAATAATTATCACTTAACTAGGATAATGAAGGGTTGATTCTAAGAAGAGAGAGGGGAAAAGCCTTTCGATCAAGGCATAGCGTCCATTTATCACTTCAAACAATCATAAAAATTAGAAAAGCATAAAAATCAATAAAGAAAATTACAAGATCTCTACTTATATAATTTTTGGGAGCTTTCCTTTGGCTTGATGGTTTGAGGGTTCTACTCTTGTTTGTAAAAAGAGTGGCCACCAATCTTTGGAAGAGGAAAACGTCAAAAACTAGTAAATTATTAATAAATTCACAGTTCTTGGCTTGGGAGGAGTAGATAACAGTGCATAAACACTAGTTCAGATTCGGTGGGTGATTTGAGGATAGATTCAGGAACTAGTCACATCGTCATTTCTTGAAACTGACGAAGGAATTACGTCTTGGTCAAAGTTTGATTCAGGTTTTGAGTCTGGAACATTTCTTCTTGAACTATCTTTATCAAATGGTAATATTTCAATTACTACTTTACTAAATTTAAAACTAATCATTTACCAATATTCATGGGAATTAGTCATAGGATTAAGAGAACTCTTATCTTGATTATAAAAATTCTTTTATGCATCATTTTGTTTTTGCATAAAAATCGATATTAGTGAAAGTAACACTTTCACAATAAAAAAAATCTTTTATGCATCCTTTTATGCATAAAAATCAATAATGATGAAAGTAACTCTTTTATAATAAATAAAAATTTCTTTTATGCATCCTTTTATGCATAAAAATCAATAATGATAAAGGTAACACTTTTATAATAAAAAATTTCTTTTATGCATCCTTTTATGCATAAAAATCAATAATGATAAAAGTAACACTTTTATATTAAGAATTTTCTTTTATGCATCCTTTTATGCATAAAAATCAATAATGATAAAAGTAACACTTTTATAATGAAAAAAATTCTTTTATGCATAAAAATCAATAATGATAAAAGTAACACTTTTATTAATAAAAAAAATTCTTTTATGAATTATTTTATGCATAAAAATCAATAATGATAAAAGTAACACTTTTATAATAAAAAAATTTCTTTAATGCACCCTTTTATGCATAAACATCAATGATAAAAGTAACACTTTTATAATAAAAAAATTCTTTTATGCATCCTTTTATACATAAAAATCAATAATGATAAAAGTAACACTTTTATAATTAAAAAAAATTATGCATAAAAATCCATTTTGATGAAAGTAACACTTTCATAATAAAAAAAATTTTCTTTTATGCATAAAAATCCATTTTGATGAAAGTAACACTTTCATAATAAAAAAATTATCCTTTTATGCATAAAAATCTATTTTTGATGAAAGTAACACTTTCATAATAAAAACATTATTCTTTTATGCATAAAAATCTATTTTGATGAAAGTATCACTTTCATAATAAAAAAAATATTCTTTTATGCATAAAAATCTATTTTGATGAAAGTAACACTTTCATAATAAAAAAAATTATTCTTTTATGCATAAAAATCCATTTTGATGAAAGTAACACTTTCATAAAAAAATTTATTCTTTTATGCATAAAAATCTATTTTGATGAAAGTAACACTTTTATAATTAAAAAAATTATTCTTTTATGCATATAAAAATAATAATAATCAATATGCATGAAAATGACACTTTTAGAGTATAGAAATCATAGGGATTATTCTTTTAGCATAATAAAAGATAATACTTATTTCCAAAAATTTTACCATAATCTCCTTTGTATGGCTGACCTTTTTTCAGATTTTTCTACTTAATTTGTCTTAAAAATTTAACTCTACTTGATTTAAAGTAATCTAGACTAATCAAAATTCACTTATAAAAGAGAAAACATTATAAAAAGTTTAATTCCAATAATTATCACTTAACTAGGATAAAGAAGGGTTGATTCTAAGAAGAGAGAGGGGAAAAGCCTTTCGATCAAGGCATAGCATCCATTTATCACTTCAAACAATCATAAAAATTAGAAAAGCATAAAAATCAATAAAGAAAATTACAAGATCTCTACTTACATAATTTTTGGGAGCTTTCCTTTGGCTTGATGGTTTGAGGGTTCTACTCTTGTTTGTAACAAGAGTGGCCACCAATCTTTGGAAGAGAGAAACGTCAAAAACTAGTGAATTATTAATAAATTCACAGTTCTTGGCTTGGGAGGAGTAGAGTAATAGTGCATAAACACTATTATTTTTCAACAAAGGGGGAGGCTTCTATTTATAGGAAAAATTGAGCTCCTAACCAAACAAACTGATTCTAGAATTTTCCAAATCAGTTTGGTCAAGTTTTGACCATTTTTAGGTTAGTTGAGCTAACTTTTTGGAACTAGACTTGAATTAGGAGAGAGGAGAGATGAAATATCTCAATTTTTGAAGATTTAAAACTCAATTGCACATGTGAAGTAGGCGCCTCATTCATGAGGGGGAATCCCCATTGTCAGGTGTCAAAAATCCATTTTTAAGCTTTTTCTTTGGTCCTTAGTCCACTCTTCATCTTATGTGAGTATTTACTTATTTTTGGGAGTGATTTTCTTTATTTCTTCTATTTATCTTCTTCATACATTTGGATGAATTTGATTGGCCCTTCAAAACCTTAATTTGAATTTTTTTAAAAAATCTGCATCCCTAGGATAAGGCCTCTTGAATAAATTTTTTTAAAAATCTGCACCCCTAGGATAAGGCCTCTTGAATAAATTATACTTAATTTTTAATGCACCTTTCGAAAATCTTTTTGAACTTCTGTTTCGGGGGAACGTATTTTAATGAGAAGAGATATTTTTCCATCCAAAAATATTCAAAATCTGAATATTCTCTCTCTAGAATATTTTCTCTAGGTCAAAATAGGTAGAAACAAGATCTTTTATATTTCGGAAGAGGGATTTGGTTACAGGGGGAAGATGTTGGGACATCTTGAGAGGCTGGGGAGGAATCTTACATTCTCTCCCACTTGAAAAACGCGAGATGTCCTCATCTCGCAAACTGGGGGTAATCTCGTAACAAATCGGCTTCTTTCTCCTAGGTGGCATCTTCAAAAGGATAGAACTTCCATTTGACCAATAATTCTCTCAGAATTCTGTTCTTGAGAATCTTTTCTCGAACATCAAGGATTTCTTCAGGTTGGAGTTCCACCTGCCCTTGAAGAAGTTAATATTTCATCATCAAGCACATGATTCAGGCTTGGTATATACTTTTTAAGAAGGCTGACATGAATTACATTATGTACTTTGAGATGAGGAGGTAGAAGAAGCTCGTAGGCTAAGTCACCTACTTTCTTTGTAATCAAATATGGCCCACAATATCTGGGGGATAACTTCTTGTACTTTCCAAGAGATAGAGAACTTCTTTTGGGGCGTACTCGAATAAAGACCATATCTGCTTCTTCGAATTCTCTGTCTGTCTCTTCTTATCTGCATACTGCTTCTGTCTATCCTGGTGGGTAGCTTTTATATCTTTACGAATTGCCTGCATTTGCTGATGCTCCATGTCATCAAGCATCTGTCTGGACATCTCGACCCTAATTAATGGGTCAGACCAAGTTAATGGAGTTAAGCAATCTTGTCCATACAAAGCTTTGAAAGGGCTCATCCCAATACTTATGTGATAAGAAGCATTGTAGGCGAACTCGACTAGGTGCAGATAGCTTAGCCACTTCTTGGGTTCCCTGCCACACAGCATGACCAAAGTATATCTTCGATTACTTGGTTTACCCTTTCTGTTTGACCATCGGTCTCAGGGTGGTAAGTTGTGCTGAGATCCAAGAAAGTTCCTACTGCTTCAAAAAATGCAGTCCAGAATCTTGATGTGAATTTGGGGTCTCGATCACTTACTATTCTTCTGGGTAGGCCATGCAATCTAAAGATTTCCTTCAGAAACACTCTGGCCACATCCACTACAGTGTAGGTTTCTTTTACTAGAATCAGATGGGCAACTTTGGTTAATCTATCAACTACCACGAAGATGGAGTTGTAACCTGATTGCAATGAAGGTAATCCAATAATAAAATCCATACTGATACATTCCCACTTCATCTGGGGGATGTAACTTCCCAGTCATTTTTACTCTCTCGGCCTTGACTTTCTGACAGGTCAGACATTGATGTGCATGATTAAGCACATCCCTTTTTAGATCAGGCCAAAAGAAGCTTTTCTTCACAGACATGTAGGTTTTGATGAAACCTGGATGTCCTGCAATAAGGCTGTCATGGGCTTCATTCAGAATTTGACTCTTAGTTCCCTCATCATTGGGAATGCATAGCCTACGATTATAATACATAATTCCATCATCTAGGCTATACCCTTGAACTCGGTTCAACTCTTGTGGAGTTTTTGCTTTCTTGCATAAGTAGGGTAGCAATAGGACCAAAGAATCTATCCTGCATGATCTTCTCTCTTTCTTCAATAATCAAAGGATTTGACACTACAGTAATTGCAAGCAAGGAGGCTTTTCTGATGAGGGCACCTGCTACCACATTTTCTTTGCCTGGACGGTTCTTGATTTCAAAATCAAATTCCTGTAGGGTCTGCATCCACCTTCTTTGGCACATGTTGAGATCCTTCTGAGTGAAGATCCACTTTAAGCTCTGATGATCTGTCATCAAAGTGAATCTTTGACCCAGTAGGTAATGTCTCCACACAAGTAGTTCCAAGTCGTGGATAGCATAATTCCTCTCATGCGTTCTGAGTTTTCGGGATTCATAGGAGGCCACTGTATGACCTTCCTGCATGAGTGCACCTCCTAGAGCAAAACCACTGGCATCAGTTACTACTTCAAAGAGTAGAGAGAAATCTGGCAACTTCAAGACGGGATTGGTTACCAAGGCGTTACACTTTCCAACCATTTCCTTTAGTATGAAATAGGAAAAGAAATTATTGAGAGAAGACTAGAGTTACACTTTCCACCAACATAAGTGTTTGGCAACATAAGAGAGACTAGAGTTGCACTTTCCAACTGTTTCCTTTAGTTATGAAATAGGCAAAGAAATTAGCTTTAGTAGATGGGTTTAATAACAATTACCATGGCTTATTTGTTAGTTTTAATTGGTGCCTTATAGAAATGGTCTTGTCATTTGACAATGATGCTTCTTCTTGTGCTCATATGAAATACTTATATATTTTTAAGTGAACCCCCAAGGTTATGGATTACCCTAATATGCAACAGTATAAATGACTTACTAAAGGATAATTAAAAAAATGCAATGAGGCCCATCATAGGTGGCCCCTAAGGTTATGGATTAGCCTAATATGCAAGAGTATAAATGACTTACTATAAAGGATAATTTTAAGAAAATCAATGAGTCCCCTTGTAGTAGGTGACTCCCAAAATTATGGATTATCCTAATATGTAAGATTATAAATGACTTACTATACAAGAGTTTTTTTTAAATAATGTGGCCACCAAAATACAGACCCAAGCATGGCCAAACAGATGAGAGGAGAATAGATCATCGAGTTCAAGGGAGCCTTCAACCTCCTTAACAAGGATAGCAATGGTCATATCACTGAAAAAAGAGCCCTGCACTGTGATGTGCTCACCATACTTCTTGCTGCCCTGTAGATTAGTTTTTTTTCTCTTATTTTCTTAGCCTTTTTTTCTCTTTTTTTAAAGGCAGAGAGTTAAAAAAAGCAAGCTCCTAGTAGGAGAAAAAAATAATTAACTGCTTGAAGTTAAAAAATAGCAATATTAAGTTATCTTTTTATAAAGTTAGTATATAAAATAAAATAGTTAATTAATAAGAGAGGTTAGTGGGAAGGGGGATGAAAATTAAATAACAAAAAGAAGAGTTAGTAAATCAACCAAAATGAAAGGTTTGGACATAAAGGGTTAGTGGTTATAACTCAAGTGGAAAACTCAAAATTTGAAAGAAGGTCCATCCACCATATTGTGAACCCAATTACATGAGCTAGCGCTATAACTATGCCAAAACTCTAGTAAATCAAAGTGATTGTCACACACAGCGCATAAAACCATTGGAGGCATATTACCCATAATCTCACCAATCATGCTAGTTGTGTAAGTGAAGAGCTATCATTCCCCATCCTCACTAGTTGAGTTCGATATCTCAACAGAGAGGACATAATCATTTTTCAAATCATTCATAAGTCATGCAAGCATGAGAAGGAAAATTCTTAATATGATCATAAATTCTTAATCATACATTTAATTAAGTATTAATTAAAGTAATTTTAATCAAAATCTAAATCATAACCATCTTCAAAAATTAGAGTTACATGCTTTTTATTTATATCATCTTCTAGGATTAATGTGATTAATCAATGTGCGATAGTATGATATAGTTAAGAATAATGTGTTTAATTGACTGTGTGCGCTCACTAATACTATTTTGGATGTAGGCGATGATTAAGTGGTGATTATTTGTTAATCATAAGTGGAACATTTATTGGATCATAATGAGATATTTTGGAAGACATGTGAATGCCTATTATGGTTAAAGAATTTGACATTAAAATTTTTGGAGGGCTAAGATCTCAACCCTTTATACATACCAATTAGTATTTATACTTTTGGTAGGCCCAAGACTTTATATTTGTTGCTTGCTATATGTATACTTTTTGGTAGGCCCAAGACTTGATAGTTGTTGTGCTTGCTATATTTTTGGAAGAGCTTTTATGCTTAAAACTCAAAAGCTCTTATACTTTGGAGTCGTCTTTTTGAAAATCAAGCTTTTAATACACATAAATATGGATGAGTGGTACTATGTGCCACACTCATCCAAGGGAGATTCAATCCAATCTTGTGTCGATGGTGATCACTTTCTTATTTTCAATCTCTCTTGTTTATTTTATTTTGTTTATGTAAGGTTAATGCTTTTAATTTATTCCTAGTCTATGGTTTTCTCTAATTTTTATGTTGAGAAATAGAATTCTTCTCAAAGTGTCATAAAGATCCTAATAGTGGTATTAGAGCTTTGGGAGGACCACTCAAGGAGATAAAATTTGGAGAAAATTCAAAAGTAAATTTTTACACGTGTTTGGGAGTAAAGGAGGCCAAGGAAATCATTTTTGGAAAATATGAAAGCTTCAACAAAGTAAGAAATTATTGCACGGGAAGAGGCAAAAGGACTAAGTCACTGTCAAAAGGATATGTGAAGTGGAAAGGTCAAGTTACATGTTTATATATGGGGACCATTGGTTTAACAGCAAAAGAGTCTTAATAAGCATTGGGCAAAGCTTTATCTTCACCACCTTCCCCAAAACCATCTTCCAAAACCACTAAATCTCCAAAACCAGTTTTCTATTCCCTCAACCTCTCCAAGATCAGAAGCTTTGGATGCAATAAGCAAGAAAGACCATATTAGGGAGTTTGGGAAAATCCCATTACTTTGGGAATTTTCTTTTCAATCTACTTTTTAGTGCATTTTGAGCATACCAATTCCAAAGCTGTCAAAGAATGTGGATTTAGAACCTACTCTTGAAGAGCTTTCCAATGATATGTCACATGAGGGGGTTTTGACAAAATCTTAAAAGGGTTCACCGTGCCCCCCAATTTTTGATCTTGTAAAATGGGAATTGGAATTTTCACAAACTCCCTGATATGGTATTAAGAAGAGAGCTTCAATTTTGTCTTCTCAGAAGAACCACAAAAGTCTCATAGTTTGGAAATTTGAAAATTCAACGACATGGGGGGCTTCTTTTCTCCACGATTATCTTTAAAAAAAAAGTTATAGTGTGCTCTTCTTCTATTGTGTTGCCACACCGGTGACCTTTTCTTTTTGCTCTCTTCACATTACTTGCATTGTTGGCCGTGTCATTTTTTCCATTGTTGTAATGAAGGGTTATTTTAATGCCCTAAAGTTGTAAATATTGGGATTATGAGTAGTTTTGGATTAGGGGTCTAGTGACCCATGAAAGGGAACTTTTCGATCATTTTACATTTGACCTTGTGTCACTCCTTGGAGTACTTGTGTATACCACACTTGGGCTTTCATAGGAGTTGGCTCATGACCATTCATGTGAGGTATCACATGGCTTCCTTGTGTATAGCTTAGACCCTACCCTTTTTACTATATTCTTATCACGTTGAAATGATATATGATGAAGATATTGGCTATGGAGTTCTTGATTTCCATGTGCATCAGTATTTTCTTTTGCTTTTATGGTTCCAACCTTTGCATTGGTATCAGATCTTAGAATTTGATTTTGGGGAGCTTTTATGTGTATTTGGATAAGAAATTACAAGGAAATTGAGTGTTTACATGTGTTTTGAGAATTTTCTTGATTCTACATATTGTAATCTCTACATTTTCTTGAAATGTTTTTGATGTGGATGGGGAAGATGATGAAAATGCAAGATTTAACTTCATTTAGCCATTTTCAAAGATTTTTGTATAAGATTTGGGCCAATTTTTGAATTTGGGGACCAAATTATTAGAGAAATTTGGACCAAAATTGGGGGAAATCCTGCTTCCTCACATTTTTCTTCTTTCCTCTTTTTCCTTGAGACTTTACATGGCTATGGAGCACCTTTAGGGTTAGTTTCACCTTCTAAAACCATGGGGCAAGCATGGAGTAGCTTCAAAGCTACAATGGAGCACCAATATGCAAGGAAGAGTTACAAATTTTAGCTCGTGAGGCTGCATTTGTGTGCCGACTTCCTTCAATATTTTTTGGTGGATGAATATGGTGTTTCTTGGTGTTTTAATCATGGAAAACGATTATAAAATGTGTAATCTTCTCAATGATACCGTCAATGCTCACTTTCATACACTTTCTTGATATTAGGGTTTTCTTGGAAAATTAGGGCTTGTGGTCATCTTCTTCATGAATTTCTTGCATAATGTGGCTCTCCCAACCTTCCTATGTTTATACATCTGTTCAATGCTTAATTCCAACCAAGATTTAGGGTTTCTTGGCCCTCTTGAAGGATTTGGGGATTTGCTTAAAAAATAGAGTTTCTACCATTAAGTCTTGAGATCCAGGGTGATAAACCTCTTCCGCGTGCATCCCTCTTCCCATCTATACATTGCACACTTCATTAGGTTGAACCTATTAGGGTTTCTTGAAGAATTAGGGTTTTAGGGCAATAAGCTTAACTTGAGTGCTTTTCTCCATTAAAGCCTTGCTTAATCATGATGTCTTGAACCTAATCAAGCCTCTTTTCAATTCCTTAACCCTATCTTATCAGTCTAATCAACTAAAATGACCAAAGAGGTATGTTGACTACACATGGGAGAAGGGAAAACATGGATATGCATTGTATATGCTTCATGAAAGTTGATTCAGGGCAATTGGCATGTTTCTTGCATTGGTGGAATGGTCTTTTATTGTTGATCTTTAGAAGAAAAGGAGCAATCATGAGACGGATGGTATGAGTGGTGAGAATGGGGCATGGGTCATGCCATATGGTTGAAATTGCTTGAGTACATGCATCTAAATTGTAAGTAGATTCCATCCAATCATTTCAAGCAAGTTACACATCTCACTTCACTTGTACTCCACAATTCAATTCCTAGAATCTACATTGTGGTAAGAGTATCCATGACTAGAGGTAAAGAGAAGTCATGGGGGAGTGTTTGACATGAATTCTCCTTGTCTTGAGTGTCATGGAAAAGTGGTAAGAAGGAGGAGTAGAGGCGGCTACCAAGCCATACGACATCAACAAAATCTTCATCAACAACAATAAGCACATGTTGGGCAAATTGCAATGGCTTGGACACTATGTGAGCTATGCATTGGGCTCAAAGGAATGGAAAATTGATGTATGAAGTGGCACCTATATTGGCAATGTGATGCATGACAAGCCTCGCATTGGCTTTGGCACTTTGTGACCAATGATTTCTACAAATGTGATGGACTAGGATTATTTTTTGGAAAGTGAAAATTGTCTCTAGAAACCCAGGAGACCGTGGAGATTTTTCTTCAAGAGACCTATGCACATGGGAAAAGGATGTCACATGAGGCTTGTTATGTGGAATTGAGCTTCTAATGTCAATTTGGGGTGCAAGGATACAAGGTTGATGGAAAATAAGTGAAACTATGGGAAATTTTTGGCCAATTGTTTTACCACTGTCAACAGTAGAAACCTTGAACCTTGATCAGTCCTAGCCACTTAGTACTGAACCTAAATTGACACCTAGGCTTCATTACCCATCCTAACATCTTCCAAACAAGCCAAACAACATACTATTCGGAGCTACCATTAAATGGTCATCCCTATTTTGACAGTTTGTACATGAAAAGTGATCTATAGGACTAAACTTGATGGGTGTGTAGTACCCCCTAAGAGGATCTTAACAAGCTAAAGAATTTCCAAATTGGACTCTTGACTGGGGATTTATGACCCATTTTTTGTAAAAAAAAATTTATGTGAAAACCCAAAACAGAGAGTATTAGGGCTCGGTCTGAACCTAAACTAATCACATAGCCTTATTCCTCATCTCATTACCTTTATAATGATTCTTAGCTTATTTCACATGTGGGGAAAAGTGGAGCAAGAAGCATGTTTGTGAGGGAAAGAAACCTAATGTGAGCATGATTATTCTAGAAGAGAATGACATAGATGAAAATGATGATATAGGTGAAGGATGCTTATGTGGCTTGTCATGAGAATAAGAACTTTCCTCTAGGGTGATTGTGAGTTTTCATTTGATCATGGTGGTAAAACAACCCATGTGGATGATCGTGAGTTTCCATTCGATCCCAAGTGGAAAAACAGCCCATGTGTGTGCCATAACTCACGATTTACTTGCGGGATGTAAGGGAGCCACCACTTTGAGACTCCAAGGCACTATCTATGGAAGGGCGGCCCATATTTTGGTGGATTTGGGGAGTACACATAGCTTTATCAACTCTAAATCTATCCAAAATCTAAAATTACACCCCCTAGAGCTTTTACAGGCCATGGTGGTTGAGCACTTTGGGTGAGTTCTCATTGGATCTTGATCACAAGTATAAGAGGATGAAGTCTTATGCCGATGTACATAGGAGTCATGAGGAGTTGAATGAGGGAGAATATGTCTTCTTGAAGTTACCCAAATCAAGACCTTCATCTCTAAAGGGTGGACTTAGTGGCACATAGATACTATGGGCCTTTTATGATCATCAAGAGAGTGGGAGAGGCAGCCTACCAACTTCAATTACACTACAAGAATACATGATGTGTTTCATGTATCCAACCTAAAGAGGTATGTTGGACAAGATCTTTAAGTGGTGGAAGGGTTGCCTTGGATGAAGAGGGGGATACAATACATTCTCGAAAAAGTGTTGGGAAGAAGGCATAAAGTTTTAAGGAACCAAACCATTGAAGAATTCTTTATTAAGTGGAAAGGGATGCCCGAAGATTAGTCTATGTGGAATCCCTTAGCTTTTGTGCATCAGCATGGGCTTATTCTTGACAATATCGACGAGTGATTTGAGGACTTTTAAGTTTTATACCTTAAAAGCTTCAAAAGCTTTATTATCAAAAATCCATAAAAGCTTTTAAGTTTTATACCTTCAAAGCTTTCAAAGCTTTTCCAATCCTCTAAGGCTTAAATCTAATTTCTTAGCATAAGGCCAAAGCTTATAAAATTCATAAGCTTCATCTCATTAAGGCTTACAAGAAAAGGATCCATTTAAAGTGCAAGATGCTCTCGAGGGGGTTCACCTAAAAATATGTAAGTGTAGCATATGAATTCATCAGAAGGGGTATATTAATTCAAAAAAGTTACATAATTACATTTACAAGAGGGATTTTTTAACCAATTTTGAGAATAAAACATAATTTATGAAGAAAAAGGAGTCATTTTATTCATAAAAGTATGTAAGTATAAGGGGTTTTTTAAATACCCCTTGAATGCATGTGATACATAAAATTTCTTAGAGGTGAACCCCCCGAGAAGGCGTCGTGCAAGACTTCAAGCAAATTGAGCATCCAGGATTACGAGAGAACAAGTGGAAATTCAAAGGATTTATCTAGGGATTACTTTTTGGAGATTAAATCAAGGGTTTGAAGGGAAAATTCATTATCAAAGGCTTCTTCAATGTCTCTTCTCAAAGCTTCCAAGATCACTTATTACGGGCTTTTTGACACTTAAAGTTGTCGATTCTTACTCCGCAAAATTGGGACTACAACTTCATTAAATTCGAAGCAAGGCTGTAAGTATTATTCTGTACATATTATTTTCTTGGTTATCATAATTATTATCAATTTTTTGTAGTTTTATTTTTCCTTCTCTATTCCGCATCATGAAAAACTTACAACCACCTTCTATTTTGGAGCTACTCCTACCTCTTCAAGCTCAATTAAACGAGGAACGAGCTAAGGGAATAGAATTGGAAGAACTAATCTCTAACACGAAACAAGCTCGGAGTGCATGCTACAACAAACTGTCGACAAAAAGGTCATATCACACCCAATTGCCCAAAGAAGAAGAAGCAACCAACTCCACAAGTCAACATGATTGATGGTGAGGATGATGCAAAGGATGATAACTTTTCTCTCGAGTAAGAGGGTAATTCTGAACATGAAAATATCTTTAACGGTCCATCCTAAGAAGTGGGATTAAGAATTTACATTTGCATATAATAACTGTCCTCACACTGCTACTAAGAAAGCACCCTTTGAAATAGGCTATGGTAAGGCTTTGCTGACTCCTAATTACTCGACTTTCACATTCTATAGAGGCTGCAAATTCTTTTGTTAGAGACTTTGACCAAATTTATGAGTTAGTCAAATTGAACATTCAAAAGGCTCAAGGGAAGTACATGAAGTACGCAAATCGTAAACATAAACATGTCATCTTCAACGAAGGAGACTATGTACTTCTTCGCATTGAGAAAAGGAGACTTAAGTCTGTGGAGACCAATCCAATAGTTAAGTTAGCTCAATTCAAATAACCTATAAATTTTTAATGCTTTTTATTAAATTTTTGGCCAATCCACACTAGACCATCCTAGAGGGGTCCAAATTAAATTATGTTGATTTTGTTGGTCATAAATTGCCTTGACAACAAAAGTCGAGTGGTTATTTGACCCAAATCGAATCCCTCATATATATATATATATATATATATATATATATATATAAAGGATTTTTGAGATTGAATAGGAACCCCCCCCCCCCCCAAAACACCCACCACCCCAAAAAAAGAAAATTTCCAAAAATCAGCTTTCTCGAAAAATATATATGTATAACTTTCAAAATTCAACTTTGAGAAGGAAAAAAAAAGGACCAAAAGATGATACACTGCCCTTGAATTCACAATGCCCTCTCTTTCCTCAGTTCAATAGTGATGAACTAGCTGGAATCGTATACAACACACCGGACTCCACCTCCATGGTTCTCTCTCCTCACTCAGCAAAATGGTGCAATTTGCAGCAGATAGGAGACTGAAGAGAAGAAGAAAAGGGTGGTATACTCTTATTAAATAAAAGCTTAAATAGTCTTAAAATTATTTAAGACATGATTAACCACACCACAATACTTCGGGCTTAAGGTAAAGGTATCCATGCTGGTTTCTGAAGACCTAAGACCCCTCCACGTCATGGCTACACCGTTTTCACACATTGGCTGATAGCTCGCACACATCAAATATATCATCGGCAAAAACGTCATGCTTAGTTAAAAGCCTTAACATGGTGTATTTTAACTCTTCATTATATAAAATCACCAAAGCTAATGCAAAGTTTGCTTGAGGAATTGTTGAGTAGGAGGCATTTCAAACTCTCGTCAACGCAAAGGCAATCGATGCTCTGATACTAGACTGTCTCTTTGAATGCCCTTGCCAGACTTAGAGGTGGTTACTTGTCTTCTTGCCTTCGTCGCTTACCAATGGTGGTGCTCGATAGAGTGGCATTGGGGCTAGCCATGCAAAAGTAGAAAATTGGGATGATGGTTTGGGCAACGCTACTAGGAAGTTTTCCATTGTTTTACCCACCCTTTGACACCAAACTAGAGATTACCAAACGCCTCACTTGCCTAGTTGATTGGTATCTTCTTATTGTGGGACATAGCATTATTAGCTTGCTAAAGATCATGCCTGTTATATGTGAGAAGTGTGGTTTGCTTGTGAAAAGCTGCTCCATCACCATATTTGCAACTGCTGGGATGTATCATCCTTGATGATATTTGTATCCCATGTTTGTTTTGGTGGTACTTTTGGAAATCCCTGTAAATCTCCAGGTAAGCTGGCTGATTTTACTGACAGGACTTTAAGTTTGGAAGCTTTCTAAGTGCAGAAAATTATCTTGGATTTCTTTGCATCAATGAGCTTGGCAAGGATTGTTAGCGCATGGTGGATTTGGACTACTTTAAGAAGACATTGCACAGGACTTCGAGAAGCTTTATGCACAGGACTTCAAGTTTGGAAGCTTTATAAGTGCGGAAAAATATCTTGATTTCTTTGCATCAATGAACTTGGCAAGGATTGTACTGCATGGTGGATTTGGACAATTTCATGGTGGGCAAGGTGTTACGGAACTTTGCAGCGTGTGAATGTCAGTGTGAGAATGTCAGTGTGAGCTTTGAATCCATTGGGTTGGAGAAGGATGCCACTGACAAGAGGGAGCCACAATTGAAATGTTGATGCCAGAATGATGCAGAGAGAGGTGAGATGTTCTCAGATGAGAAGGATGAAAGCATGTCGGATCATGTCTGAATTGCCTATAAGCACCTCACAAGGAAGTGATAAAAAGCCTTTGGTAGGGTGCTTTTTTCAAATAATATCAGCTATTTGTCAGATTCTGTGCAGCCCCGTGGTTGTCCTCAGATTTATCAGCCAAAACAACATCACTACACCACGTAATTAGAGGAACAAGGACAGGGTGGAAGGGTAGTATTCTCTTTTGGGAGAAAAAAGGCACATTTCAACGCGCTAGTAAGTCAAACAGCTTCTGTACTTTTGCAAGCAAGCCACATTCAGCATACATGTCAACAAAGGTGTAGCCAACAGCAAGATCTCTTTCGCACCCTTCTCTGGCAATAATAGCATGTATTTCTTTGCCCTTCTGTGTGGTTCCTATGCTCCCACAGGCTTTCAAGCTCCAAAAAAAGGAGGCAGGACTTGGAGAATTCCCTCAAATTGCATCTATTTGAAATGAATTCGGTGCTACCTCATCACACCCAAGAATTGTATTTCCCTCTACTAGTGCATTCTGCAGGACTATGCCTTGAAATGGAAGCTTGTCAAACACCTCCTGTGCTTTTGCAAGCAAGCCACATTTACCATACACATAACCAAGGTGTTGCCAACAGCAGGTCTCTTTCCAGACCTTTTGTAGCAATCATAGCATGTATTTCTTGGCCCTTGACAATGGCTTTTATGCTGCCTCAAGCTTTTAAGCTGCTGACAGACACAGCAGCATTTGGAGAGACACCCTTGAATTGCATCTGTTCAAACAGTTCCGAGCTTTTCCTTACTATGATCATGTCTGGCATATCTAAGTGCAGTCCACAAGGCTACTTTTCAAGGTGGAAGTTTCTCACAAACTTCCTCTGCTTTTGCATGCATATTGACCAAGGTGCTGTCACAGGATCTCTGTCCGACCTATTTATGGCAATCATAGCAGGTGTGTCTTGGTGCTTGTCTAAAGAGGTCACTAGGTCTGATTACAAATGCCCAGTGTCAAGATGAGTGAGTGCATCTCCACCCTCCTCTGGAACCATAACGATAAAGGGTAGAGTAATGCTTGCACAAAAATTATATGACTCACTAAGACCAAAGAATAAGAGTAGTGGCCTTCTTATGAACTGTCTGCAACTTTTTGGTAAAGAACTAAGACAGAGATGCTTAGGCATTGATCTGCATGATAGCCCTGCAGGACTTTATTACCACTTCCACATGAGTTTCCTCTTGTTGGATACTTAAGAGAGCTTAGCCTTTTCTTCTAACAGATTCACTAGGCAGCTCCATTAAACACACATGTAACAACTCTTTTCATCCTCCTCATCTAAGTACACCTCATATGCATCTCCATCATTCTTCATCAACATTTCAAGTAAAAGGGACTATGTCTACTGCAGTTACAAAACTGTCACCACCAACAGTCCCCACAAGCACACTGTCCTTGCTCAAAACATGAAGGCTGTTTGCATGTTTGACAAGAGTTCTTCACTGCTTTTATCTTTGATATACAGCTGAATGGTGGTTTTTGAAACTTTGAAATTCTTTACAAGATGTATAGGTGTAGCCTTGGATGTAATTGTAGGGGCTCAAACAATAGCCCAACTTCTCACAGTGCTCAAAGAGCACATCTTTCTTTGCATCATCAGAATCCTCCTGTGACATCCGTGGCATAGCCTGCCTCCTCATTTGGGGGAATGATTTCTAGCTTCACATAAATAAATTTGCTTTAAAAGTGCCTTAACAAATGCACAGTTCCGCCTGCATCAATCCAACTACAACCGGGCTTCTTCCATGCTTTGTTTCTCACCCTCATTGCCTCAACCTTGTTTGCATCCTCCTGCATGCCAGCATTTGCATAGATGTTACACATGCACACATAAGCTGCAGCATCCTTTTCATCCAATTGCACTGCATATTCAAAGGCATGTCTTCCAAGTTCCACACTGCCCCACTTTCGACAAGCACTTATCATAGTATGCCACACTGCAAGATCAGGTTGGAACGGCATCTTCTTGATCAATGCTACTGCCTTACCTAATTGCCCTGCACGACCAAGGGCATCAACCATGCAAGTGTGGTGCTCAAGGGTTGGGATGATGCCATAGTCTTTGCTCATGGCCTCGAAGTACCTCAGGCCCTTATCCACTAGACCTGCATGACTGCATGCATTAAGAACACTGAGGAATGTGACCTGATTTGGCTTTTCACCTTCTCCTATCATTCTGTCAAACGTAAGGAAAACATTCTCACTTTCTCCTAGCTGGGAATATCCTGCCATAAGTGAATTCCACGTGACCGTGTTTCGAACTGGAAGCTTGTCAAACACTTCGAGTGCTTTTGAAAGCAAGCCACATTTAGCATACATATCGACCAAGGTGCTGCCAACAACGACGTCTCTTTCCAACCCCTTTCTAGCAATCTCAGCATGTATTTCTTGCCCCTTGTCTGTAGCTCCTATGCTGCCACAAGATTTCAAGCTGTAAACAAAGGTGATAGCATCTGGAGAGATGCCCTCCAGTTGCATCTGCTTAAAACAGTGTAGTGCTTCTTCACCACACCCGTGTTCTGCATATCCAGTGATTAGTGCATTCCACGAGACAGCGTTTTTAACTGGAAGTTTGTCAAACACCTCCTGTGCTTTTTCAAGCAGGCCACATTTAGCATACATATCAACTAAAGTGCTGCCAACAAAAAGATCTCCTTCCAATCCCTTTCTGGCAATCTCGGCATGTATTTCGCGGCCCTTGTCCGTGGCGCCTGTGCTGCCACAAGCTTTCAAGCTGTAAACAAAGGTAACATAATCTGGAGAGACACCCTCCAGTTGCATCTGTTCAAAGCAGTTCAGTGCTTCCTCGTTGCACCCATGTTCGGCATATCCTGCAATAAGTGCACTCCACGATACTGTATTTCGAATTGGAAGCTTATCAAACACTTCCTGTGCTTTTGCAAGCAAACCACATTTAACATACATGTCAACTACAGTGCTGCCAACAAAAAGATTTCCTTCCAAGTCCTTTCTGGCAATCTCAGCATGTATTTCTTGACCCTTGTCTTTGGCTCCTATGCTGCCACAAGCTTTCAAGATACAAATGAAGGTTATAACATCTGGAGAGACGCCCTCCAGTTGCATCTGTTCAAAAAAGTTCAATGCGTCCACACCACACCCATGTTCAACATATGCTGTGATTAATGCATTCCATGAGACTGTGTCTCGTATTGTAAGCGTGTCAAACACTTCATGTGCTTTTGCAAGCAAGCCACATTTAGCATACATGTGGACCAATGTGCAGCCTATAAAAATGTTTGTTTCCAACAAGCCCTTTCTGGCAATCTCAGCATGTATTTCACGGCCTCTTTCCAGGTCTTTGAGCTGACCACAAGCCTTCAATAAGGCCACGAAAGTATACATTCTAGGATGTACAGAATCATCCTGCTGCATTGCCTGGTACAGGATGAGAGCATGCCGTGACTCTCCACGTTTAATATAACCTGTGATAAGAGAATTCCAGGAGCAGTCATTCCTATACATCAACCTGTCAAAAACCCGCTGAGCTTCGCACATTCTTCCGACTTCCACCAACATTGAGACAAGGGAGTTCCCGAGTGATCTGTGAGTTTCTAAGCCCATGTTGCGCATGTAGGCATGCAAGCTTAGCGCATGCGCCAGGTTTCTTTTCTTTGTGCACTTGTGCAAGAGGCATGCAAGGTTCTCAACCGAAGGCACCCCTTGTTCCAAAGAAGCAAGTTCCTCGTCTACTGACCTAAGCAACTCCCGACCACCACCAATGATCGCTTCGTCTGCTTCTCCTCCTCCCTCTGCTTCGTTCATAACCGCAGCAGAAAACTCTTCTGTTTTCTGGAGTTGTAACCTGTCTCTAACCCAACTTGGATTGTGCCGGCCGTCTATCCATAGCGACTCCTTGTTAACTTTATGCTTGAAATCTGGGGCCTTAGGATTTGTCTTTGCAAAAAAAAGGAAAAAGGAAAAACACACAGGCAGAGGACTCACTTGTCAGTAATCCAATCTTATGCGATCAGCTTCCTTTCTTCACCCCTGTGCAGAAATAACGAAATTGGAATGCCCCACTTACTTTGCTCTTACGGATATCCCACCATTGAGAGGGATTAGTGAAGTAGTCCTTCCATAGGTCTGCTACACGGTTTTTTGGCTGCGAAAGTACAGGGGGCCTGCAAGCCCTTCCTATTATTGGTTCTGCAAAGCCCCAGCATGGCTGAAATTGGAAGGTTTCAGAGGGCATCAAAGCCATGTTAGCCTTCAACAGTGAGCACAGAAGACGGCTTTTCCAACAACAAAACCAAAAAAAACTAAATATGGGTGCGCGTGTGTACGTTGATACTAATGGCATGACTTGTCAAGAGGTACACATACTACCACAAGACACGAGAGATTAAGGCCTTATATTTCAAGCCCATTTTGGGTCTCATGGTCCTCAACTTGTCTGCCTATATATGAACACACCATGCTTGCCATATATATCTACTTATGAGCTTTTGAAATACTTACTTTTCTTTGAAGAAAGCACCAAACTTGGCGTACATATACATATGACATTCCAACCCAATGTAGTGGTGACAATCTTAACATACGTGGTATTGAGAAAACCAATCCACAACATGAATAAAAAAATGAAGGTTACAATATATTGCCATATTAAGTGTCTTCTCACTCTCATTATGACTACATGATAGAAAAACACAGAAGGTAGAGTCTAGCCCAGAAACCAATACAAAGCCAGTAAATCCTCTACCATCCATACACAAAAATGACAAGTCAGAAAGAGTGACACAAAAAAGTAAGATCAATGCCCCATGTAAAACCATCATCATTGACCTGCACATAAATTGGCTCATAAGTTAATAGGATCCACACAATTTACTTCTTTTTATACCGCTAACAGAATCGATGTGGCAAACCACTAAAACAATCTTCAAGCGACTGCATTATCTCTCCTTGGAAGCCTATACTCCTCGCATCTATCTGTCCCAAAATATATATATATATAAGATAAGAACATTAGCTATTGAAAGATATAATTTTTTAAGAAATAAAAGCTGAAAGATAAAACCTTACAAAACTCATTCAGTGGATCAATTCTTGAGATGAATGGTGTTTAAACAGGCTTGTAGATAGTAAATTAAAAAATTATGTATTGTCCAGTGCTCATGCATCGAAAATCCAATTTATTAGGCTTTTCATAGTCTACAAACATTATATGTATATGAAGCTAATCCGCAATCATTCGCAATCTTAGATTGTAAATTCCAAGGAGCCCAAAGCTTTCTCTATAAGTGTCTGGACCATACAAACCTAGTAATAATCTAGGTTTCAAAAAATTAAAATATTTTCTGTTTAAAAAAATATATCAATAAAATATTACATATACTGTAATACACATATGCACTCTTATAGTTCGATCAGTAGAGATGATGTTGCTTGTCCTTCCCAAGACACGGGGTCTACAATTGGGCCATGAAGATTAAATAGATTATGGTAAACAATGATGACTATATTATAGCAAACATTAAGACAAATACCTTCAATATCTTGTCCATTGTCATGAATAAATGAAAATGATCTCCTTGCCACATCCATCCTAAAGGAATATTACCCGCCGTTATATCAAATAAGACACTACACTTCTCTAATCATTTATGCAAGACTTTGAAGTCAGTCTCTCTCTCTCTCTCTCTCTCTCTCTCTCTCTCTCTATGGATGTTAAGTATTTTGAACCAAAAAGAAAAATTAATAATACCACTGTAAATGAAAGAAAGTCAAAAGCAAAACATTTGCTTATCCAAATGAACTCACCATGCCCCAAGGACCATCTCAAGAATTTGAACCACCCCTTGATCAAGAGTGAGGGCACTCCATATGTGAGACCCCTGCCCCCTCCGCGCACCGAAATCCGGGGAGCTAGCAGCAAAAATAGCAACCTTACACGCAGGGCAAAGTTTCCCACTCGGAGCCTCACCCAACGAATGTCTGAACAAGAGACTAATCCCTCGGTTCTTCCAAAACCGCGAACCCGAAAAAAACTTTCCTCGCCCAGAAAGTTAGCAATTCCTCCATGAGAATTATTCTAATGTAGTCAAGGACCTTAACTTCCCTTTTTCAATCCGACCGAATCCGCGGATCACATGGCCGGATCAAGGGAGAAACTTGCACTTGGATCATAGAGACCAACATTTTTTTTCTCGTCAAAGAGGCACACCCGCTGATTCTTTTCCATAGAACAAGGATTATCCGTGATTTACTTCAACTATCGTAACTTGAATAAAATTGAATTTTAATTATAGGGATCCATCAGTCCAGCCTAACCCCATCCAGTCCCATGGGTTAGCCAATCCAACCACTATATTGATAGGATCCATTATGAAAATTTGGTTATGTTTTGTCCCAGGTACCAGGGGAAAGAGCTCACAGGTCCCCTAGCTGGTGCTTCAAGCAAAATTCAAGGTTGTCACACCACTTGCACACCAAATATGAAATTGCCTTTTTCACAGATTCAGCTGTGAAAAAGCAGTCTTAAAATGAAACCATAGTATTTCGAATCATAATCCTCCAAAATATCCAGATCCAATTTCCAACTTTTCTTCTTTCTAACCATAAAATCCAATTTCAGTCCTTCCTTCCTCAGCGTACCTATGGCATCATCGGCAACCAGAACACTCATCACCTGCTCACTCAGAGGCCTTTTCAATAGTTCCTAGCCTATAGTACCTAGGAGTTTAATCACATAAAAACCATATGGACTCTCAGTTGGAGATCAGCAAGATCAACCAACAAGATCCATGTAAAAGAGCCATGAACTCATCTGTTGAAGACCAGCAAGGCCAATCAACCAGGTCCATGCCCGTTTTTAGAAAATAGCTCCAACTCATTTTCTTCCTAGATGCACGCGTGGGTATCCTGGGCGACTCAGAGCCTGAGCACCGTATGGTCAGCACCCTCTAGGTTCCTTAGCAGCAGCAGGTGACCTAGTGCTTTACTCATAGGCCGCTTCCTTGGTCCCTCATCCATTGTACCAGAAGCTCACCATTTTAATCGAACCGAGGTGGGTCAAGACCTCGGCTGACCTTGCCACACGAGACATCCTTCATTGACTCTCCGTCAGCTGTTACAACTTCTTCACTTAGGTCCCCACGACCTCATTCACAAGATGGTCAAAATGCTTCCCCAGCATTCTTGACATAAAACAATCTTTAAAAAATAGGTTTCATTTACAAATACAGTTCCAAACAAAATTCCCATCTTTCCTCATCATTCCACATCCTTTCACATTATTCCTCATCATCTCTCGTCATTCCACATCATTTCTCATTGTCCCATTCCACATCATTTCTCATTATTCCACATCATTTCTTATTATCCCATATTTTCTACATTAACTCACATCCAATCACATCATTCCTATATCAACTCACATCCATTCGTACCCATTCACATTATTCCTACATCCACTCACATCCATTCTCATTCATTCACATCATTCTTACATCCATTCACATCTATTCTCATCATTCCTACATTCATTCACATTCATTCATATCCATTCACATCCATTCTCATCATTTCTACATTCATTCACATCCATTCTCATCATTCCTACATTCATTCACATATGTTCATATCCATTCTCATCATTCCTACATTCATTCACATCCATTTACATTCATTCACATCCATTCTCATCATTCCTACATTCATTCACATCCATTCACATTCATTCACATCCATTCTCATCATTCCTACATTCATTCACATCCATTCTCATCAAATTTCTCAAAATAAAATATGCTCAATATTCTTCTTTTTGAATAAAAGATTCATGGGATTTACAAAATCAATTATACCCATATTTTCTCTTTTAGTATAAACACTAATCCATTTATTTAAGTGAATCATTTTCATAATTCTCATAAATTGAATGATAAAATTTGTGCATAACTTTCTTTATTTTTCTGACTATTGAATAATGCTCAGAATTCCACTTTTAGCATAAAAATATCTATGCCTAGAATATGATGGGAATTCCTCTTTTTGCTTTATTAATTTTATACATAAAAATAAGATTTATCTTTTTTCTGGAAAATTTTGCCATAGCTTCGTTGCAATTTCTGAGAATGTTCAATTTTCTAAACTTGATTAAATATTCACAATTGAAATATGATAGGAACTCCTCTTTTAAGCTAAAATTTTATCATGCATATATAGCATAATTATGATTAATCCTGTTGATTTAAAACATCCATTCCTCATTTCTATATGAGAATTCTTATAAAATGTTAGCATAACACTCTTTCAACTTTAAAATGAGTTTATAGGATTTTTCTAAGTCATAAACAAGCTTAAAGAATTTAACCATCATTTTTAACTAGATTAAAAATCATAAAAATATCTAATCTTTTTCTCTAGCTTGTCAAGCCTAGAGTTTTGATTAGAATAAAGAGATTATCATTGAGAATAGTCCTTCTACCAAGTATCTAACCATAAAGATGATTAATCTTTCCAAAAGAGAGATTTATTAATAAAAAATACTATAATTAAGCTTAAAAGTTAGCATTAATCTAATTAAACATTATGAATCATTGGAGAGCTTGATTTCAAGCGAAAACCATTCCATTGAAACCTTCTCAAGCATTAGAGGGGTTGATAAGAAGAAAATCTTTGAGAAGAATAGAAAAAACCATTAAATTAGGGTTTACCTTTGATTTTGACTTGATTCTTTGGATAGAAGTGAAGCCCACAAGCAATTCCTTGGCCACCAAGAGGGGGAGGGTAATCTTCAAGACAGGATGGAGAATAGAGAACCTCCAAAGCTCTCAAAAGAAGAGGCAAAATAGAGGGATAATAGAAATTACACTAAAATGAAGATAATACTGGCATGTAATTACTCAAAGATGAAAATACAAAGAAATTACACTAAAATAGAGGGATAATAGAAATTACACTAAAATGAAGATAATACTGGCATGTAATCACTCAAAGATGAAAATACAAAGAAATGAGGGTCTATTTATAGGTGAGGGAGGTCAGTAACCAAGTCCAATTGGGTTCTAGAGGCTTCCAGCTTCAGTTTGATCCATTTCGGACAAGTTTTGGACCAGTTTGGCTCCCTTTTTTATCCAGTTTGCATCAGGAGAGAGGAGAGATAGAAATATCTCATTTTTTTAAATTAAAAATGTCAAGTAATGATGAGAAAAAAGGTGCCTACTTGATGGGTCTCTCCCTCCTTACTGAGGTGTCAAAAACTCATAATTTTACCAAAATATTTTATTTTTTTTAAATTAATAAACCCAGTCCTTGGTCCACTCTTCATCTTATGTGAGCATTTACTCATTTTTGGGGGGATTTTCTTTTATTCTTTGTAATTTTTTCATCCTAACACTTGGATTAATCCTATTGGCCCTTTGGAACCTTATTTGGTCCTTAATAAAAAATTTCTGAAAATGTGGACCCTTAAGCTAAGGTCTCTAATACACATATTCAATTAATTCCTAATACACATTGGAAAATTCTTTTTGAACTTCTGTTTTAGGGGAATTCATCTTAGATATTAGGAGAATTTTTGTATCCAAAATATCACAATTTTGTATTATCTCTCTCTAGAATATTTTCTCTCTCTAGGCTCAAGGGAAAATGATATTTTTTGCATTCAGAATTTGGGGATGATTACAGAGGCTGAAGGGAAGGTTCTTACACCTTTTCATCTCAAAAGTTGGGGGGAGGAATCTTACATCATACTTGTGGATCTCCATGGTGGCTTTACCTCAATGTAAACCATTTAACCCATACAATGGAATCTTTCTTATAGCCAATTGACCTTGAGAAATTGTCTTTTGGTCCTTGTGTTCTTTGTTGTTTATTTATATATATCAATTCAATATTACTGGCATTGGTAGTGCTAGTATGAGAGATAAATTGAAAGAAGTTTGCCATCCAAATCCTATTTAACTTCATGCCTTCGTATCACAATAAAATAATTATCATTCTAAAAGAAACATCAATCAACTTGAAAGCATGCACACTTACTAAAAGACCACATAGATTTCACCTGTCACATCTTTGTAAACATTCTCCTTCCAAATGCTTACTTGATTGATACAACGATATCTATGAATGTAGTCTCTAGCATTTATAAGTTGCTGTATTAATAGATCGTTCTCTACCTTTTGGGCATAGATTATATTTATGTTCTTCTATGCCATTTGCAATACCTCTTTATAGATAACATTGGCTATGTTGAAACGGGAAACCGCGGACCTTAGGAAGCGTGCCGAACAGATGCGCAAGAGAAACACCAGATTGGGTCCCAAATGCCCCCCCCAAACATGTGCCAGAAGCATCCCCGCTTGAGTATTTATAGATTTTATTACTTCAAAAATTGGTTACATGGTTATTTTAGCCCTTGCTTGCTCCACAAGCTTTTCTTTTACAAAAATTGGATAGTAAAATATGTGAAAAATCCTTACTTGCTCCACAAGATTTCTTTTACAAAAATAAAATATTTGAAAAATCTCACTCCTATGATAGTCCTCTCGGTTGAGAAGACGATCGTCCTCGGTTGTAAACACATTAATCATTCCCACATTGGATTCACTCACAATGTTTACACACACATCACACGTGTCTTAGAGTTTATCAGATTCACTCACAATCAAACTCACACAACCTTTACACGCATCACACGTGTCGTCTTAGAGTTAATTGGATTCACTCACAATCAAACTCCCACATTGGATTCACTCACGATGTACGCGTCACACGTATTCACAGAGTTGATCAAACTCACACCACACTTCTCACACGTGTCACATCTGGTTGGATTCACTCGCAACCAACTTGGGTCACCCTCTAAAGAATTAGTCAGAGTCGCTCTTGATTCTTATACCACACTTGGGTCACCCTCTCCCACTTGGGTCACCCTCTCAAAAATAAACCAGAAGAGTTGATCGGATTCACTCACGATCAAACTCACACATTCCTTACACGCCTCACATGTGTCATAGCTGGTTGGATTCACTCACAACCAGCTTGGGTCACCCTCTCAACACTTAATCACTAAGTATTTGTCATAGACATGAAAAAGAGAAATTGTATCAAGGACTTCTATGTGTGATAAATTCTAGTGTCCCATACCACCAGAAATTTTTCCACACAAATCTAAAGATAAATATGCATCCGAATACTTCACACAGGATTAATCTCGTGTCCCATATCACAAGACTAATACATAGTAAAAAAGTCATAAAGTATAGTTCAAGATGGAAGGGCTAGTTCCTCCAAGAAGTTCTACTTTTGATGCATAAGAACTTTCCTTGAAATTTACAAAAAGTCTTAAATAAAATTTATTGTAAAGATAATTAAATAAAATGAATATGTTACTTCACAAACTTTAAATTCAAACAAGACTAATAAGTTTTGAAATGGTTTAAATAAATAAGTCTAAATTATCTATCTAATTAGCTTAATGTCAAACGAGATGGTGATAAAAAGATTAATTTACACTTGAAGTTAAAATAAATTTGAATAACAAATATTAAATAAAACTTGACGATATAAAATAGAATAAAAAAGTAAGAGGGTCTTACCTTGATGTATTGTTGACTACAAAAAGAAAAAGTTAAGAAAAATAGAGAATTTAAAACAATTCGTAAATAGCTAAAAATATAATTATTCGGTGAAGATGAGGACTTATCATATGTAAGTAGAACTGATAATTGTTGAAATCTCAACATGTCTCCATGATATAAATCATCATGCTTACACCACACATAACAATATGCCTACACTCATGTACAATCTCAAGACTATTATCTTCATGATTATGACATAAACTACATAAGAAATAATCACGCAGCCTGGAATAACGTTGGTCTTGAGTTAGGTGCATAACCAAAAAAATTACTCAAGTCCCGAATCCTTGCAAAACTGAGAACACACTGAATCTGGTTTGGTCATAACCATATAATAATGTTCATTTTTGGTCTCTTCTTCTTTCCCTTTTTTTGGGTTTAATATAAATAAAATTCTTTCTTTCTTTCTCTTCTTGTTTTCTTCTTCTTTGTTTTTCTCCTCCTTCTTTCTCTTATTCTTCTTCTTCATCATCTTCTTCTTCTTCTTCTTCTTCTTCTTCTTTTTATTCATGTTCTTCTTCTCCTCCTTCTTTCTCCTCTTCTTCTTCTTCTTCTCCCTCTTCTTTCTCTTCTTCTCTTGCTTCTTCTTCTTCTCTTTCCTCTCTCTCCTCCTCTTCTTCTTCTTCTTTTCCTTCTCTCTTCTTCTTCTTCTCCTCCTTCTCTCTCCTCTTCTTCTCCTCCTTCTCTCTCCTCCTCTTCTTTTTCTTCTCTCGTGGTTCTACTCGCACTACCACACATCTCTTTGAATCTCACATGACATCTAATAGCTCAACCAAAAGGGGTATAAGGGAGAGAACGAGGTTCACTTGGCATTTGTCTCTTAAGAGGCATCGGTGCCATTGTGCCCATGCTTGTTGTTGCTGTTCGTTTGTCGATCATGTGATGCCGATCGTTCTTGTGCGGCTGTTGCAGTGTGCAGTCTCGACGATACATAGCCTAGTCGGCCGGTACGCTAGTCGGCCGGTCATGGTGCTTGTTAGCTGCTCTGTCCGTTTTGTTGGCCGAAACTCTGACATGTAGCTGTCGCGTTGGGTTTCTTGGGCTTTGTGCCACCGTTCCTTAACTTCACACAGAGAGGACTTGTTGGTCCCGGGCCATTGAGTGTCCCAACAAACACACACCTTTTTGACGGAGCGTACCCTGGGCTCTGATACCACTGAAATGGAAAACTACAGACCTCTGGAAGCGTGTTGAACATAAAAAGCAGATGCAGAAGAGAAACACTAGATTGGGTCCCAACTACCCCCTCTTGCTTGAGTATTTATAGATTTAATTACTTCAAAAATAGGTTACATGGCTATTTTAGCCCTTGCTTTCTCCGCGAGCTTTTCTTTTACAAAAATTAGATCATAAAATATCTGAAAAATCCTTGCTTTCTCCACAAGCTTTCTTTTACAAAAATAAAATATTTGAGAAACTCACTCCCGTCATATGTGTAGACTTTGTTTGTACCTTCAATGCTGCTTTCATGGTCCATAATATCTTTTACACACACTTTCATTGTATCTAATGATCTAACACGTGACATAGCAACATATAATTTTCCATGTGTGAATACTTGTATGGCCAAATAAAGTCCCAACACACTCAATGTTTATCCTTGGGGAATTATTTATTGACATACCAAAAGCTAGCCTCACTGTACATTGCCTCCTTCTTATGTCAAAAATAAAGAGAATGCGGGGGAGAGAGAGAGCTTAAGTTCCTTGCAAGCGATCACACACAAAAGAGAGTGTAAGACACAAGAGAGAGAGATAGATGACTGAATTTTCTTCTCTCTTCTTCTCTTCTCTACAACCATATAACTAAAAGATAAGAGTACATACATAAAGGGAAAGTACTCTCCTACAATAACATACAATGGTCGGTCTATAGTGTGAACATGACTATATAACCTGCGTGGCACTATAACTATGCTATAACTCTAGTACTCCAAAGTACCTATCACACAACCTGTCATCCACTGGCGGCATATCAACCATAATCTCACCAATCATGCCAGTGGTGCAAGTGCGGAAGCTATCACCCAGGCAGACCATCAATGTCCACCGTAGCCGCTAGTTGAGCTCAATATCTCAACACTCCCCCTAGCTCAACTCCACACACTGCACTCCAAGTAAGCTTCTAAACCTATGAAGCTTCTTTGTGCCCAATGCCTTTGTAAAGATGTCAGCCACCTAATCCTCTATGCTGACATTTACCAAATCTACATCACCTCTGCGCGCTAGAACCTTCTTCCTCACAAAGTGATAGTGCACCTCAATGTGCTTCATTTTAGCATGGTATACTATGTTACTAGCCAACTGTATGCTACTCATGTTGTCACAATAAATGACAACTTCCCTATCCATAGGCTCACCCATATCAATAATAAGTAGCTTTTGAAACCAAGCTACCTCACAAGATGCCATAGCACCACCCCTGTACTTTGCCTCTATACTCGACAAAGCAACTGTTGCTACTTCTTATTGCTCCAACTCACAGTAGACTCCAAAATGAGAACATAAAATCACTAGTAGATCTCCTATCTGTAATACTATCAGCCCAATTAGCTGTATCTCTATACCAGCCTCATAGAAAAGTCCATAATCAATTATGGACTTTATATACCTAAGAATCCATCTAGCAACATCCAAGTGTGGCTTCCTAGGGGCCTACATAAACTAACTCACAATTCCAACATAACAGCTCAAGTTTGGCTTAGTAATGGTCATGTAGATCAAGCTACCCACTATGTGCTTGTACGTAGTGGGGTCCTCCAAAAGCTCACATATATTGGCAAAAAGCTTTGTGTTCTGCTCCAATGGCACTGAAATAGGCTTATAGCCTGTTATGTCCAAGCCATACTATCTCTACAATAACAAAATTCCATAAGGTGATCTCACCACCTCTATGCCCAAGAAATGTCGCAGCTCACCCAAATCCTTCATCTCAAACTTCTACGTCAAAAGCCTATGTATGTCAGCATCACTATCACTAGTGATAATCAAGTCATCCACATAGATGACAAATAGCATGATCCCTCTATCTGTCTTTTCACATAAAGTGAAAAATTTGCATTGGATATCTAAAATCCAATGTTAACAAGATACTTTCCGATCTTGTTTAACCATGCTCTCGGTACCTTCTTCAAGCCATACAAGGCTTTACGTAAGATGCACACAAAATCTAGGTGTGCATTATTCTCATAACTTGGTGGCTGCAGCATGTATACTTCTTGAAAATTGCCATGCAAGAAGGCATTCTTTACATCCATCTAATGTAAAGACCAACCTTTTGTTGTAGCCAAAGCAATGACAGCTCTCACGCTTGCCATTCTTGCAACCGAGCTGAATGTCTCCTCATAGTCAATGTCTCCTCATAGTCAATGTCATAAGTTTGTGCATAGCCCTTGGCAACCAATCTTACCTTATACCTACTCACCACTAAACTATCAGTGTTATGCTTGACTTTATACACTCACTTACATCCAATTGACTTCTTTTCCTTAGGCAAAACTCCTATGTTGAATTTGTATCTAATGCTGCCATCTCCTCATTCATGGCATCTTCCCACTTATTATTTCCAAGTGCTTGCTCAAAACAACTGGGCTCCAACTCTTGTATTTCTTTAACCATGTAAGCATAATGATGGGATGTATATCCATCGTATCTCAACTTATCAACAGGGTACCTAACCCTCGTAGACCTGCGTACACCTGGATCACTGGTGGCCAGGTGTCCTCAAAACAACCTTGGTTCTTCTTATGCCAAAAGTAACCACAAATGGAATGCCAAGCTCCTCATCAAGGCTCTGCTCATCAGAGCCACTAGAATCACCATCCACATATTTGTGACCTAGTGATAGATCAAACACAAAAGGTTGATCTACCTTTTCCTTCCCTTTGTGTGATACTTGTGTACCTACATCTGTCCTCAACTTGTCTGGACCATGGACTAACATTGGATCCACTTTTAGAGGAGGACTCTCTAGGTCCACTAAGCACCTATGAGATTGTTGATCTACATGTGGTGCAATATCAGCACTTCTTACATCTACATCTTCTGTTGCCTTCACCGCTGGTGCATACTAGCTACTCATCTCCTCAAAGACAACATATTTGCTTACGCATCTCACGAGTGGTAGGGTTATAACATTTATAACCTTTCTACTCCATAGCATAACCAATAAAGATGCATTTCTCTGCCTTGGGATCCAACTTTGTTCTTACTTCATCAAGAATATGCACATATGCAATATACCCAAACACTTTCAAGTGAGACACATCCAATCTTATACTTGTAAACTTTTGTTCAGGTGTCATACCATGAACAACTACAGTAGGTGTCATGTTCATAATGTACACATCAGTTGCTACTTCTTCTACCCAAAAATAATGTGGCATATTCTTTTCATCATGAAGGCATGTGCCACTTCTACAATGTACCTATTTTTTCTTTCTGCAATACCATTCTGTTTTGCAGGGTGTACCTACATGTAAATTGTCTCTTGATTCCCTACTTTCTCAAAAAAAATTTGAATTCATTAGAGAAATATTCTCTCCCACCATTCGATCTCAAGCATTTTATTTGCATGCCTTTTTCCTTCTCGACAAAGGCTTTAAATCTGTGAAAGTGAGCAAACACCTCACTTTTGTCCTTCATGAAGTAAACTCACACTTTCCTAGTGTGGTCATCAATATATGTAACATAACTTGCAGTCTTGGTGGTCGGTCCCCATATATCTGAATGTATAACATCTAATGGCCTGACATGCTTTTCATGTGGGAAAGCATGTTTGTCTTGCTTACGAAGCTAGCATTCTTCACATACTTTATCCATACCATCAACCTTAAACTTTGGCAAACTTGTAACAATATTTTGGGCCTGTATAAACTTCCGCTGTATATTCACATGACCAATGCTCTTGTGCCATATGTCAATATCTATAATGACACATGTTCCATGTGTAAACATGGATGCCTTTACCTCAGGCATGTTCACATCCAAAGTAAACATCTTGCCATTTCTGTTACCCTTTGCGACAGTGATCTTTTAAGTCTTCTACAAAACATCCTTGTGGATTAAACCTCATTTGCAGACCCTGCTCAACCATCTCTCAAATAGAAACCAAGTTCTTTTTAATATTTAGACTTTGCCAAGTACATCTTGATATCCTGCATAGACAATGGCACTTTACCAACATGCACAATGGGATGTGCAGTATCATCACCTGTTTCTACATTTTTCTCACTAAAAACTATCACTTTGCATAATGTCTTTTAATGTCCTTTCCAATGCTTTAGATGCACACCTATACATCATTGGAGCCTCATCCCAAATGATCAATCTTACAAGCTTCAACACCTCAGCCAATGGGCTATTATCTTCAATACTACATGTGCTAGAAGAATTGAGAACCAATGGGATTTTTAAACGTGAGTGTCTAGTACATCCATTTGAAAGTAACAATGCATCTATTCCAAAAGATGTACATGCCAAAGCAGCTTGATTCTCTCCACATAATCTAGATAGTAAGGTGTTATAGAGATATGTTTTACCTGATCCACCTAGTCCACCAAGAAAAAAAACACCACCATTGTTCAAATAAACGACCTCAAGGATGTTATCAAATGCTCTTGATTGACAACTATTAAAACTCCTTCCCATTGAAAGAGCCAAATCAGCCTACTGAACAGAATCAAATATCATCTCTTCCATCAACATACCATTGCTGATAGTAGCAACACTTCATCTATTAGGAAGAGGCAACCCTTCAAAATCATGTAGATGTTTTCCATATTATTGTAAGACATCTTGCATGTGTAATAAAGCTTGATTATTTGCTATATAATGATAAACACCAACGTCAGCACACCTTCTTTACAAGCCATGAAAAAAATTATATGAAAGTTTGGTAGAGAATTTGTTCCAAAGCTATTCGAGAGATATAGGCTCACAAAAAACCAGAATAATGACAAAAAGTTGATGTAGTTGGAATCTTGTTTTTTGAAATGCAGCTTCTTGAAGACACATATACCTCTCCTCATCACTCTCCAACATTCCTCTAGCTTCACATGTAGCCTTAAAATAGGGATACAAATGTCCTTTCACCATCCTTAAAAGATTTGCAGCCTTTACACAGTATGAGTAACATACGTAGTGTAAGATCCCTGTCCCCACCGCCCAACAAATTCAGGGGTGCTAGCAGCGAAAGTAGCACTTCTTGCACGGGACAGGGTCCCACACTCGGGGCCTCGTCCAACCACGGATATCCGGACAAGAGACTAATCCATCGGTTTTTCCAAAACCGAACCCGAAAAAACTTCCTTTACCCGAAGCATGGGCGATTCCATCGGGATAACTTTTCCCTAACGTAGTCAAAAGCCTTAACTAACTGAGCTCATCTGACCGAACCCGTAAGTCCCATAGTCAGATCAGGGAAAAAGACTGTACTTGGATCATAGAGACCAACGCTTTTTTCCTCATTGAGAGGCACAGCCGTTGATTCTTTTTCATAGAACAATTTTTGTCTGGAATTTACTTCATCTATCGAACTAAACAGAAATTGAGTCTCGATTTACGGATCCATCAGTCCAGCCTAACCCCATCCAATCCCATGGGTTAGCCAACCGCCCAACCACTGTAGTGATGGGATCCAATTAGGCATTTGGTTAGGTTTTGTCCCGGGTACTAGGGAAAAGAGTTCCCAAGCCCCCTAGCCGGATACTCATGCAAACTTAAAACTAGTCACACCACTTACACACCCAATATGAAATTGCCTTTTTAATCGATTCAACTGTCTTTAAAACAATCTTTAATGAAACCATAATATCACTGATCAATAACCTCTAATTATCCAGTTGAATCCTAATTTCCAATTCATTCTTTCATCGGTGTACCTATGGCATCATTGGCAACCAGAACGCTCACCACTTGTCCACTCAGGGGCCTTTTCGATAGTTCCTAGCTCATAGTAACCGGCAATATATTCATATAACAAAATAGAATCTCCATTGAAGATCAGCAAGATCAACCAACGGATCCATATAAAAGAGCCATGGACTCATCAGTTGAGGACCAACAAGATCAGTCGACAGATCCATGCTTGAAATTCAGAAAACAACTCATACTCCTTGTTCCAAATATCTTCCCTGACGTACGTGTGGATATCGTCGGCGACCCAGAGCCCGAGCACCGTATGGTCAGCACCCTCTAGGATCCTTTGCAGGTCACCTAGCGCTTCACTCATAAACCGCTTCCTTGGTCCCTCATCCACCGTACCGGAAGCTCACCGTTTAAATCGAACCGAGTCTGGTCAAGACCTCAGCCGACCATGCTACGCGAGATGTCCTGCGTTGACTCTCCATCAGCTATTGCAACTTTATCAGTTAGGTCTCCACGACCTTAATCACAAGATGATCAAAATGCTTCCCCAACATTCTTGACATAAAACAATCATTTACAAACAGGTCACAAATACAATTTCTATAATGAACTCTCGTCTTTCCACATTATCCCTCATTAGTCCACATTACTTATTCCACATTCCATTCATATGTGTACTCATTCTCATCCAATCACATCATTTTCCATCTCATCACATCGGATTCATTCACATCACATATCATTTATTCACATCCCAATTCACATGTCATCACATCTCATCCATTCACTCATATTGACGTCACATCATTTCACATACACATTCGCATTCATTATTCCATATACACATCCACATTCGTACATCCACATCCATACATCCACTTCCACATTCGCATTCATACATACATATCCATATCCACATCCACACTCACTCATCCACATCCACATCCACATCCACATCCATACATCCATACATCCATTTCCACATCCACATCCACATCCATACATCCATTTTCACATCCACATTCATACATCCATATCCATATCCACATTCATACATCCACATCCATATCCATATCCACATTCATACATCCACATCCCCATTCACATTCATACATCCACATCCACATTTACATTTATACATCCACATCCACATCTACATTCATACATCCACACATCCATTTCCACATCCACATTCATACATCCATTTCCACATCCACATCCACATCCACATCCATACATCCACATCCACATCATCCATTTATCCATCTACATCAACCCACATCATTCACACATCAAACCACATCATCCATACATCAATCTACATTAATCTACATCATTCACACATCAAACCACATCATCCATTCATCCATCTACATCAATCCACATCATTCACACATCAAACCACATCATCCATTCATCCATCTACATCAATCCAAATCATTCACACATCAAACCACATCATCCATATATCCATCCACATTAATCTACATCATTCACACATCAAACCACATCATCCATACATCAATCTACATTAATCTACATCATTCACACATCAAACCACATCATCCATATATCCATCCACATTAATCTACATCATTCACACATCAAACCACATCATCCATATATCCATCCACATTAATCTACATCATTCACACATCAAACCACATCATCCATTCACATCCGATTCATATGCCGTCATTCATTCACATCCCTTATCATTCATTCATATCACGATTCACATGCCATCACATTCCTTCACATCCTATACCATTCATTCACATCCTAATTCACAGGACATCACATCCATTCATCCATTTTCATTTATCTGATTCATATCACTTCCATCCATCCATTTACATCTATCTAATTCTTATCACATCTCATCACATCTATTTATAGAATGTAAGAGAATTCTAATTTTATGATATAAAGGTTCTTTACGCATCTAATTAGGCATAAAGATAACTTTAGTAGGAATAACACTTTTATAAAAATCCTTTTATGCATCTATTTATGCATAAATTTAATTTTAAGGAAAATAACACTTTCGAATTAAAAATAAACCTTTTATGCATTTTAATATGCATAAATTACATTTTAATGAGAATAACACTTTCAAAATAAATCTTTTATGCATCTATTTATGCATAAATTTAATTTTAATGAAAATAATACTTTCAAAATAAAAATAAATCTTTTGTGCATTTTTCTATGCATAAAATCAAAATTGATAAGAATAACTCTTTTGGAATAAAAATAAATTTCTTTATGCATCTTTCTATGCAAAAAATCAAAATTGATGAAAATAACTCTTTTGAATTAAAAATAAAATTCTTTATGCATCTTTCTATGCATAAAATCAAAATTGATAAGAATAACTCTTTTGAAATAAAAATAGATTTCTTTATGCATCTTTCTAAGCATAAAATAAAAATTGATGAAAATAACTCTTTTGAAATAAAAATAGATTTCTTTATGCATCTTTCTATGTATAAATCCAATTTAGTAGGAATTACACTTTTAGAATAAAAGAATTTCTCTTATGCATCTTCCCATGCATAAAAACTTAATCCAATGAAAAATAGCTCTTTTAAAATAAAAACTTTCTTTTATGCATCTATTTATGCATAAATTCAATTATGATGAAAGTCACTCTTTTATAATAAAACAATTTCTTTTATGCATCTAATTTATGCATAAAATCCATTTATGATAAAAATCACACTCTTAATATAAAAAATCTTTTATGCATATGTTTATGCATACAAATCATTTATGATGAAAATCACACTTTTAATATAAAAAAATCTTTTATGCATATGTTTATGCATACAAATCATTTATGATGAAAATCACTCTCTTAATATAAAAGAATTTCTTTTATGCATACAAATCATTTATGATGAAAATCACTCTCTTAATATAAAAGAATTTCTTTTATGCATCCATTTATGCATAAAAATCATTTATGATAAAAATAACACTTTTATAATCAAAATAATAATTTCAATATGCTTCCTTCTATGCATAGAATTTAATTCTAAAGAAAGTAACACTTTTTTAATAAAATATTTTTAGCATGCATTTTTCTATACCTAGGATGAAAAATAACACTTTAATACATACGATGGGAATTACTCTTTTTGAATAAAAAAAAGTAAAACTTATATTACACAATTTTAGAAAATTTTGCCATAACCTCCTTTGTATGGCTGACCATTTTTTAATTTTTAACTCTCTAAAATTAATTGGAATTTCACCAAGAGTATTTAAATCATTCTAATGTAAACATTTTCTACTTATTTTAAGAGAAACATTACCACCTTTGCATGCCACCTCACACTTGGTGACATGGCATGCCACATCATGGAATTGCCACATCAACCATAATAGTGCCACATGTCAAGAGAATGCCATGTGTCATGCATGCATGTGACACGTGGCACCTCCTTCCCACCTCCCCTTTTTTTTCAAAAATATATTTTTGAAAAAGTTAATTTAGTAATTTAGAGAAATAAAATATAGAATTTTAAATAATAAAATATATATAACTTATTAAATAAAAGAATTTAAAACCACTAATTTTAAAGGATTATATTTTGGAATTAGATCAATAATATTATTATTAAAGTTCATATTATTCAATTAAAAAAAATAAAATTTTAAGTTTAATATTTCTTGAAAATATTTTATGTAGAATAAACCTTTGAATAAAATTTGAAAAAAATATATTATAAAAAAAAGCAGTTATATAATTATAAAATAAAAGATAAATTTAATGATATATTTATATATCTAGTAATGATAAATATTTAGACTTGTTAATAAATATTATTAATAATATTGATTTTAAGTGGATAATAGTTTATCTTTAATTATCTTGATGTTTATCTTAATTATCCAATCAATCTTAGATACGAAATCCAATGAGATTTGAAGTGGATAACCTATTTTTCCTATATAATCACATCTCTAGTACTATCCCACACTTATCTTTAGTACTATCCCATCATTGAGCCTTTATAATTTTTTCTCTCTTAGCTTCCTTGAGAATGGGTTCTCAAAGTTGTAGGAGTCGGAAACGTGATAGGACTAGACTTCCCCCCATCCACCAAGTTCAAGAGGAGGAGAGGAAAAGGGTAGCTCGTGAGAAAAAGAGAGAGTGGAGAGCACGTCAATGCGAGCAACACCTTCCATTGGTGATGATCCAAGCCTTGCTCCTCCTCTTCCACTTCCTCTCCCTCTGCCCTCTTCCCCCCCACTACCCCTTAGTTTAGATAATCCACATGAACCTGCCCTTCCTGAGTCCCCTTCTCTTCTACAAGAACCCACCCCCCTCCTTTGGGCGCCCATCGTGCGGATAGGAAAGAACTATCAAAGTCATGGGCACATCATCGTGCCCATGCAATCTTCCATTCCTATTTCAAAGACCTCACGCCTTCATCACAGGCATGTGTGCTTGATGCTTTGATCGATCTGCCCAACATGGCCAACTGCAGGGCACTTTCCGACATTGGAGGTCGAAGAGAGAGGAGAGTTGGCATGGCAGTGCTACAAAGTGTTCGTCATTCCTATATAGTTAACAAGAAGAGAAACTCTGCGGACGCTTTGGCTGCTCGTCGATGGGCTATTGTGGCACCCATAAGTAGCCCCCAAATGAAGGGTAAGGTTAGTGGCACATCTTGCATCCTTTCCATAGCACCACACGCACTTAGAGTTGGGTCTATTAGACGACAAAGTTTAGATGCCAATGAGGTTGGTGCTTTGTGGGAGAGTAGTGGTCGTGTAGCTAGGCATGATCGCCTACTAGATGAAACCACTAGAACCTTGATAGAAAGTTTTTGGGAGGAGAATTGTCGTGCCTCGCCAGTTTTCAAGAAAGCTTTGCGTAAGAGAGTGACAAGAGGAGTGTTCATTGAGCACGGTGCTTGCTTTCTTGAAATGACCCAAACTGAGTTGTACTCTCAGTTTGTGGCTTCATATCTAGAGCTTAAAATTGGGCAAAGGTCATTTGAGGGGTGTAAGCCTTGGTTTGTGAGGTACTCACGTCAGCGTGACACATGTTGTCGCTACCATGTTGAGTTCAAACTTTTTTATGATGTGTTCTGTTCTCTTAGTGGGCATAGAGAGTTGCCTCGTAGTCCTCGTGATTTCATCCACTCTCTTTTGTGTGCACGCACGGAGGATGCCCAGTTCCATAGGGATGCCTTGTGTGGAGAGCAATTGCACATCATGTGGTTCACTTGCACATCTACAAATGGTAGATCTTGATGCAAGTGACCAAGAGATAGTGCCATGGCAACGTTATGAGTATGTGACACACTAGCTCCAGAGTGGTTGGACAGTCCAGGAAGTTGCAGCTCGTGGACAAACATACACCACGTTGTCACTTCACAGCCACATTTAGGGAGTAGATCTACCCCTATATACGGCACAATCATTGTGCCAAGTGGTAGGATCATCAGTTTCGAGCATGCCTGGCAGAGTTTCCTATTGGTGTGGTCATCTCTGTGATTGATTTTGCAGAGAACTACACCTTCACACCTTTTCAGGAGATACAATCTGAGTATTACTTCTCAAAGTAGGTAATGGTTATATTTCATAATATTTGTTTCGTGTTTGAGCTATATTACTTATTTGATTTTTTGTGTCCTAAACGTCTATATTACTTACCTCACCAGGTTGCTATTATGGTCCACATTAGCTATCAACATGCAGAGGCTCATGTAGATGGGATAGTGAGTACCCCCGAGACCCGTGTCATTATTCGAGAGTATCATTTCTATATCAGTGATGATCGTTCACATGATGCACATTTTGTGCAACACTGTTTTCGTCTCCATGATGATTTTTTAGGAGATTGTGGGATCATACGTGGCTAGCGATGGGTTTGGTCGGATGGTTGTGGTGCACAGTTCAAGTCATCACGACAATTCTATTGGCTCTACAGGTAGTACTTATGGTTCTCTTATATTCGCAATTAAACTAAATTCACTAGAACATCTTAAAGAAAACAATAACTAAGACTATCTTTTATGGATTTATAGGTGGCATGTGTAGTCTAGTATCCAGTGATTTGGTCATTCTTCGAGACTGGTCATGGGAAGGGAGAGCATGATGATGCGGGCATGTGCGGCAGGATGCTCAGCGGTTCAGAGATGCGGGCCACGTAGTCGAGTGGTGCTCCCAACATTTGTGTGGGAGTGCAGCATCATCGTATCCCAAATGTGATGCTCGTATTGTCAGGAGATTTTTTTGGCATGTGGATGGTGGCATGATTGACTGTAGAGTCTCCCATGATTGTGACATAGTACCTGGCACCTTGGGCTTACATTCCATCAGGAGCATTTGCATGGCGGCCCCCATGATTTACACACGACGGTTTGCATGCTTCTGTGGAGCATGTATGGATGGCGATTGTCACATTGTGCCTCGAGAGGATAGGCAGATGCATGGATACATACATTCCTCTCCCCTGAGCATCCTTCACATCCAGTGTTGTCTGATGAGCACACAGGTCCTGCGTTCATGGTCAGTTATGATGACTTGACAGATTTGTTCTACAGGAGGGTGATGTATTTGCTGTTATTGCCAAACCAGTGAGGGAAATAGCGAGGGAGTAGACTACTATCTGATGAGTTGCACTAGGCCAAAGTGCATCCTTGACCAGGATACAGTGGATGATCATGTGTTTTCTTTTGATGCCCATAGCATGATTGTGGGCAGGCCGGTTCTACCAGCAGATTCGACTTCATCGGGAGAGTCTTGAGTTCCAACAGTGGAAGTGGGAGTTAGAGGCATTTCAGTTCTCTCATCTAGTGGTTGCTACCAGGCTCACTCTTGATCGAGTAGTACAGAGCCGAAAACACAGTTCTCACCCTCGTTTTTGGCTTCGAGTGGATGACCATGAGAGAATTCTAGAGCAGTTGAGAGCTAGAGAGGGTGCTGCTGACTAGATCTCTATCTTGATAGTGACTAAACTCAGACTAGCTGGGTTAGCTCACTTACATTGTACTTAGATTTTTTGGGAGTGACTAATCTCACTTACATTGTACTTAGATTTTTTGGGAGTGACTAATCTCAGAATAGCTGGGATAGCTCATTTTCAAAATACCTTGATCTTTTGAGTTAGTGGCTAAACCTAGAGTGGCTGTGTTAGCTCACATTCCGATGTACTTAGTTGATGTTTATATCATTATGAGTTTTCTCATTATTGAGGATCATTGCATTTTAGTTGATGTTCATGGTTTTCTGATTTTTTAACACTTTGGCTATCATATCGTTTGTTGAAAATCACCATCACCATATTGTTTGTTGAAAATCATCAAACTTTGCAAAACACTGGGCGCTAATTACTAACCCGAACATGCTCCGATCATGACCAAACTTTACAAGCATGTGGGGGTGCCCCCCCCCCACATGCTTGAAAAGTTGGGTCCCCATTGGAGCATGTTTGGGTACGATGGTATGGGGAAGGCCCGGATTTTCCATGGCCTCTTAAGCACCAAGAGACTTGAAAAATCCACACTGGGTGCTAATTACCAATCCAAACATGCTTCCATTGTGACCAAACTTTGCAATCATGTGGGGGTGGGCCCCTCCCACATGCTTGCAAAGTTTGGTTCCCATCGGAGCATGTTTGGGTATGATGGTATGGGGAAGGCCCGGATTTTCCATGGCCTCTTAAGCACCAAGAGACTTGAAAAATCCCCACTGGGTGCTAATTACCAATCCAAACATGCTCTGATTGTGACCAAACTTTGCAAACATGTGGGGGTGGGCCCCTCCCACATGCTTGCAAAGTTTGGTTCCCATCAGAGTATGTTTGGGTATGATGGTATGGGGAAGGCTTGGATTTTCCATGGCCTCAAGCACCATGAGACTTGAAAAATCTGCACTGGGCGCTAATTACCAATCCAAACATGCTCTGATTATGACCAAAATTTACAAGCATGTGGGGGTGTTCCCCCCCCACATACTTGCAAAGTTTGGTCCCCATCAGAGCATGTTTGGGTATGATGGTATGGGGAAGGCCTGGATTTTCCATGGCCTCTTAAGCACCAAGAGACTTAAAAAATCCACAGTGGGCGCTAATTACCAATCCAAACATGCTGCGATCATGACCAAACTTTGCAAGAATATGGGGGTGCCCCCCCCACATGCTTGCAAAGTTTGGTCCCCATCGGAGCATGTTTGGGTATGATGGTATGGGGAAGGCCCGGATTTTCCATGGCCTCTTAAGAGACTTGAAAAATCCACACTGGGTGCTAATTACCAATCCAAACATGCTCCGATTATGACCAAACTTTTCAAACATGTGGGGGTGGGCCCCTCCCACATGCTTGCAAAGTTTGGTTCCCATCGGAGCACGTTTGGGTATGATGGTATGGGGAAGGCCCGGATTTTCCATGGCCTCTTAAGCACCAAAAGACTTGAAAAATCCGCATGTGGGGGTGGGCCCCTCCCACATGCTTGCAAAGTTTGGTTCCCATCGGAGCATGTTTGGGTATGATGGTATGGGGAAGGCCCGGATTTTCCATGGCCTCTTAAGCACCAAGAGACTTGAAAAATCCACACTGGGCGCTAATTACCAATGCAAACATGCTCCGATTATGACCAAACTTTGCAAGTATGTGGGGGTGGGTAATTAGAGGCCATGGAAAATCCAGGCCTTCCCCATACCATCGTACCCATGCTCCGATTATGACCAAACTTTGCAAGCATGTGGGGGTGGGTCTCCCCCACATGCTTGCAAAGTTTGGTCCCCATCGGAGCATGGGTACGATGGTATGGGGAAGGCCTGGATTTTCCATGGCCTCTAATTACCAATCTAAACATACTCCGATTGTGACCAAACTCTGCAAGCATGTGGGGGTGGGCCCTCCCACATGCTTGCAAAGTTTGGTTCCCATCGGAGCATGTTTGGGTACAATGGTATGGGGAAGGCCCGGATTTTCCATGGCCTCTTAAGCACCAAGAGACTTGAAAAATCCACACTGGCCACCACTAATTACCAATCCAAACATGCTCTGATTGTCACTAAACTTTGCAAGCATGTGGGGGTGGGTCCCCCCGACATGCTTACAAAGTTTTGTCCCCATCGGAGCATGTTTTGGGTACGATGGTATGGGGAAGGCCCGGATTTTCCATGGCCACTTAAGCACCAAGAGACTTGAAAAATCCGCACTGGGCGCTAATTACCAATCCAAACATGCTCGGATTATGACTAAACTTTGCATGCATGTGCCCCCCACATGCTTGCAAAGTTTGGTTCCCATCGGGGTATGTTTGGGTACGATGGTATGGGGAAGGCCCGGATTTTCCATGGCCTCTTAAGCACCAAGAAACTTGAAAAATCCACAGTGGGCACTAATTACTAACCCAAACATGCTCCGATCATGACCAAACTTTGCAAGCATGTGGGGGTGGGCTCCCCCCCACATGCTTGCAAAGTGTGGTTCCCCCCATCGGAGCATGTTTGGGTACGATGGCATGGAGATTTTCAACAAACAATATGATAGCCAAAGTGTTAAAAAATTAAAAAAAAACAAGAACATCAACTAAAATGTAATAATACTCAATAATGAAAAAACTTATAATGATATAAACATCAAATAAGTACATCAGAATGAAAATGAGCTACCCCAGCTAGTCTGAGGTTAGTCACTGCCCATAAATCTAAGTACAACATTTGTAAGTGAGCTAACCCAGCTAGTATGAGTTTAGTCACTATCAATGGCAACCCAATCAAAATCGTCATCTCTAACTGCTGTGGTCGACGTGCATGTCGAGGCTGCTGTACACGTCGAGGAGGCTGTGTGCCAGCTACGAGGGTCGTCGAATATCTACGGCGGGGAGGTCTGCCTCAAAGGCAGGATCATGAGCTGGTGTCGGTGTACTCGGGAGCTCACGAGTCCCATAAGCTGCTATAGCCCTCTCCCTCTCTCTACGTCGTGCTACTGCAAGACGTCTCTGTCTGTAAACCCAAAATCTATAATCAGCAATGGTACGTGTCTGCAACTCTACTCGTGTAAGCTCCTCTGTTGTAAGGACACGCTGCTCATGAGAAGCAGCACTGCTGCTAGCACCATCACCCGAGGTGCCACTAGGACCAGCACCACACCCACACGCTCGTATGCTGTGATCTGGCTCTCGTGAAGGACTCTTTGGTATGCATCAAACTCATGTGCACTCCACTTAATCTCTGGAGGCACCTCAGGCTCCTGATCTCTGTCATCGGCCGCGTCGAGTCCCAAGTCAGTAGTAGCTGAGGTAAAATCAAGAGGCCTGCCAGTCCTAGCATCTACTCGAACGAGGCCTGGGTGAAGATCATCAATGCCCAAAACTCTGTATGTTGCTAGGTCGACGCGTGCACAGCAAGAGGGACATGCTCAGAAGCGTACTAGCTCCTGGGTGATGCAAGACAAATGGAAAAAATGTCCACATCCCAGGGCATATCCATGAGTACTGTCAATGTCAATGTCCTCGATACATAGAGCGCAGCAGGCATCACGTAGGAATGGTGGTTCATCCTGAGGGAGAGGTCGTCGAAAAACCTCTGTAAACAGGCCGTGGATATAAAGGCAAGTAGGGCACTGTCACGTCTGAGGATCTGTGGAACTCTCAAACATGCAGCATCAACTGCTCTGTCCTATGCTGTGCAATCTACTCCATAATCATGTGATGCTGCGCCTCAGCTCTAGAACTCTCTACCTCAGTCCGAGCCTACGCAAAAAAGTAAAGCATAAAAATAATTGATTAGTCTCTCTCATTAGGTATTAAAGAAATTTATAACTTTGGACCTTAATTATAACTCTTTTACGTGCAAGAGAAACCTACCTGCTGGGTGGATGTCAGACTCTCTCACATGCCGTGCCTTTGCAGTAGCTGCCTCTACCGTCTGTAATGTAGCTCTAAGGCGGTCAATCTCCACTCTCGCCTCTACCAACTCCTGAGTGAGTCGCTCAGTGGTAGGTGTGGGACCCTACATGACACAATCAACCATGTCGCTCATGTAAAAATATAGAAAAGTACATATAAACATGTAAATAAATGACTAAAAAAACTTAAGAAGTAATAAATATGTAAATACCTCGACATCTGTCATCGGTATCGATCGTGAGAACAAGCGCACCACATGCTGGATGCTCTCCGTGTGGTACTCCGTACGTCGATGCCAACCTAGGTGCCAAGAGCCTTGATTGTCAACATAGGCATAAATGAAGGATCTGTAGGAGCTACACGAAGGGCTGGTGGAGGCCGCCTACCCTGGTCTTGGAGACGGCCTCGGCCAGCACCACCACCCGGCCGATGGCTAGTGTAATCCACCTCCTCCCCTAAGACAAACTCCGCATATAATTGCTTTGCGAAGTATATGGAAATCTGGCGGTTGTTCGGCATCCTCCCATATGTGGCAACATATCGACTATAGATATGTGCCGCCATACGAGGATGCGAACACCGTGAAACAGTAAGGGGCTTGCCCGCCCCAGGCCTCTCATCCCACGACTATCGAGGAAAAGATCTAAGTAGGCTCCATCCCTAATCGGACCAAGATCACAGACCTGACAATATGTCAGGCCATGTGACAGAGGAGCAATGCGATGGTGGGCTATCCACTCATCTACATAAACAATATCGTGAAGGCTACGAAGGGACGAAAGCATCGTCTCCAAGTCTGCCACGACATGCAATGTAGACGGTGTGTCTCTAGCACTCCTACGGACAGCCGCTAACTCACGGTCTATCTCTGCGATGAGGTCCACAATAGACGAGCAGCCCTCCTCGTGTGACTCCATGCTAAAGCCTAAGCCTAACACAATAGACGAGCAGCCCTCCTCGTGTGACTCCATGCTAAAGCCTAAGCTTAACACAATAGACGAGCAGCCCTCCTCGTGTGACTCCATGCTAAAGCCTAAGCCTAACACAAAGGTCCAATGTGAAAGGTCCAATGTGAAGCGTCCAATGCTTAGTGCTAAGTAGTACTAATGAAGCTATAAAACAATGTTAATGGGCCCACTAATGCTAATCCAAATCAAGAGAGTAAGGAGAGTGAAAACGACTTCTGACACAATGAGGCAAAAAAAAAAGTTTTTCGGTTTTATAACCTCGAACGAGGTTCGGTGGCATCATGCACTTTAGGGTTTGCAAGATGTACGCTCTAGATTTTAGGGTTAGTGAAACAAACGACCAAGATACACACTTAATTTTAGGGTTGGTGAAGCATCGAGACGGGCTGAGATTTGATATTAGTATCTCGTTCGAGGTACATGGACGGCTTAGATTTTAAGTCATTACCATGACCGAGGTATGTCGACGGTCGAGATTCATTAAATACCTTGATCGAGATATTTAAACGGCTGGGATCGCATCTTCCAATGTGCATGAATGGACGGTGGAGATTGCATCTCTGTGCCTCGAACGAGATATGTGGATGGTGGAGATTGCATCTCTTTACCTCGAACGAGGTATTTCAATGGTCGAGATTTGATCTCAATATCTCGTTCGAGATATGTGGACGGTGGAGATTGTATCTCTATATCTCGAACAATGAATGGTCGAGATTTTATTTCAATATCTCGTTCGAGATACGTGGATGGTGGAGATGGGCTAGTCAAATATGCCTAGGGGGATACAACGTGGCATTGATGTGGATCCGAGTGGCATGAATATCTTGATCGAGATAGTGTGGTGGCGGACGACCTGTATTGGTGACATGGATGATGACTGGAAACCCGGACTTGCTAGCGTGGCATTAGTTGGTATCTCGTTCGAGATATGTCGGTTTAGGCTTGGGAGGCACATGTCGTGTTTTAATTGATGGCGATATCACGATCAAGGTACTCCGCCCGAGATGCGTGGATGTCCCAATTTTAGAGAGAGTGAATGAAAGTGAGTACCCTCATCTTGCAACCGCCCAATTATAGTTTTCTCTTTTAAGATAAATTTAAGCAAAGAGAGTCAAATTTCTCCAATTGATAAAAAATTGATGTGATTAGGTGTTTTGATGCATCTAGATGCTCTCAAAACACTCAAAAACTCCAATTTTCAATTAAACCATCTTCTAAATTTTTAGCCTCTTGAACAAGATTAATCACTCTTAATGACAAAAACCAGTCCATTAAGAGAAATTAGTCAAATTCAAGGATTTTTTGATAGTTTTAAGAAATTTTTTGAAAGATTAAGCTACTTCTAATGCTTGCTAATACTCTAATTCAAACAATTTCAACAAAAACACACAATTAAACTAAAATTAATGATCTTAGTTCTATGTTTAAACTAAAGAGAGCAAACATTCACCAAAGAATTGCATTCTATTGCATTGTTTGATGCAATGGATGTAAACTAAGCCTAATACAAACTATGTGCAAGCCCTATAAGAACATGAAAAACTATAAAAACAACAATAAAATCAACAAATTAATCTAAAAATTAAGTAAAAAGCATTCTTTTCAAAAACAAAAAAGAGAGCTATTCTACACCAAATCTCACACAAATCACCAATCAAATCCACATCTTCTTCATGGGAAACCATTAATCAAGATAATGGGCAATGGGTTATGCGTAGATTAGAGGCAAAACAATGGAAAAAGCCAAGGGATGGCTCCCCGCCGACACAGCGATGCCAAAAAAGTTATGGCTCACCCTAACCCTCCTTGAAACACATCCAAAAAGAGATTACCTAGTGAACTGCAACTATCGTGAGGATCTTTCCAATGGCCGAGCTCGTAACCCTTGAGGTCTCCAAGCTTTGCAACTCCTTGAGAAGCAATTTCTCCGTGTCTCGTGAGAGCATTGTCATAAGAGGCCTAATGCTATTACAATAACTACTCTCATAATATATCCATGAAGTACATCACTTAGGACTTCATCCTAACTTGCTACCACACGCTCTTGAAGCAGAAATTGCCATAAATACTCCGTCGTCACACCATCACGGGTGCCTATCCAAGTTGTAGCTTTGGACACTATTGCTTCATATCATGAATGTATGACCCTTTGGTATATCTACCATGACTCCTTGATGTAAGATAATGGCGGTAGCTCTTATTAATCCTAGAATTGGATTAATAGGTGAAGCTTGGTGTTCTCGCCTACCATCTTTGCCCTCGAGATCATGCCCACATGATCTATCTCACACATCACTATCACATGCATCATCATCATGTGCATATGTGTTAGTGGCATCATGTGCACGTATATCACTATGATCATGTGCATGTGTGTGCGATACATCAATGTCATCATGTGTATGTGTGTACAATACATCATCATCATCATCTAAATTTATGTTGGTGTAGTCCACGTCTGCAGGGACATAATCATAATGGCTCAAGAGTGTAGGACCCTCATGTAAGATGCCCAAGAAAGATTCATCCCACGGGAACAAGACTGACCCATCTGTGTAAAGGAAATCAAGCAACGATACAATGAAATCCCCATGTGTGAACCATTTGAACCATCTAGCACAAACATCTACCTCATCAAACAAATGTCTCGAATGACTAGGCATCAATCCCTCGAGCTAGAAAAACCACCCATGCCATGAATAAGCTACCTCATCATAACATGAAATTGATGCATGAGGAGATCTGAAGGCCCACTAGACCTCGAAGTGCCAAAAGTATGTGTAAATAAGGCAAAAGAAATATAATTTGTGACACGAAATGGTAGCTCGTAAATAACGAGCTAAAGCCACGATAATAGTGCATGGGTGGACGCCCTTGATCAAGATCCGATAGGGAAATGAAGTGACATCGATGAACGAAGATGATGTGGAACATGTCGATCATAAAAAAATTAAAAATAGTAAGAATAACCCATAGCTGCACGTGAACACACCCAATAAGCATAAAGCATGCTAATAACGGCTAGAAAATCCCCAAGTGGGTGAAACAAGCCCACAATGTGCTAAGCGTGTGAACACTACCTGTTGCGCTTAATGTTGCAAACAACGACTGCACACAGTCTAAGCTGAGCACGAACTGCCTCCCTCTGTGATAGAGCCAGTGCCATGTGCATCATGCTTATCTATGAACGTGCCACCAGTTGTTTCAAAGGTGACCTTGACCTCTGGATGCAATACCTACAGCACTACTGCATATCCCCAAGGCACTCGCGCAAAAGGTTCTTACCAAGGCTCTGGATATATGCTACTGCTTGGAAGTTGAGCACAATGTAAACATAGCTACAGCTCGAGCCCTTATGCATTGTGGGCTCCGCATGTCAGAGAAACTGTGGCTGGAGTACTTCTGTATGGAGCTTGTATATGCTGAAAGGTTGAAGGCAAATAATTTTTGGCTCTGTTTTGAAAGGGAAGGCTGATCAAAACGGAGATAGTGAAGATGGGGGGCTCATGCTTCACTCAAGAGCGACGTAAGAAGACTGAGCCTTTGCTGTCAAGCTGTGCTCGGTTGTAGATAGAGAGAGAGTACGTTGTAGTACATAGAGAGAGAGTGCATTGGGTTGATGCTTGTTGAGCTCAGCGATAATGACCAGGCATGATTGAAACCCAATATAAACAGAGAGAGTGCACTCAAACCCTGCGTAAAGAGCGAGAGAGTGCACTGAAACGCTGATCTCCATGAGGTTAAAAATTATCACCAAATGCAAGAGAAAATGTCCAAGTTCATCTCCATGAGGTTAAAAATTATCACCAAATGCAAGAGAAAATGTCCAAGTTCACCACTGTATGTATCTGATAAGAATCATGTAGGCATCTCTGGTGGCTATCTCCCCATGATTATAGGGTTCTAAGGTTGGATTCTTCTATGAATTAATTGTGAAAACCAACTTGCAGATAGACGTGTTTGTGTTAGATTCCCGTGTCCTCAGTTTGAATGCAAGTTAGGAACCCTACGGTGTATGGTGCACACAGACCTACACCTGTAGATTGGGTTCGATTCCTAGTAGGGTTGAACTTGCAAATCAACTGCGAGGCCTAAACTTGATTTCAACTTGCTTTTTGCTTCATTTTTTTTTTCTATTTTGCACACAAAACTGTCAAGACTACACAAGTCTTTTGCATCAAGAATTCATCCATAATCCTTTGCATAACACTGATGCATAGATCTATAATATAGGAACTGCCTTGAATACATTTCACTGGTGAAAATGCATCAAAGACACTGCTGTGTGTGCTTGCAAACAACGTTTTCTCAACACTAATATGGTTCTCTTTCCTTGCAATACATCAACACTGATCAAACTTCACCAAGAATGTACCAGATTGCACTCTTCTCAAGGATTCTTTGTCAATCTTTGCTTGTTGAGCAAACTTCTTGCATAATACTCAAGAAAATGTAAAAAAGAACCAAGATTAGGTAATTAGCTCTTACCATTGTAAGTTTGCATAGTTTTGCACCAAGAACTTGTTTAAAACTACACCAAGAAACTTTGCATAACAATCTGGAATTTTGCACAGCAATATGAAACTCCTTAATTCAAAAATCAAAATTCTCTCAAATCTATGCAAGAATTAGGGTTTTTAAAATATGTGATTAGCATATACTAAAAAATGATTATCATATACTAAAAAATGATTAACATTAATCCCATTACTAATCCACTCAAAACAAAATCAACACAAAATCTAAAAATTATATAAAAGTATTGTGACATGAAAAAGCCCATAATAAAATGACATCATGGCGAATGGCTTGGCAGCTACCCTGAGACGGCGTCTCTCATCAATATTTTGCATTTTCTAAAGTTTGTGTAATGTGTGGATGTGCCCATTGTAAATACCAAGTATGTTATATAAACGCTTTGGTATGGTTGTATAGGTGAGTGATGTGGAAAATAAAAGTGGGCCTAAATGTATGCATGGCTTACCTTTGTAATATTTAAATGCTATTTGCCACAAGCTAGCATGTGGAAGGCATGTGGAGAAGTGTGTGTAGGTGTATAATTAGGGAAGATTCTTCTAGAAATCCTACATGGATGAGGAACCTTTTGACATTTGTAAAGTGAAAATGCCACATAGGTGCCAACTTAGCTACAACCTTGTCTCATGCAAGTATCTTTGGTCAAAGATCTCCAAATTAAAAATTAGAAAAAAGACTTTGCCTAAAGAGACATTTCTTGTGACCTCCTCACATGTGTCATGGGAGGTGGAAGGATTCTACAATTGTAACTTGTAACAAGGTGAGAGGGGGTCACTTTTCCATCTATAAAACGAGCCCTCCTCTCCCTTTCAAATCAATGAGTGAAGCCTCTACAATTGAGCTTTTGAGAATTCTTGTGTCATTATCACTCTCCCAATTCTCTTAATCCTCTTCCCAAGATACGGCTCTTTGCATATGTAGGCTTACTTAGCATTAGCTCCCAAGTCATTACCCTAAGATTGGAACTCTTGATGATCCAAACTAAGGGAGATAAGGAGTTATTATCTCGGTGGGCCTATGACTTCTCAAGGTTGCCCTTGCCTTATTGCTGTCCTCCTTTGGAGCTACCAATAGTTTTAGCAGGGGTAATGAGCATGCGGAAAGACTTTGGGAACCATGGGTAGATTTGCATCGTCCACTACGCAATGTTAACCCTTACTCTCTAGTTTATATCATGAATGAGATGAAAGGCAAGGACTTTGCTAAGTTGGAGTCTCAAATGCAAAGAGGAATGTAGTTTTGGTGGTTTTAATCCCTACTTTCTATTGGTAATTACTTTTTTCTTGGGTGATCTTTTTTAAAATTGTTTATATGGTTAGAAATCTCTTTCAATACTTTTTCCATATGTGTAATCAATTATTCCATCTCATGTTGAAATGATGATCAAAATCTCTCCCAAAATTGCTAGCTTAAAGTCATTTTTTTTTGGACAGCTTTCTATGCCGTTAGTAAAATGCCCATAACTTTCTGCTCGATTATCCATTTTTAAAAGTTTTTATATAGGCGCAAAGCTCTCTTTGAGCTCTACGCATCTATGTAGTTTAATTTGAGTGCAACCATAAGGATTTTAAACAGCATTCTTTGATTTTTTAACTATTTTTTTCTGCATATTTGGTCATCCCTCTCCTTAATCACAATTATTTCCTCTTAATCATCCTGCCCATGTGAAACCCCATGTATTTAAATTATTTTTAATCTATTTTTACTACCATTTACTTCCCAATGCTGCGTCCAAATCGTCCAACAAATGAGCCATATCAATACACCCCTTTCACCTCTATTCACATAGTGCTAAGCCGAAAGATTTGTTGAGATATCGAGCTCGTCTAGTGAGGCGGTGGACACTGATGACCCGCCTGGGGGATAGGCCCCACACTTACACCACTGGCATGGTTGGTGAGATCTTGGGTGATATGCAGCCAGTGGGATGACAGGCTGTGTGACAGCCATTCTAGAGACTGTCATAGTTATAGCGCCAGCTCATTTAGTCGGGTTCACACTATAGAGAACCCGTGTATGTATTGGTTGAGTACCTTTCATATTATGTGTACTCTTATCTTGTATATGGAGTGTTGAGTGTTGAGTGTTGAGTGTTGAGTGTTGAGAAGAAGAAGAAGATATTCAGCCTCTCACTTTATGTGTTCTCTATTAGGGTTTTGTGAGTGTGTGTGTGTGCTTGCAAGAGCTCAAGCTCTCTTCCCCACAGGAAGCGGTACGAGGGTAAGAGCTTCAACTACTCTTCCCTATTTGTGTTAGTGACTACATCCTTGTCGGGAGCTCTACGGGAGGCACCGACAAACTGTCTCTGATTGAGGAGCTTTCTTCGTGGGAGTAAAGCTATAGGGCAACTATAAGTCCTATCGGACTAAAATTTGCGGGCCGAAAACGCGTTTCGGGCGCGTTTGGACCTCCGTTTTTCAAAAAGCAAGCGATTTCGAGCACTGCGGGTAAGTCATCGATTCTCGGCAGAACTCTGTTTTAAGAACTGCAGGAAGACAGATTGACTGTGCAGACACTGTGGGTGCTTTAAAGAGATCTACAGTTGCCATTGGGTGTATGTATGCACATTGAAGTCACTGGTTGTGACATTTGAGAGTACTACAGTACCGCTGTGCAGAAAATATAGCAGTTTGTGCAGAAAAACCAGAGTGCAGTTTCTGGTAAAATTGTGTGTTTGGCAAGATGTCAAATGATGAGATAACTCAGATTGTGGCTGAGAAGCTTGATAAGAATAACTTCCATGCTTGGAGGTTCAGGTTGACGAATTTCCTGATGGGAAAGGGCTATTGGGACTACATAGAAGGTGAGCATGAAGAGGCACCGGAGATACCGGATATAAATCCGACTGCTGCAGATGTGAAAGAGTTTAAAGATTGGAATCAAGGAGCCAGGAAGGTTATGTATTGGCTCTCCATTAGTATACAGGACACCATGATTGGGCACATTCAGGATGCCAAGTCCCCCCAAGGAGGCGTGGGACACCTTGGTAAAGCTCTATGAAACAAATACCAAGGCACGTAAGATACAGTTGAAGAATGAACTTCATATTGTGGAGAAAAAGAGCATGTCTGTGAATGACTATGCACTGAAGATAAAGGATATTGTGGAATCCCTTGCATCTATTGGTGTGTCAGTAGATGATGATGACAAGGTGGAAGTCTGTCTACGTGGTCTCGGGCCACAATACAAGGTGTTCAAGACGTCTATTCAGACTCGGGAAAACATTCCCAACTTTACAGATTTGGTGTCTATGCTGATTATCGAAGAGAAGAGCTTGGGTGAAGACCAACAGTCTTCACAAAGCAAAAACAGTTCAGAGCAACAGGCCTTCTACACGAGTTCAGGAAGAGGACGAGGTAGAGGAGGCCGTGGTGGACGCGGTCAAGGAGGTGGCCGAACAGGTAATCAGAATTATGGCCAGCAGCAACAACAACAACAGTCCCAGAATCAACAACAACAACAACACGCAGGTGGAAGAGGCAAATTCAGAGGCAGGGGGAGTCAAAGAGGCCGTGGAAATTGGCAAAGGCAATATAATGATGCACGTGAATGCTATTATTGTGGTAAGCCTGGACATGTGCAGGCAGAATGTTATAAGAAGCAGGCTGACATGCAAAATGGGAAAGTGCAGCAAAACAACTATGCATCCTCAAGTAGAAATAATGAGGATAATGAAAGGTTGTTTGTTATGCAGCATGTCGTGAATGCCATGTCTGAAAATGTTGATGCAGCACAAAAAGATAATGTATGGTATGTGGATTCAGGCGCTTCGAACCACATGACGAGTCATGGGGAGTGGTTCAAGGAGATGAAAAACCCGGAAAGACCAGGTTTTGTGGAAACAGGGGATGACACTGCTCATCCAATTGCCCATGTTGGAGATGTGCAATTGTCTATGCAGGATGGCAAAGTGAAGTACCTTGCAGATGTACTTCATGTACCGAACATAACAAAGAATCTGGTTTCAGTTGGCCAGATGATTGAGTAGGGTTTGCAGGTTCGGTTTAACCCTGATGGTTGTTATATTGAAGACTTCAAAGACAAGTGCAGGTTGGTTGCAAAAGGCAACAGAGTGGACAGAATGTTTACGTTGAATGTAGACATGCCTGAAATGAGTGCTGCGATGTTTGCAAATGGTTCAGGAATTGTTGCAGACACAGACATTTGGCATAAAAGGATTGGACATGTAAATGTGCAGAGATTGAAGTCTATGCAGACAAAAGGAATTGTGACAGGGCTGCCAAAATTTAAAGTGGAAGGTATGCAGAAAATATGTGAAGCATGCCAATTTGGGAAGCAAACAAAGCATGTGTTTCCACGTAACAGATATGTGAGCAGAAATGCACTAGATGTTGTGCATTCAGATGTATGGGGTCCTACGAAGACCATATCTATGGGAGGCTGCAGGTATTATGTGACTTTCATTGATGACCACACAAGGAAAGTGTGGGTATATTTCATGAAGGAGAAGAGTGAGGTGTTTACTCACTTTCAAAATTTCAGAGTTTTGGTTGAAAAGCAAACAGGGAAATATGTAAAGTGCCTAAGGTCAGATGGAGGGGGAGAGTACTTCTCCAATGAGTTCTCTGAATTTTTGAAGAAGAATGGTATTCGGAGACAGTTTACATGCAGATACACTCCGCAGCAAAATGGAGTTGCTGAGCGAAAAAACAGGCACATTGCTGAGATTGCGCGAGCATTGATGGAAGAGAAGAATATGCCGCATAGCTATTGGGCTGAGGCTGTTTCTATAGCAGTATACATCATGAACAGGACTCCAACTGCAGCCATACATGATGTAACTCCAGAGGAGAGGTTTACTGGCAGGAAGCCTGATTTGTCTCATCTGAAAGTTTTTGGATGCATTGCATATGTGCATGTGCCAGATGAGCTGAGAACTAAGCTGGATCCAAAAGCTGAGAAATGTGTGTTTATTGAATATTCCCTTGAGCAAAAGGGATACAGGTGTTATAATCCTGCTACACGTGAGTTGAGGGTAAGCAGGGATGTTGTCTTTGATGAGATGAGCAGCTGGTATGCTGCTGAAAAAGAAGCTGTTGGGACTGATGTGAGTGGAAGTGTGGTTGCATAGAATGCAGGTCAGCAATCACAGTCTTTGAGTGGACCAGGAGAGTCCTCATCTAGTGGGTCTGTTGATAGACCATGGAGTGGCAGGCTGCGTCAAAATACCAGTCCTACAACTGTGATTAGTACATCACGTAAAGGAAAAGAGAAAATGGTTGAGCCCCTTGGTATGCCTGACATTTCTGCAGGGCATTCTCATGTTGATGGAGAGTCTAGTGGCTCAGATATGAGCCTTGATGATGAGGAGCTTGGGATCCCAGCTATGAGAACACCTGGTGTAAAGAAGGCTATGGAAGCCATGAATGAAAAGCTGCGAAGATCAGGGAGAGTGAAGAACCCTGTGCAGAGATTTATATATGATGGTTATGTGGCACATCACTATGCATATATGGCAAAGGTTGTGCAGGTTGTTGAGCCCACATGCATTGATGAGGCTTTTGGAAATGTGTGTTGGGAGAAAGCTATGGATGAGGAGATGGATGCACTATATGGAAATGAAACTTGGGATTTAGTGCAATTGCCTGAAGGCAAGAAAGCCATTGGATGCAAGTGGGTGTACAAAGTAAAACATAACAGTGATGGAAGCATAAACAGGTACAAGGCTAGATTGGTAGCCAAAGGATATGCGCAGACATATGGGATTGATTATGAGGAAACTTTCAGCCCAGTTGCCAAGATGGCAACGGTGAGAGTTGTGATAGCAGTGGCTGCGTCAAAGCAATGGTCTTTACATCAGATGGATGTAAAGAATGCATTCTTGCATGGGGATTTGCAAGAAGAGGTGTATATGTTGCAGCCACCTGGTTATGAGGATGTGGGTCACCCCGAGCATGTTTGTAGGTTGAAGAAAGCCTTGTATGGCTTAAAGCAAGCACCAAGAGCATGGTCTGACAAGATTTCTGAATATCTTGTCACTATTGGCTTTCATGTAGCCAATGCAGATTTCTCGCTGTATGTGAGACATGGTGATAGAGGAGTTGTGCTTGTTGTCATCTATGTAGATGACTTGATTATTACGGGGGACCATGATGCAGAGATCTTTGATGTAAAGATCTTGCTTAGACAGAAGTTCGAGATGAAGGATTTGGGGGAGCTCAGATATTTCTTGGGCATTGAGGTGATTAGGTCACCACATGGTATTGGATTACTGCAGAGACAGTATGGCTTGGACATGTTGTCCAAGTATGGTATGACAGGCTGTAAGCCTATTTCTGTGCCATTGGATCAGAATGGCAAGTTGAGTGCAGATTCAGGAGAGATCTTGGAGGATCCTACTATGTACAGGCGCATAGTAGGAAGTTTGATCTACATGACGATCACCAGACTAGATTTGAGCTATGCTGTTGGGTTGGTGAGTCAGTTTATGCAGGTTCCACGGAAATCGCATTTGGATGCAGTGAGACGCATACTGAGGTATGTGAAGTCTACTTTGCATTGTGGACTATTCTATGAGACTGGGATAGAGATATGTGTACATGGGTACACAGATGCTGATTGGGCTGGTAGTATCTCAGATAGAAGATCTACCAGTGGATTCATGTTTTCTTTGGGGAGTGCTACTGTGACTTGGAGCAGCAAGAAGCAGCCTACGGTTGCTCTATCCAGTACAGAGGCCGAGTACAGAGGAGCTGCTATGGCAGCATGTGAGGTAGCTTGGTTGAGAAAGCTACTTGCAGATTTGGGTCTATAGACAAGTTATCATTTTCTGTGACAACATTAGCAGTATACAGTTGGCCAGGAACCCAGTCTTTCATGCTCGTACGAAGCACATAGAGGTCCACTACCACTTCGTCAGAGAGAAGGTCTTGGCAGGAGATCTTGACCTTGTTTATGTCAGCACAGAGGATCAGGTAGCTGACATCTTCACCAAAGCATTGGGTACAGAGAAGCTCTGCAGATTCAGGGCTTCGCTTGGTGTACATGAGATGGAGTTGAGCTCAAGGGGGAGTGTTGAGATATCAAGCTCGTCTAGTGAGGCGGTGACCCGCCTGGGGGATAGGACCCACACTTACACCACTGGCATGGTTGGTGAGATCTTGGGTGATATGCAGCCAGTGGGATGACAGGCTGTGTGACAGCCATTTTAGAGACTGGCATAGTTATAGCGCCAGCTCATTTAGTCGGGTTCACACTATAGAGAACCCGTGTATGTATTGGTTGAGTACCTTTCATATTATGTGTACTCTTATCTTGTATATGGAGTGTTGAGTGTTAAGAAGAAGAAGAAGATATTCAGCCTCTCACTTTGTGTGTTCTCTATTAGGGTTTTGTGAGTGTGTGTGTGTGCTTGCAAGAGCTCAAGCTCTCTTCCCCCCTGCATCTTTTCAAGATTTTCTTCCAGCAGCAGCAGAGACTTGCCCTTGCTTTTGGGGCTAATCGATTAAGCCAAATTAATGCTTCCCCTAATCCATTTCTATTTCTATCTATGGGTTACAACCTCACTTTCGATGTCTATATCTTTGTTTTACTCTAGGGAGATAAGAAGCGAGATTGTCTCTTTTCCTCATTTAACACCAAAATCTCTTCTTCCTTGTTTATGATCTTAAGAAGTGACCAAAATAAACCCCAATTTTGTGTCACATCTTTTAGTGGAGACGGCGGGCAAGTTTGGCTTTGTTTTTTATAACCCGCCTTACCTACTAACGATACTTCCTGTAGTAGGATAGCAAGTTGGTCATTGGAGCAGCGAGTAGAGATACTTCCTGATTTATTGGAAGGTGTAGCTTTGGCATGGTATGAAGGCTTGCCAGAAGATTCTTAAAAGGATTGGGAAGAGCCAACCCAAGGCAATGAAGGAGAGGTTTGGGTTAGTGGAGTGCCCAAATGCTTTGCTTCTACAATTGGATCAGCTTTCTCAAAAAGAGGGGGAGTCAGTTTTTGCTTTCTCCATGAGGTATGAAGCCTTGTTCAACAAATACTTGCATACCTCCTTACACATGTTGTAGTTGCTTCTTCTCCTTCTTCTTCCAGAGCTCCTTGGCAATGGAGCATCTAAAAATGAGCCGGTTTGTCATGGCCTTGGCTCCTTTGCGAGGAAAGGTCTTAAGCAAAGACCCCAAAAGTTTTCAAGAAGCCCTTCCGATTGCTATGAAGAAGGAGGCTATCCTTCAAATTGAGGCAACACTTCAGGCTTCCATAACTATGGCAATTCCAACTTCTCAAGTGGATTTCCCTTCAACTACTTCATCAACATCAAAGGTACCTTCATCCACTGCATTAGATCACAATATTACACAACTTATGGCTGAGTTTGCTGACCTTAAGCTTCACTTACTAAATGCTCGCCCACCTAGACCCCCTAGAGTGGAAGATAGGACAACAAGGGATAAAAGTAGTATCACTTGCTACTATGAGTGCCAATAGAAGGGTCATTATCACCCTGAGTGTCCAAAATTAAAATAGGAGGAGGATAAGATGGTGGCATTACTAGAGGACACATCTTCAGAGGGAGATAATGAGACTTTCATGCCACTAATAGCCAAAAGGGCTCGTAGAACAAGGAGTCGAGGGAAAAGAAGCAAAGGAAGATGAGAGGATGGAGGAGGAAGAGAATCATAGGAAGAAGAAGAAGTCATCTAGGAGAAAAATTAGCCAATCTGATTTTCCTCTTGGACAAGGATCCCTTAGCTATGATCTTCTCACCGACTTAAGGGATCAAAATGCTTATATCACATTTGGCCAACTCCTTGCACTTTTCCCAAAGCTTTGAAAGGAGTTGGGGAGCTTAGCAAGCACAACAGAAGGAAAGAGAAAGAAGAAGAAGGGTGATGAGACTCCTACAGCTCAGAAGGTGGACATTGATGTAGGAGATGATGTTTCACAGTGGTCGATGTTATCATAGATGGGCAATCCATATCTAATGCATACATTGATGGGGGTGCTTTTATCAATGTGATGAGTGAGAAGACAATGAAGGATGTGGATTTGAAGCTATCCTCTACTAATTCTCCATATCGCATCAAACTTGCAGATAACAATAGGGTGAAAAACCCTAGAAGTAGTAAGAGATTTGGAAGTAGATGTTTGGAAGTAGATGTTTTTGGAATTTCTGTGCCTACTACTTTTCAGGTGATTCCTACTAAGCCTACTACTTTTCACGTGATTTCTGTGCCTACTACTTTTCAGGTGATTCCTACCAAGCCTGATGCTAGGGCTTATCCTTTGATTTTGGGAAGGCCATGGCTCCGCAAAGTGAAGGCAGTTCAAAAATGGGAGACAGGTGATCTCATTCTTCAATGGGGGCAGCAAGAAGGTACGGTACAACATCAAGAGTTGGCACAAAGGAATGGTAAGAGATGAATCCTTAACTTCTGAAAGTTTAGAGTCAGAGTCATCTGATGAGAAGACAAGTGGTAGCTCAGAGATTTCCATCTTAGAAGGAGAGGTGGAAGGAGTTGCATTTGGTCTTTGCCTGGGAATAGATCGGGGGGACACTAAAAGAGACAGAACCTTGGAAGGAGAAGATTCTTCAACCATGATCTTGAGAGACGATGTGGACCTCACTAGTCTTCGCCAACAAAGTGAACTTCTTCTTGATGAGTCCATAAACAGGTAATGAAAGGGAGGATTACTTGAAAATGTTAGATGGATTTCCTAATCTTTTTGCAAATAGCTACTCACAAGTACGCCAAAATACCGTAGTGGAGCACAAAATTGACCTCAAACCCCAAAGCAAGCTAGTAGTGCAGCGCCTCACGCGATTGGGAGTGGTGCAAGCAGAGATGCGGTAACTAACTTGCTTGAAGCTGGGTTCATTTTTCCTGTAGAGAATTTAGAATGGATTTCTCCAGTTGTGGTCACTCCAAAAAAGGGTGGAAAATGGCGTGTATGTGTGGGCTTCCGTCCTTTAAATGCATGCACAAAGAGGGATTATTTTCCTCTATCCTTTCAAGATGAGATTTTGGATCAGCTTGCAGGCCATGAGTTATATTTAGTATGTGATGGATACTCTAGATACTTTCAAATCCGAATTTGTGAAGAAGATCAAAGGAAAATCTCATTTGTCACCCCCTCGGGAGTATATGCCTATAGGGTAATGCCATTCGTCTTGACCAATGCACCAGCAACTTTCCAATGATTCATGAGTCAGGTATTTGCACCCTACTTGGGAAAGTTTATAAGGGTCTTCCCGGATGATTTTTGCATTTATTCAAGTTGCATGGATCATTTAAAAAAATTGAGGTTGGCTTTGCAAAGTGTTGATGATGCAAAAGGGTGTCTTAATCCTGGAAAATGTCGCTTAGCTCGTAAAAAGGTGGTTCTCTTAGAACATGTCATCTCAGAGGAAGGCATAGAAATGGATCTTGAGAAGGTGCAAGAAATTTTGGCTCTCCCACCAGCAACCAATGTAAGGGAGGTAAGAAGGATTTTGGGTAAGACAAAGTACTACCAGCACTTTGTTGACATGTTCTTTGAGAAGATGTATCCCATAAACCTGTTGAGAAAGAAAAATGTTTCCTTCCAATGGGGGCTAAAACAAACTCAGTCTTTTTGTTTGCTTAAGGAATGCATAAGCCTGAGTCCAATTGTGCAGCCTCCTAGGTGGGGGGAGGACTTTTATGTGAACCCAAGTGTCTCATCACATTCAGTGGGAGCTATACTCTTACAAAAGGGGAAGCAAGGACACATGCAACTGGTGTATTATGCAAGTTGACAACTCACTGATGCTGAGGAGAGGTATGGTAAAATGGAAAAAGAAGGGTTGTCTCTTGTTTTTGCAGCAGTGAAGAAGTTTAGATCATACTTACTATCGCGCCCTTTCTTCTTCCTTACATCTCAGCCTTATTTACAATTCTTGGTTCGCAAACCCAACCCTATAGGAAAGTTTGCCAAGTGGCTTTGCGAGCTTCAAAAATTTTCTTTCAATTTTATTATAGAAAGCATCACTAGGGCCTCTCTTGTAGATTTGCTTACAAGTAAGGAAGAGGAAGAAGGAACATGGATAAAGGAAGAGGTATGTGAAGATTTGCAGACACCACCAATTGCTTTCGCTATGCATTTTGATGGAGCCTTTAGCCCCTCTAGGAAATGTGGGGCTGGGGGGATAATTTTATTTGACCAAGAAGGAAAGGAGGTATGGGCAAAAGGTAAGGAATTTCCACAAGCTATGTCAAATAATGTGGTTGAGTATAATGCATTGATTTATGGATTGGAAGATTGCTTGAAGGAGGATGTGAAGGAAGTAGAGATTAAAGGGTACTCCCAACTGGTCATTAGGCAAATGAAAGGAGAATACAAAGCAAGGATTCCTAATTTGCAAGAATTGTACAAAAGGGCAATGGAGTTAAAAGAAGTTTTTGAGTTTTGCAAATTTGTGCATGTTAACAGGAAAGATAATCAAAAGGCGATAAGTTGGCTACTAAAACTTAGCTTCTTTAAAGGTGGCTATTCCTGCATTGATGGATACAAGTTGGCCAGAGCTCCAAGATGTTCAAAATTACTTGGATAAAGGCCACTCTCTTCTTGGATTGAACCCTCAGCAGCAGCAGAAGCAAAGGCTTATGAGCTCCTCTACCATGTTTGAAGGAAAAATATCTGCAAACAAGAAATAAGTTGACTTAGATTGAAACATCTCTGTCAAAAAATCTCACATGCCCCTTTCTACCTGCGATACTTACAATTATATGGAAATCGAGTTTGTTGGCGAAGATGGATATCTCGTGCTGCTGTGTAAAAATGTTGTATCGTGGCCACTAGTTTTCCATTTCTTGCCTTCTTGAAGCCTTGTAAACGACCTTTCCAATGGTGCTCCAGTACATTTCGCCGTCGAACTCGGTGAGGCCCGATTGCAACAAGCTGTAGATAAACCCAAGCGCTCTTACAAAATGCCTCTCCCACCCAAGCACCATCATCGTCCTTCTTGTTGTGCAAGGATATCTCCTCAATCTCCTCTTTTAGTCTTCTTGGTGCGGCCATATCTCCTTGGAAGCTAGAGTAGAAAGGTTAGGTTTAGAGTAAAAAGGAAAGAGATGTGCAGACTAGGGTTTTACGGGAACCTTGAAGATGAAAGAGATGGAGCTCCGAGAAGGGAGGGAGATTAAGATGGAGGAGAAAGTTTAAGGTTTCGGGCTTTGATGGTTTCATTACGGTTGGGAAAATGAGATAGAGATGGAAGAGAAAGGGAGGAAGAGTTTAATTTGGACGTTCAGGAGGGAAAGCAGACTTAAAAGTGAAATTTTTGATTACAATGAAATTTGAGATGGATTTTTGGGGAGATCTCAAAAATTTTAAAATTTTAAGGATTTTTGAGCCACGAAAATGGTAGGACCATACCTACCCTAAACCCCCTACTTTTTTAAAGAGACAAGTATAATTATTAGTACTGAAAGCTTAGTCCCCCTCCCTATAGCCTAGTCTCCCTCCCTATATTCAAAGAGACTAAATGTGCACAATCGCCTATTCCTATTGGTCCGTTGCTAATTACTTTCATTAGTAAAAGGCCCAAAATATGTCCAAATATCCCCTAATGGTGCGAGCATAAGGAGTACTTGTCGGAGTGAAACTCGGAGTGAGACCTAGAGTGGCTCTAGGAGTGAAACACATAGTTGCTATAGGAGTGAAATTCCAAGTGGTATCATGTGGGAGTAGTCTCAGCAGAATGTCTAAGAGGATCATGTGGTGGAGTAACAACATCACTACCACCACCTCCACATATACCGGTGCTACAACCACTCCCACTACCACTACCATGTCAACGACTGCTATCAATATGGCTATTATGAGAACTGTGTCATGAAATATATGTATCAGTAGCATTAGTCCAAACACTGGGGGTGATGGGGATCAATGAGCTGGGATAGCGGATGAGGTGAGCTCCAACCTAGCTATCTCATGCTACTTATCGGACTCATGGATTTACCAAGCATTTGGCTTCTTTAAAATAAAATATGGACTTTAGGAAAAATTTAGGCTCCAAATGGGCTCTTTTAGAGCCTATTAAAATAATATAAGGCTAGCCAATGACAGTGCTTGGATTCTAGATCCATGTAACATGGATCTTTTTTGTCAAAGTGGTCTCCACAATTGGGAGCTCAAAAAGAGGAATAAAATATATTGGCATAAAACTCAAAAATAGAAGAATATTAGGCCTGAATACCACCTACCAAAACGTATGTTAGAAGGAATATCAGGAAAAGAGGCCAGGCTGATTGAAAGCTAATCTAATTGAAAACTTTCTCCGCAATTTAAACTTAGTTCTCTTCGTTCTCTGCCTCTCTTACAATGTCACTTATTTCCGCCATATTTGCTTCATCTCTTCTTCTTCTTCTCTCAGCCTCTTTTTTCTTCCATCTTAATAATTTGGTAAACTTCATTAAGCTATATTTGCTAATCATGATTTCTTTATGATTTTATTTTGTTTGGTATGTTTGTTAACCTTCCTGAGCATGATGTCATTTGTGAGAACTTATAGGGTTATTTGTCAACTTGACTACAAGGAAAACGGAGTGCAAGGTTCACAACATTTCTTTAAAGTTTTTTTTTGCTTAATTTAGATTGTTGAGCCCAATGAAATATTAATAATGTTCTAATTTTACTTTGTAGATGAGCTCTAGGAGAAAACACATCTGGACCATTGAAAGTGTGGAGCTTTTCAATAGGGAGGATGCTGATGGTGGCAGCTATATCCCTTAGCGTTTAGGAAGTCAGACTCGATCATCACGATTAGACCCAGCAGTTAAGGAGCATTCAAGGTAAAATGAAAAGACATTGGTGATCCTAACAAGCATTGGAAAGGTAGGATCATGGAGTTCTGGCAGCCAAATGGTGCAATCAAGGTCCTTGTGCAACATGTTTATATACACACAGACATAATGCTACATCACCACGATGAAAGTATAAGATCTAAGATAAATAGTAAGATTCAATAAGTAGTCTCTATTTTTTGTGTTCAATACCTAATTTCTTTGTGCTCTATAGAGCTAAGCATTAAATTTTTTTTGCAGCTTTATATCCATCGAATGTGGAGGAGTGAAAAAATGCAGAGTGCATGTGGAAGAATCAATGTCTTCCATATAGAGATAGCACATTGCTATAGGATAACCCACCCAGTCATTTAGCAACACATGGAATCTTCTTTTATAATTCCATGTATGTTTTGGCTAATGCAAATGATAATGTTGGTAGACTGGAGTCTATCCCACTACCACCATTGTCTAGCCAAGAATGGGTTTGTTCTTGCACAAACATCATTACAGCATATAAGAATAAGATAAGAACAAATATGCATGCAGAACAATGAGACCATCAAGTAGGCTCAAAGGATGTCCATCTAAGTTGGTTTATACCATTTAGCACCTTTGCACAGATGTTTGCATCATGTAAGGGAGTCAAGAAAACAAAGTTAACATATCAAGTGAGGTCCCTTGATAATGATTGGATGAACCAATTTTTGGGAGAGGGGTGGGATGTAAAGAGCACCTCTATAGAAGATGCCATTGAATGCAAAGTAATAATGCCAGATGTTACATTCAGGTGAAATCAAAACATAAAGTTTTTTTTATTTTTGTAGTAAATTCTATTAGGGTGACATCCGTTACTTTTTAGCATTGATTATTTTTATGACGAGGTATTTCATTGGGAGGTACATTATGCATGCGATTTCGTTACAGAAGATGACGACTATGGAGAGGCGTCTGGCAAATCTTGAATCAAGACATGTGTGATGGAACTCACTCTTCCATCATAGATTGTAATCCAATTACAAGGTTGAGACCCGTTAGGGTCAATCTAGAAAGCCATTGGTCATTGGCCTTTCTTAGACAAGAGATTTTGACTCTACATCTCGTTGTATTGAATACAAATCCAAATCTTGTGTGTTGTTGGTTTTTTAAGCACAACTGACAACTTCAGGTCCAAACTAACACAACATGATAGGTGTCATTCCTTTCTCAATTTGGCCTCACATTGCGTTGTATTGAATTTCTTCCGTCGTCATCTTGTGGTATTAGTGTTCTTCAAGGCTAGTTTCTTGTAATTGTTGATTATTTATACATCATTGACCCTTTTGATAGGAAATCAACACAACGTGATATGTGGTATTGCTCTTTAACTTTGACCCTACATCGCGTTGTATTGAATCCCTCAAGCCACGTGGTCCTATTAGTGTCCTTCAAGGTTAGTTTCACTTAAATGTTGATTATTTATACACTATTGGTCCTTTTGTTAGGAAATCAATACAATACGACTATAAGTCTGGCTTCATATCATATTGTATTGAATTATTCAAGCCTCTGGGTCCTTATAGGGTAGTTGTCTTATTTTTCTGGCTATTTTTTTACACATTTGTTTAATCATGACATCAATACTTGCTTGTATGGTTTGAGATTAAGAAGCAAATTCTAAATGAACTTGTAGAGACTCCTCAAGAGAAATTGTTTGACTTCCCATATAGAGTAGGCCAACATCATCATCATCATGAGGTAACACATATGTTCTCTTGCAATGTGTCCATCGACAACTTGATTTTGACTGGATGCTCTTTTCTTAAAGAGAAAGAGCACCACCTTTTGAATGCATTCACATGGAAATAAAACCAATCTTAATCTTTTAATTTATTGAAAAATCTAATAACTTTAATCAAATAACCTTATGCAACAAAGATAAAAAAACATTGTGAGCATTGCAAGATTTTTTTCTTAACTTTTTACCCAAGAGGAGATTTCAGAGGCAACAGAGATCATTAGATGTAGAGTCCCACAGCAACATGATGGCTTTAGCTGTGGTTAGCGAGTGTGCTACAACACCATGTTGCTGCTACACTCAATGTTGCCCTTAGAAAATGTAAGCATTATGCACTTCTTCTTCTAATGATATCTTAGTTTCTTTGTATATTCACTGATAGCACTTATGTAATTTTTTGTATGTGTAGAATCTAAGATTAGCGAAATATACATATTTGGATGTATGACTATATAAGGCCACAACAATTGAAACTCTAATTGACAATATTGGGAAACGGGAGCTTGATGTGCCATATGCATTTGCGTCCCCTCCACAATGGCCAAGACCAATTATGGCTTAATGTTGAAATCTAGACATTTTCAAGGTAGAGGAGCAGGGATGCCCACGACATGTGTTTTCCATTGAAGCAAATAAAAAGAAAAAAAAAGCAAAAATAAGAAAGAAGTAACATTTATACAACAACATGTAGACCAAAGATAACTCTTAAAATTTTATTTAGATGTAAAGGTTATAATCTCAAGGTGATTCCACAACCTCTCGGATATGTGGTTCGATACAACAGTGCTATATAAGTTTATACTCACAACTACTCTTTTTGATACATCTATTCAAAATTTCGATTGCATGTATCTATCGCTCTCCATCCACATGAACTTCTATTAGTTTGTGATTGGAACCTATAGCAGTAACAATTCTTATTAAAATCTCAACAAATCTATATTAAAAATTCAATTATATTTATTGAAACTCAGGTAGCATACCAGCAAAATAAAAACTGATGTGGATTTTGATTATTAATGAGTGTAGGATGGAGGGATTCTAATGTTCTTATTATCCATTCCATAGGCCCTGCATGAAACTAAACTCATAAATTATTAAAAGTAATATAATAAAAATCTAGGATAGTTAAACGCAATCACTTATTAACACTTATAGTTTTGCTTCTCCAGCGTTGTGTTGATTTCCTACCAAAAGGGTCAATGATGTACAAATAATCAAAAATTGAGAGAAACTAGCCTTGAAGAACACTAATACCACCAGGGGTCAATGATGTACAAATAATCAAAAATTGAGAGAAACTAGCCTTGAAGAACACTAATACCATAAGACAACAGAAGGAATTCAATACAACGCGATGTGAGGACAGATTGAGAAAGGAATGGCACCTATCGTGTTGTGTTGATTTGGACCTGAAATTGTCAGTTGTGCTAAAAAAACTAACAACACACAAGATTTGGATTTGAAATTGTCAGTTGTGCTCAAAATTTGCAAGTTATGTGATATAAGATTGTTTTTGGGGTAAAATCACTACAACACGAGGAGGTTGGCATGCAGTTGTTAGGGGTTCCCTTCTTGTGTTATATTGATTTTGATTCAATAATATCACAAATAGATCTAACAATGACTAGAATGCTAGCCTTGGAATGACACTTTGCATGTGCTTGAGCACCCTATGTAGTTCATGAAGGACACACCTATGTTGCGCATACCTATGAATCCTCATTACTCGCATGGTGGGCACGCAATACTCAAGACCATAGGTCTACACATGAGGTTCATATTCAGCCTCAATAGTGCAACTACTATCATGTGGTCAAAGAAGCAACATATCATTGCTTTATATCTTCTCAAAAGAGGTTGGGTGCAGAGGGGGGTGGCTATGCAACCCTACATCTTAGTTTAATTATGGTAAACACGGGGTGCATTAGGGATATAGAAGGCAGAATGTGGGAGAAAGGAAGGCAACATATGCCTGAAAGTACGTTATCCAGGATAAGAAGAAGACACACATTAAGTGCCTACCATACTCTTGCTCAGATATTATCAATGATGTACAATGATTCTCTTCACTATGAAGCCAACGTTCCCTCTAAAGAGGAATTTCAAGATATTCAACGAAGACTCAATAGTCCACAATTTTATTCAAATCACTAATTTATAATTGTGAAGTTTATTGAAGAATTAAATTTTCAATATCCAAAGCATTAAGCCCTGTGAATTCAATGTGTTCTATTGGCTTTGGCTTCTTTCTCCTCTATCCTAACTGCATTCCTCCTATACCACCACATGAATAATTGCCTCATTGCACTGACTTCATGGATTCCACCACCATGCGAGTTGGCCTTCTAAAACCCACAACGAGCTTGCCAATGTGAGTGCTCCATGCCTTGGGTGGACCAGATAGCTAAGCTTCCCTAATTTTCAAAGTAGGGACCATGAGTCTCCAAAATGTGCTGGAATAAAAATGACAACACCATATGCACATTGGTTATTTTCAATAGGAATCACTAAACAACATGGGAACATACAAAATTGGGGATCTTACGATCATATGATGTGTTATGCTACTTGATGTCCATGCTTCCACCATGTACTTGTAAAACATGGTTATAGCTTGTTTGAAGTCATTAGCATCTTCTTTGTTGAATTTCATTTTCTGTAAAAGTGTAGCAACTTTATCAAAGGCAATCCATACATTAGCCTTTGCAATTCTAGTCTCGCCATTATTACTACGATGTGGGAAAACCATGTGTAACTTCCTCCATGCCTCATACTTCCATGGTTAAATGGCCTTTATGGTTCTTTGGTGGTGACAAAAGTTTTCTAGCCTTGCCTCCACCAATACTTGGTTTGCATGACACATTTCCACTTGCACCTGACCTCTTCTCATCTTTCTTGATTTTCACTTTTCCTTTGTGTAGACCCAGGCATGAAAGAACATCCTCCACTCTCTTACACACTGCTTGGGCCTTTGAAGTTGGCTAACCACATCCCAAAATTTCCACAATTCTAGAGACGGCATGTAGTGTACAAGGATGGACTCGTGTTAAAGGAATGTCAAGTATAGGGTCCCACTTTGGATCCACCCTAACCATTGTTCTACCATCCCATATAAATTGATCACGAGTCAGTGCACAATCCTTCCCAGTATTCATATTCCACGCTTTTTGTCCATTCTTACCCTTTTTCCTTGAGCACATGCAATACAAGTAAGCGAGCTCTACATTTGCAGCATTTAAGACACCAAACATGCACTTTAGTGTCTTTAGATCACTTGCAAGATGGCATTCCACTGAGCAGTCTCCAAAAAAATCCACATGTATAATTTCACTTACTTTTTGATGTTAAACCACAATAGGAATCTCTGTTAGATATTGTAAAACATCTTTAGGATCTCATGGTTCTCTTTTGGAACCTCAAATGCTGCGAGCTACTACATTTTGTTTTCATATTTGAACATTGAAGTACTGAGGATCACGGGGCTTTATGGAAGGATCCAATGCCTTGTTCATCAATCTCAAACTTTCTCTTTCTATCTTTTTATTCTTCACAATTTTCCTCTCATCAAGTTTTAGTACAAATTTCACTTTGTGCCTCCATATTCTTGAACAGACATATCATAGAACTCACCATTTGTGGCTTGCAATTTGCACACATCCCCAAGGCATAATTGTTTTTTGGATTCAGATCGAAGGTCACTTCTTTAGAAAAATGCTTGAATACATGTGAGTGAACTATGTGTTTAGTCTCACCAATAAGTTCAAGGACATTGTGGCTTGCAATTTGCACACATCCAAGGCATAATTGTTTTTTGGATTCAGATCGAAGGTCACTTCTTTAGAAAAATGTTTGAATACATTCGAGTGAACTATGTGTTTAGTCTCACCAATGAGTTCAAGGACATTGTTATTCAATTGTTGCCTTGCTTTTCTAACACTAAAAAGGGCACGACAACGAAGTCACCATTTTGTTTTGCAACACAAACTTAAAACATGCGTCCATTTTTCTGTAGATCATTGCATAGGATTCTATAATTAAACCAACTTTGTCTCACAAATACCTTGAGCTTTAGCTACAGTAAATGTATTCTTCACATCTTGGAATCATGCATGTATGAGATCATCACTAATTGTTTTGAACTTTGAATGATAAAGTTTAGACTTCACCATCTGTCTTCACAAGACTTGTGAGAGTGCTCCATTGTCTTGTTTAATGTGCTTCAGTTTATCAGTCTTGGCATGTATATTGCGTTTGTAGTTTCCACTATTTTTTGACAATGTAGTAAGTGGTCTTTGTTCTCTTACTCGTTCACATGCATCCAAATTAGAGGTGGGCCCATATTTGATTGTCTTCTAGAATACCCCTTCTAATTTATTGTTCTTGGCCTCTAGATTATTTGCTTTTTGTTCCAATTCATGGTTGTGCAAATACTGAGCATAAACAACTTCTACCAACTCATTGTATTCATTCTCCTTGTTAGACAGTCGAGCATTTAACTGCTTGATCTAAGCTTCCTTCATCATCAGCATCCTTTGTGATGATATCCAAACACTTTGCACCTGAATATAGCAAGCCTTGTTGTGTAACCAAGCAAGCTAGCATTGCCCTCACCCACAAACACATTTGATCAAAGAAGTTAGGCCTGAAAATTTAGGTGGTTGTTGGGTCAAGGGATCAGGTGAGTAAATTGATCCTTCCACCCATATATCAACATGCTTTCTCCCTAATTCCCTAGCCTATTACATTACATAAGGGTTGACCTTAGAATCCTCTATTCTCTTATAGAGAGAAGCATACTCATCATCTAGGTCCACATGTATAAATCACTTCTTAGAATTATCTCTGATGTTCTACAGACCATTAACAATACTTAAATTACAATTAACTCCTTTCTTTGCAATAATATACAGTGAAGTAAAATATTATCATTAATTTCTAACATTCATGGATGGCTGCAGGTATTATGTAACATTCATTGATGACCACATGAGGAAAGTTTGGGTGTATTTTATGAAGGAGAAGAGTGAAGTTTTCACTCATTTTTAAAATTTCAGAGTGATGGTTGAAAAGAAGATAGGGAAGCATGTGAAGTGCCTAAGGTTAGATGGAGGGGGAGAGTACTTCTCCAATGAGTTCTCTGATTTCTTGTGGAAGAATGGCATTTAGAGACAGTTTACATGTAGATACACTTTGCAACAAAATAGAGTTTCTGAGTAAAAAAACAGGTGCATTGTAGAGATAGCACGAGAATTGATGACAGAGAAGAATATGCTACACAGCTATTGGGCTAAAGCTATTTCTATAGCAATTTATAGTATGAACAGGACTCCTGCAACCATACACGATGTAACGCGAGAGGAGAAATTCAGTGGTTTGTCTCACTTGAAAGTTTCTGGATGTATTGCCTATGTGTATGAGCGAGATGAGTTACGTATGACGAAGCTAGATCCAAAGGCTGAAAAATGTGTGTTTATTGGATACTCCCTTGAGAGAAAGTGATATAGATGCTATAACCCTACTACGCATGAGTTGAGGGTAAGCACAGATGTTGTGTTTGATGAAATGAGTAGCTAGTATGCTGCTAAAAAGGATGTTGTTGGGTTTGATGTAATTAGAAATGTGATTGCACACAATGCAAGTCAGCAATCATAGTCATTGAGTGGACCTGGAGAGTCCTCTTGTGTTGGGTCTGTTGATAGACCATGGAGTGGTAGGGCTGCGTCAAAATACCAGTCTTGAAAATGCAATCGGTACATCACAAAAAGGCAAAGAGAAGGTTGGTGAGTCTCTTGGTATGCTCGGCATTTCTGTAGGGCATTCTTATGTTGATAGAGAGTCTAGTGGCTTGGAGCAAAGCCTTGATGAATGAGCTTGGGATTCGTGCTATTAGAACACCTGGTGTTAGAAAGGCAAGAGAAGCTACAAAAATGCTAAGTATTGATCATGAACAACGCTAATTAGGGAGATTCAGAAAACCTATTGATAGGTCGACATATGATGGCTATGTTGCTCATCATTATGTATATATGGCTAAAGTTGTGCAAGATGTTGAACCCAAATGTTTTGAAGAAGCTGTTGGGAATTTAGATTGGGAGAAAGCCATGGTTGCATTATATGGAAATGAGACTTGGGATTTGGTGCCATTGCCTGAAGGCATTAGATGTAAGTGGGTGTATAAGGTGAAACATAACAATGATGGTAGCATAAGCATGTACAAGGCTAGATTGGTAGCCAAAGGATCTGTACTACTTTTTGGGCATTGAGGTCATTCGCACACCTGATGGTATTTGGCTGTCACAAGGACAGTATGTAGTAGGCATGTTTCCCAAGTATGGTATAGTTGGTTGTAAGCTAATCTCGGTGCCGTTAGATCAAAATGGCAAGCTCAATGCAGATGCAGGTTATGTGTTGGAGGACCTCACTATGTATAGAAAGATTATGCGAAGTTTAATCTGTCACAATCAGCAAGCCAAATTTGAGTTACATTGTTGGCTTAGAGAGCCAATTTATGCAGGTTCTGCGTAAACCACATCTTGACAGTGTGTGATGCACACTTCGGTATTTGAGGGCCACTGTTGATTATGCATTGTTTTATGCATCAAGTGTACCATTGGATCTATATGGGTACACAGATACAGATTGGGCAGGTAGCATCTCAGAAGATAGATCTACAAGTGGATTTATGTTTTCATTGGGGAGTGCTACTGTGACATGGAGCAACAAGAAGCACCCCATAGTTGCCTTGTCAAGTATAGAGGTAGAGTACAGAGGAGCTACGGTGGTAGCATGTGAGGTAGCTTGGTTACACAAGATACTTTTGCTGATTTGGGATTGCATGTGGAGAGAAAGGTTGTCATATATTGTGACAATCGTAGCAGTATATAGTTGTCTAAGAGTGCAGTTTTCCATGCGCAAGACGAAACACATTGAGGTACACTACTGCTTTATCACGGAAAGAGTCTTGGCCTATATCACCACATAGGATCAGGTCACTGACATCTTCACGAAGGTCTTAGGAGCTTAGAAGCTTCGCAGATTTCAAGATATGCTTGGAGTTCACGAGTTGGAGTTGAGCTTGAGGGAGAGTGTTGAGATGTCAACCTCAACATGAGCTAACACTCATGAGGCGCTTGCATGACCGTTCGACGATTACATCACTGGTAGGTTTGGTAGCTGGCACCAACATATCTTCACCAGAGATTCTACAGCTAGACTACACCGACTAGTCCACACCTACCCACTCCACACCTACCCACTCCACTTAGAGTGTTCACATTATGGACCGTATGTACATAGTACTTTAGTAACATGTTGTATTTTACTTATCTTTTGTTAGAACCCTTTTTGTTGTGAAGAAGAAGAACAATTTTCTCTCATCATGTGTGTTTTCTTCGAGGCTTTGTGAGAGTGTGTGTGTGCTTGCATCTTGAGCTCAAGCTCTCTTCCTCCCTGCATCTTTTCACGGGCTCCACATCATTATAACTTGCTTGCTTGTGGAGAGCTTAACAACCTAGAAACAAAGAACCAACCAAAATAAACAAGAAAACATTAGCCTCTGCAAAACTTTTAAAAATCTAAAACTCTTTTTTTTTTGTAAAACTCCAAAAACAAACCTAACCCTAACACATAGGATACTGTTACAATGAGGGAGAAGAGGGAGGATTAAGAAGAGTCTACAATACAAAAACAAAAAACCCAACACTTAAACTAATCAAAAAACCCAACACTTAAACTAATCAAAAAATCTTGTAAAGAGTATGCAAGGTTTATGCATGCATTAGAGAACATGCTCTCTTTATGCATGCATAGAGAATGAATAATCTATGCATGTATAGAGCATAGAGCATGCATAATGCATAATCTATGCATGCATAGAGTAGGGAGCATGCATAGAGCATGCATTATGCATGCTCCTTGCTCTATGCATGCATAGATTATGCATTATGCATGCTCTATGCATTATGAATTATGCATGCATAGATTATGCATTATGAATTATGCATGCATAGATTATGCATTATGCATTCTCTATGCTCTATACATGCATAATGCTCTATGCATTATGCATGCTCTATGCATTATGAGCCCTCTTGTTACATCTCTCTCTCAGAGCTCTATCGCTCTCGTCTCATCTCGCCTCGTCTCTCTCTATCGCTCTCGTCTCATCTCGCCTCGTCTCTCTCTCTCTCTCTCTCTCTCTCTCTCTCTCTCTCTCTCTCTCTCTCTCTCATTTTCTTCTTGTCCTCATCATCAATCAACGATGAAGAAGGCGGTGAAGAAATCCTCTGCCAAAAGAAGCCCTGTGAAGAAATTGCCTGTGGAGACTTTGAAGAAATCGCCTGTGGAGACTTTGAAGAAATTGCTTGTGAAGAAGTCTCCCTTGAAGAACAAAGAGACTAAGGTGCAGAGTACACCAAAAAAGGGAATGCAGGGGCAAAGCCAAAGAGCAAGGAGCCTAAGGTGCATACAAGTTTATTCGATATTCCTAGAGGAGTGAAGCTCAGGTGGAACTTCTTCCTATGAGCTAGGCCGGAAACTTACACACACAGAGTTGAACAAGTGGTTGTCAACTACATGGGGCTCCTTGCATTCTGGCACATGTAGAGGCTTCCACATTAGTGGCCTTAACAAAGATTCGTAGGATGAGTTTCACAAGCTGTATAGGAGGATTTACCAAACTGACAGCATCATCAACAACAACGAAGTTGGCACTGTCCTTGCCCATGCCTTTGCCTCATCATAGCAAGGAGGCATTGAGGTTGATTGGGATGATTTTGCTCAGCACATGTGTGCTTTTCAAAGGGGAGGTACTTCTAGCAGCACATGCGTCATCATAGCAAGGAGGCATTGAGGTTGATTGGGATGATTTTGCTCAGCACATATGTGCTTTTCAAAGGGGAGGTACTTCTAGCAGCACATGCGTCAAATTAGAGGACCCAGACCCTTTGAAATTTGTTAAGGTCAAACAGGAAATGCCATGCAAGGCTGAGAGTGAGTCAAGTGGTGGTTTAGGAATAGACCTATTAACTCATGTGGGCACCTAAGTGCATTGTTCATATGCAAGTCTCATATAGAATTCATGAACCAGTCATTTGCAAGATAAATTTCAGGAAGCCGAGTCCATCTTGGAGAGTGAAGCAGAGAAGAAGTGCAACTTCGTTACAGCCACTTTTGATTGGATTTTAAGCAAAATCCAAAATTCGCAGAGCGAGGTGCTCAAAACCGAGTTGCAAAAAGAGGCAGAGATGATGCAAGGAGAGCTAGATACTGCTAGAAGTGAGCTACAGTCTGCAAAGCGCACTCGTATTGGTATTGAAGAGTGGATGAAGGGTAACAATCAATTTGTGTAGAACATAATGTGCTTGACTGATGCTCTTTATGCTTAGGGGTTTAGTGCAGTTCATCCTGCTCCAATTGTGCATCCTTCAGCCCCTGCTAGCCTGCTTGTTAACATTTCATGGTAATATGCATTAGGTTTAGGGTTTTATGTTGTTTGTGCTTATGTACCAAGAAGATTATATTGATCTTCTTGTACATTGTCTATGCAGGCATGTGTTTTGTGGATTGGGCTTCAACTTGGAGGCATTGAACATTGTATTTATCCCTTGCATGCACACATACCATATGTGCGAATCACATCACTTCTCTAACTCCACACAGTGCGTGGCTCAGTCATGCAACGAAAGCATATCCAGTGACTCGATGGCTGCAATGGGTTTTAGACCCCCTACAGGTATGTGTTTTCTTAAAACACAGAGGTTCAATTTAATATACTACTATCTCTGTATAATGGGCCATTCAAGATATTAGAGCAAATCAATCAAAATGCATTCCGTTTGGGCATTCCCTCTCCATATTATTCTTTTAAGACCATTCAAAGAACACTGTCCAATCAGTCTAGTGATGATTGGTGGCCCTCCACTTTGAGAATGATGCTTGTTGCTAACATTTTAATTCATGGGTCTGTTATTGACTATGACCTTCGTACGATGACTCTCATACTGGTAATCAATACCATAGGTATTTGTTTAAATACAAAATCATTCCCTCTTGAGGAATGTTAATAGCTATCACAAGCATCATGAAGCCCCAACTACCAAAACTTCATTCTAGCACACCACTCACAATCTCATTGATTTCTATATGGGACATAGATTTACAGGTCTAGGCAGTGTTTCCTTTCACTCACATGTGCTGATTCGCTGGTCTAGGCAATGTTTCCTTTCACTCACATGTGCCAATTTGCCGGTTTAGATAGCACTAATATTCTTAAGGTATGTGTGCAGATTCGTCGGTCCAGGCCACATAGTTGTTTTTATTTGTTTAGTGCCAATTCACCGGTTTAGGCAGTACTATGTGCTCAATTGATTTTGTGTAAATTCACTGATCTAGGCAATTTCGAGTACCGATTTGCCGGTATAGGTAGCACCGTTTATGGGATGTTTTTGCATGTGATTGGCCACCCTTTCTCTTTTGTATTTCATCAACTGAGAATAGTTGCTTTTCAACCCTGGGGGGGCATGTTATGGAAATGGATATTTGTGAAAATTTTAAATGAGTTTTGTGGATTTAATGATTTATTATTTGCCACTCGATAGTGACATGGTTTGCGCGTGAGCGTGTGAGCACTGGTCACATCATGCTTGGCGAATGTGTTTTGTGTTTTTGGTGAGCAAATCAGTGTACCCCTAGGGTAGCATGGGCACAATGGTGGCTATTATTCATTTTGTTTTCACCGATTTCGTGGCCGTCAGATTTTGCTAGGCACCAAGCCGGCCACTCGTAGAGCATTTAATTAATTAATTTTGGAACAAGATAATTAATTTTAGACAAATATTTTATTGTAAATAGCCTTACTTGGAGGCCAAGTCACTTTTTGAAAAGGAAACCCCAAATTAGAATGTAATTTGCTATTTTGAGCACATGAAGAAAAGTACTCTATACATATATGCATGAAGAAGGGCGCTCACTCACGCATGGGGGGGGAGATTGCACCCATTAACTTGTGTAGCTCAACCCTCTCTTTTTTTATAAGATTCTCTTTTGATTTTATGTTAACCTAAGTGCTCTTCTCTTCAACAAATATACAGCCTACTGCAAAGGCTGAAGCATCAATAAACCTTGCTCCAATCAAGGTGCTCTCAAGATGGGAGCCGATATCAAAGCCTTTTTGAGCTTCTTTTATAAGCTTCTTCACATTGAGAGCATGCATGTGTGCGCGTGGGTGGCGGGACCAGCCGAATGGGGAAGGGAAGCAGGCGAGAGTGTGTGTGTGCGCTCTGGCAACGTAGGCAGCACGAGGGAGAGAGGGAGCAAGAGTGCACGTGTGTGCATGCAAGTGGCAATGAGACGACCTAGAGAGGGAGAGAGAGACTGAGAGCACACGTGTGTGTGCACGCTGGCAGCATAGATAGCAGAGGGGAGAGAGAGAGAGAGAGAGAGAGAGAGAGAGAGAGAGAGAGAGAGAGAGAGAGAGAGAGAGAGAGAGAGAGAGAGAGAGAGAGAGAGGTATTAATGTCGATAGAATTCCCTAGAGAGAGAGAGAGAGAGCGTGTGTGTGATGTGCTACGGGTGGGTTGGGAAAAGTGATGTGAGACGAGACGAGATTGCTTAACGTCGACTTATTGATCTAGAGAGACCAATCGTCGACGGAGAGACTTGAACCCAGGTGGGTCCATTTCATCCCAACAAGGGCAATCCCACTAGCCATTTCTACCCCATAATGGGTGGCAGAAAGCTAGTGAGAGTGTCCTCTTTTACACACACACACACCCGAGAGAGAGAGAGAGAGAGAGAGAGAGAGAGAGAGAGAGAGAGAAGGGTTGTAGGATGGAGAGGGAGTGTGTGTGCACACGCGTGTAGAAGAAGCGAGGAAGAGAGAGAGAGAGGGGCCGAATGAATATAGAGAGAGGGAGAGTGTGCGTGCATAGAGCGAGAGAGTATGAGGAGTGAGGGAGAGAGAGAGGACCGTGAGGGGGGTATAGAGACAAGGAGTGTGGGTGCATAGGGGGAGGGAATAGAACCGAGGAAGAGAGAGAGAAGGGTTGTACGGATAGAGAGAGAGAGTGTGTGTGTGGGCGAAGAGGGAGAGTGGTGGGAAAAAACTTAGAGCGAGAGAGTAGGGGAAGGAAAGGGGGGAGAGAGAGAGAGAGAGAGAGAGAGAGAGAGAGAGAGAGAGAGAGAGAGAGAGAGAGAGAGGGAAGGCTACCTGTAAGATGAAAGCGTGATTGTGTGTGTGTAGAGTGTGTGTGCATGTGTGATAGGGTGAGTGTATGTGCATGGATTGTGTGCACATGTGTGATAGAGCGTGTGTGTGTGTCAAGTATGAGTCCATGCATGGTGGAGTGTGTGCACTTGCATAAAGTGTGTGTGCATGCGTGGTAGGTTGCATATGCATGTGCATAGGAGTGTGTGTGTGTGTGTGTGCGCCGTGTGTAAAAGAAAGGGAGTGTGTGTGCATGCATGTAAGAGTGTGTGTGCATGCATAGGAGAGTGTGTAAAAGCGTGAGAAGTGCGGATGTACGAGTATAGAAGTGCAGATGTACGAGTATAGAAGTGTGTGTGTGTATACGTGTGTGTGTGCCTAGGTCGAGTTTGCCTAGGTCAAGTGTACTACATGCTGGACGTGTGAGCAAGAGTTTGTGGGCCAAGGGTATGAGTGTGCAAGCAAGCGTGTGTGTGAATGTTAGGCACATGTGTGTGTAGGCAAGCTTGACCATCAACAGAAGGGGGGTGTATGAGTATACGGTTTCAGAACAAGGAGGGAATTCCAAGGGAGTTATGGTTTCTCAAATTATGATTTCCTTCACATGGTTGTTTTGTTATTATTTTTGGTGATCATTGAAAGGTTGGTTGTTAATTGTATGTATATGAAGAGTATGGCAGGTGGTTGTTGAGTGTCTATATATGAAGAGTATGGCAGGTGGTTGTTGAGTGAAAGGTCAAACTGTTAAGGTATGGCAGGAGGGACTCCAAGAGGGGGTCAAATTTTATGGTAGTGAACATGGGAAAATTGTATTCATTTGTTTGTTGACATGCACGTTGTCGTGCCATGGCACGTCTATGGTGTGAAACCATGCATGTGAGGCCATCAAATGCAAATCCAGATGCATGGGGTTAAGTGCCATGACGAGTCATTATATGATGCCTGAGTACATATGTTCATATTGTAAATGAGGTTCAATAAGACAAGCTGAGGCTGAGCCAGGTCTCGAAGCCTCTGACAGTGTGGTGTGAATCGTGGAGTTTTTTATGCTTATGGAGAATTTTGGAGATAGCAGAAACCCTGTGCCTTGATAGGACTGGATTATGCTTGTGGGTTTGACTGCTTTTACTGATTCCATGAGATGGTGAAATGCTCATAAGCCGTGTCTATCATGGTTGAGTTGATATTAACACTGAGACAGAAAACTTTTATGGTATATAATGGTCGTGGTCATGATCATATGCTTCCGATGGCAAGGTCATATGTGTAATAAGGATGCCAAATGAAGCTTCTTTTGATGTGGCGTGGGAAACACCCTTAGCAAGGTTGTGGTGTGAAGGAGTTTGATTTTTTTTTTATGGTTATCACTCTAAAATAGATGCGTGGAATGGTAGGCGCAGCGTGGAATTTCAAAATGGAAAAAACGCGTTTTCAGCTGCAAAAGGTGGTGGGGGCGCCGATTCCCTTGCGGGAAAAAGGAGAAAAAACCAGAGTGTGGGGAAGCGCATATCTGAGGGGAGTCTGCAGGAAAAAAAAGAGAGCATAGACGCTTTCGACCAGAGTTTTCAGTTGCAGGCTGGCGGCGACTGTTCATGTCATGTAGGAGCTTGAATTGATGAGCTAATTGAGAGCTATCTAGTGAAGGGATTTTCAAATATATATATATGATTCTAGCCTTTCACGGCCTGCAGCGAAGCGCCGTATGAAGATAATAAAAAAAAAGAAAATCATGTGAAATTCGCCTTCCTACCTTCAGATAAGTGTTGATTTACTTTTATTTAATTTCACCACTCTACCTACCCACGATTTGAAAAATCGTAAGGCCCATAAAACCTTAAAGGTTTTGTAAATCAAGAATGACTTGGTGTGAGGAGTTGTGATATTAATGCATCAAAATACGTGGAACCAAAATATCAGAAAATGCAGCAAGGATTTTGGTAAATTTGATTTGTTTCTACCCTAGTGGATCTGGAATGCAAGCCTTGGAATTTCTTAAAATCATGTGAGCATGTTATAGTTATGCCATATATCGTCTTGTACTTGTGAGTTGTTGGAATTTATAGGCAGGTTTTCAGGTGATAAAGATCATCATGAGATGATGGGATTGGAGATACTGGATGTATGGAATGAAAATGGTTACATGTATGTTGGAATTATTTGAAGGTTATGCTATGCCTACATGTGATTGGCTTGAAGGATTTGGAAAAAGGAGCCAGTGAATCTATGCTTGGAAAGGGACAAGCACTTGGTACACAATTTTGTGCAATCATCAGGATGAATTCAAGGATGTATTGAGGTGAATTGACACATGTATATGTCATTAAAAATGGATATGTCCTATGCTCCTTGGAGAATTTTGTGTGTGAGTTTCCTTGTTAAATTTGGTACCTACTCTCACAGCTAGAAGTCTCGTACTTTCCCGGCTAGACCGCACACGTCACAACAGTTTTTGGTGAACCCGACGTGAAACTGCTGGGGTGAGAGTGTGGTGAAATATACAGGGAAGCTATGGTTGAGAATTCTGAGGGTCAGGGGGTTCATTTTGACCCCGGAGTTATGCAGATGTTTCAGATGTTTACCATGTACATGCAACAGTAGCAAGCTGCTGAGAGGGGACAAATTTCCACGACCAAAGCATTACACTCAATTGTGAAAAAGGTGGATCAATTTGATGGGAAGGATATCACAAAGTACCTGCGCAATTACATAAAGGAAATAGAGCTAAACAGGGTGACTGAGGAGGATATGGTTCGAAGTTTTGAGCTGGTATGTGTTCCTGAAATAAGAGAGCGCATAAGAGGATTGCAGACAGCACATGGTGGCAGAAATTGGGAGGAGTTCAAGCTTGCTTTAAAGGACGAATATTTCATGGAGGATTCTGAGCGAGTGACCAAACGAACTTTCTTGGAATGGGTCACAAAACCTAAAATGGGAATTTCTGCCACCACAGAATTGCTAAGAGAGTTTGAGCAGCGCTATGCCCAGCTGTCAAGGATAGAGCGCACAACTTTGGACAGAGAAAAAACAGAGCTCTTCTTACAAGCAGCTGGGAAAGATCTCCAAGAGAAATTGGAAATCCTCCTTGAGGATAAGGATATAGAGCAGGGACTAAAGAGTGATTGGAATGATGTTGAGGATGCGGTCACCATGTTAGCAAAGCGGCAGCGAAGGAGGGATAAAATGGTGATGAGCTCTGCAACCCCCATAACTGCTGTTACCCCTGAGAATCTACCAAAACCAGCTGCTACAATCCCAAAGGTAGAAGGGACGATGGATGAGCTTATTAAGGGTATGCGTGACCTAAAATTGAAGATGTCCAGGATTGAAGAAAAGGGGCTACCATTAGGGCAGGCTTCTATGCAAAGGCCTCAAAGCAAAGAAGGGTTTACATACAGATGCATATGGTGTGATGACCCAGAACATGCAAAGAAAGATTGTGCTAGCTATAAAGAAGCTCTTAAAAATCAACTTGTTTTTTTCAAAGATGGGAAAATCCATCTTACAGAGACTGGTCTTCCATTGAGTACAAACTTTGGGAAAGGAGGGATGAAAAAGCTGGTTGAGGATATGGCTGCTAGTCATGCCATTTCTATGGTTGAGGCGGCAACCTATGGATTAAAGGTTGGTCAATCAAAGCAGGGATTTGAGAATGATGAAGATTATGAGAATGAGGATTTTTGGCCATCAACAATGGAATTAATTGCGTCAAAGAAGGTGTCTAAGCAAGCTTTGCATGAGGCAGGTGATTGTATACGTCTTGAGACTGGCTGGGAGGAGCCTGTGGATTCTTTATCTGTTCATGCCTACATTGCTAAATGCCAAAATAATGAGGCACGGGTAGAGGAGAAGCGTAAAAGGGAAAATGAGGAAGGAGGGCCATCAAAAAGAGTTACACGTGGAAGTGAAAAGAAGGATCCTGGGCCATCACATATGCCTCCACCGCATAGCAGACCTCCACAGGAAGTATCAATGGAAGAAGTGCCAGCAAAAATGAAGCATGAGAAGGAGAAGGGTAAAGGGAAAAGTCCACTCTACAAGCTTCAATCTGATATTGAAGCTGCAACAGATCTCAAAAAGGTGCTTGAAGAGAGGATTCTAAATAGCAGGGTGGAATTTACACTAGGGGAAGTCTTGGGGATTGCAAAGAAAGAATTTCATGATGAGATAATTGATATTATACGAAGGAAAAGGCAGTCCATAATTGAATCTATTCCATCACAAGGGGAGGCAAGCACTTCCAAGACTCATGGAGTACAGGTACAACAAAAGGAAGAGAGAGAAAATGTGGTGGAATGTAATCACTCTGCTGATGGGGCACGACAAGTGCGCTTTGTGGAAGAGGATGATGAAAAAGAAGTTCTTACAAAGAGTCATTACTCCAGGAGCCATTGGGTAAGAGAAACTACTGAAACCCTTGTCAAGATAGGTGATTTGGAAGAGCCATATGTCGCTCTAATTGATCATGGGTCTGAAATAAATCTTATGGCTAAAAATCTCTACAACAAATGTAAGTGGCCAATGGATGTAGATCATGGGTGGATGATTAAAGCAGCTAATAACTCATCTGGAGAGCTTTATGCAGCATGTCCAAATGTAAGGGTAACTATAGGGGATGTGAAAGATGATCAGAACTTCTTTGTTCAGGAGATGTCATCGTATCCCCTCATCCTTGGACAACCCTACATTACAGCTGTGAGGATGGAAACAAAGGTTTTGGACGATGGCTCGGCATATGCAAGAATAAGGAGTAAAGATGGCAAGAAAGCTGTTCAGTTCTTGACAGTTTGCATTAACCATGAAAGGAATCGTGAGTCTCTTCGAGCACAGTCACTCCCAAAGATAAATAGAGAATTCATGAATTACAGGGAGATGAGGGATTTTGGCCAGGTGCCATTGTAAAGTGGGATTCCAATGGTACAAGGGGAAATGAGTTCTCGCAGGACTCAATCAATGTAAATAACTTTTCAGCAAATTTTCAGGGATTCTCCAGCTATGGGTCACTGGTTTTTGTAAAAAGCAAGGATTTGAAGCGTGGCATGCGAAGACATGTACAAAATGAACAAAAAAGTTTTGAGCAGTGTGGTCTTTTGGAGAAGAATGAGTTTATTTCAGGGGTGCTTGATGAGGTGTCATTTGTAGATACTATGGATGTGCTTTTTGATATGGGAAGAGCATGCTTACAGGGTGGAAATGAGACAATAGAGGTGTCATCTGTGGAGATGTATGATATAATCCAGGAATTTGAGGGGGTGGAATGTAAAAACATGAATTGCGAGATGGATGCTCATGTTGATACAAAGTACAAAACAGTTGCAAAGAAGGTGAAACCAGTTGCCTTGCCTTTGCCACCAAGAAGCAAGGAGAAGATAGATGAAGCTTCTATGCAACCAAATCTTAGAGATCCGAAGAAAATTGGGCATAAGTTTACTCAAGAAACTCTAAAAGAGCTGAAGATTGGTGAGAAGGATTTTCTGTTGCCAGTTGAAAGGGAATGCTTTGAGGAGATGCTTGTAAAACATGGGAAAGCCTTTGCTTTTCAGCTGCATGAGATAGGCTGTGTTGATCCAAGTGTAACAGCACCAATGGTGATCTTTACTGTTCCACATGTGCCCTGGAACCTGCGGCCAATTCCAGTACCAAGGGCTCTCTTGCCAAAGCTGATGGAATTACTAAAAGAAAAGATCAGGATGGGGATCTTGGAGCCATCATGTGCTCCATATTCCAACCGATGGTTTACTGTGCCAAAGAAAAATGGGACATTGCGCTTTATTCAAGACATGCAACCTGTAAACAAAGTCACAATCAGGAATGTGGGAGCAGGTCCGATTGTGGATGAGTTTGCAGAAGCATTTGCAGGGAAAGCTATATACTCTATGGGTGATCTGTATTCGGGATATGATCAGTTCCAGCTGGATATACAAAGCAGGGACTTGACCACAATGAGAACTCCTTTGGGATTAGTAAGGATGTGTACCTTACCACAGGGAGCCACCAACTCGGTGGCACATATGATGAATGGAATGAATAAAGTCTTACGAGTCTTCATACCACAAATAACTATGCCATTTCTGGATGATGTGCCAATAAAAGGCTGTGATGAGAAAGACAAAGATGAGGATTTGGATTCAAAGGGGCGCCGCAAGTTTGTGGCAGATCATATAAAGGATTGTGATATGATTCTATCCAGACTTGAAGAAGTGAATCTTACTTTGTCTGGATTGAAATCAGTATTTGGGGTTGGTGAAGTGCTAATAGTGGGACATCTTTGTAGTACTAGTGGACGCCGACCTTGTCCAGCCAAGATAGATGCAATACAAAGAATGAAAGAGACATGCATTAATGTTACAGAGCTGAGGAGATTTCTTGGAGCATGTGTCTTTTATGTTATTTGGATCCCACATTATGCACATGTAGCAGATCCTCTTTATCAACTTTTGAGGAAAAATCAAAAATTTATGTGGAGTGCAGTACATATTAAAGCTATGCGAAAGCTGAAATGTTTGCTCCAATCATCACCTACTCTGAGGAAGGCAGATTATGAGTGTGGCAGGCCTGTGATTGTTACAGTTGATACTAGTCCTACTGGGATAGGATGGGCAGTAGGGCAAGATGATGAGGATGATCACAGGTATGTAATCAGATTTGGAGCAAAAGTATTAAGCATCCGACAAAGAAAATATCCGCAGATCAAGAGAGAGTTATGGGGAATAGTCATTGCTCTAAAATGTGAAAAAGAATATCTTATTGGGGTATCTGTACTTCTGGAAACTGATTGCTTGCCACTTCTTGGGATGATAGCAAGTTGTACCACTCCAGATATTGCTATGCTTAGGTGGATTGCTTATATCAAGTCACTAAATCCTGAGTTTGAGCATATTGCGGGAAAAGATAATCCAATTGCAGATATGCTATCAAGAGCCAGGTATGAAGATGAAAAAGAGATGATTAGTGACATTGATGATGTGGGTACAAAGTTCTACACTACTGCATATGCAAAGGGGGACCATACTTGCCTATCAAATACACTTGAGTCTTTTACTGAGGAAATGTATGAAGGAGATTGGTTGCTTATTGGTCAATACTTGAGTACTCTGACAAGGCAGGGAAGTTGGTCTGACTCAGAATTTAAGAGGATCCGCAGAAAAGCATATGGTTATTTCCTAAAGGATGGGTACCTCTGGAAGCATCCTAAGCAGAGGAATGCTATGCCACAGAGAGTCATAGGTGATAAAGAGACTCAAGGGAAGCTTGTGAAAGAATTCCATGAGAGTCTCTGGGCTGGACATCGAAGTGTGTGGGCCACCTTTACCAAAATAAAGGAAAAATATTGGTGGAAAGGAATGTACAAGGATATTTCCCAATATGTGGAAACATGCATGGTATGCCAAATGTACTCAAATGTGCGGCATCGTGATGGCTTGCAACCAACCTACCCACCTGCCATGCACTACAAATGGGTAGTGGATCTAGTTACAATGCCTTTTGGAATTTGGCAGATGCGATACATAGCACTTGCAAGAGAAGATTTGACAAATCAGGTAGAAGGGCGTGCTCTTAGAACAAAGAGTACGGAAACAGTATGCAAATTTCTCTTGGAAGATGTGATTTGTCAGTATGGTTGTGTTGGGAAAATAACAGCTGATAGGGGTGAGCTAGATGTTGAAGAAGCAAGGGAATTCTTCTCTAGAATTGGCATCAGACTGTCCCTAACATGTGCTTACAATCCTGAGGGCAATGGTAAAAGTGAGCGAGGGCATCCTCCAATCATTAAAGCTTTGGCTAAGGCATGCAGAGAAAGAATGCGAGAGTGGCCAAGGCTGCTACCATATGCCTTGTGGGCTGACCGTACAACTCATAGCTCAGTGATGACAGGATACATGCCTGCAGAATTAATGTATGGTCAGAAGCCAGTAATGCCAGTTGAAGAAGTAGTTCCAACTTGGAATGTTTTGCCTTGTGGATGGAAGGATTGAGCAGGGAAGACCTCCTTGCATTGCGAATAAGGCAACTGGAGAGAAGGCCAGAAGATGTAGAGCTTGCTAAAGCTCGCTTGAAAAATGCAAGGTTGAAAAATAAAGAAAGATTTGATAGAAGACAGACTCCGGCCAAAACCTATTGAAGAAGGTGATTGGGTTCTAATGTATGATAGTAGCCTTGACAACCAATTCACTGTTCAAAGAAAATTTGCAAAAAGATGGTTTGGCCCTTACATTGTCAAGCATGTGCATGGAAATGCCACGTATACTCTGTGTGAGCTTGATGGAACAGAGATAAAGAATCTTGTGGCAGGCAAAAGAATCAAGATGTTTAAAAGAAGGCATGATAGTGATCCTTTTGATTCACAGGAGACTCAGGATGAGAGGCTTGACAGTGGTAGTATGGATATGGTTGAAGAGGAAGAGGATGATCTTCCTGGTAATGTAGAAGATGAAGACGACATCCAGTTATATGTGGATCTTGATAATGATTTGGCACATACCAGAGGATGTGCAGGTTTAGAGGGGGTGGATGTCGTGCCATGGCACGTCTATGGTGTGAAACCATGCATGTGAGGCCATCAAATGCAAATCCAGATGCATGGGGTTAAGTGCCATGACGAGTCATTATATGATGCCTGAGTACATATGTTCATATTGTAAATGAGGTTCAATAAGACAAGCTGAGGCTGAGCCAGGTCTCGAAGCCTCTGACAGTGTGGTGTGAATTGTGGAGTTTTTTATGCTTATGGAGAATTTTGGAGATAGCAGAAACCCTGTGCCTTGATAGGACTGGATTATGCTTGTGGGTTTGACTGCTTTTACTGATTCCATGAGATGGTGAAATGCTCATAAGCCGTGTCTATCATGGTTGAGTTGATATTAACACTGAGACAGAAAACTTTTATGGTATATAATGGTCGTGGTCATGATCATATGCTTCCGATGGCAAGGTCATATGTGTAATAAGGATGCCAAATGAAGCTTCTTTTGATGTGGCGTGGGAAACACCCTTAGCAAGGTTGTGGTGTGAAGGAGTTTGATTTTTTTTTATGGTTATCACTCTAAAATAGATGCGTGGAATTTCAAAATGGAAAAAACGCGTTTTCAGCTGCAAAAGGTGGTGGGGGCGCCGATTCCCTTGCGGGAAAAAGGAGAAAAAACCAGAGTGTGGGGAAGCGCATATCTGAGGGGAGTCTGCAGGAAAAAAAAGAGAGCATAGACGCTTTCGACCAGAGTTTTCAGTTTTGCAGGCTGGCGGCGACGACTGTTCATGTCATGTAGGAGCTTGAATTGATGAGCTAATTGAGAGCTATCTAGTGAAGGGATTTTCAAATATATATATATGATTCCAGCCTTTCACGGCCTACAGCGAAGCGCCGTATGAAGATAATAATAAAAAAAAAGAAAATCATGTGAAATTCGCCTTCCTACCTTCAGATAAGTGTTGATTTACTTTTATTTAATTTCACCACTCTACCTACCCACGATTTGAAAAATCGTAAGGCCCATAAAACCTTAAAGGTTTTGTAAATCAAGAATGACTTGGTGTGAGGAGTTGTGATATTAATGCATCAAAATACGTGGAACCAAAATATCAGAAAATGCAGCAAGGATTTTGGTAAATTTGATTTGTTTCTACCCTAGTGGATCTGGAATGCAAGCCTTGGAATTTCTTAAAAGCATGTGAGCATGTTATAGTTATGCCATATATCGTCTTGTACTTGTGAGTTGTTGGAATTTATAGGCAGGTTTTCAGGTGATAAAGATCATCATGAGATGATGGGATTGGAGATATTGGATGTATGGAATGAAAATGGTTACATGTATGTTGGAATTATTTGAAGGTTATGCTATGCCTACATGTGATTGGCTTGAAGGATTTGGAAAAAGGAGCCAGTGAATCTATGCTTGGAAAGGGACAAGCACTTGGTACACAATTTTGTGCAATCATCAGGATGAATTCAAGGATGTATTGAGGTGAATTGACACATGTATATGTCATTAAAAATGGATATGTCCTATGCTCCTTGGAGAATTTTGTGTGTGAGTTTCCTTGTTAAATTTGGTACCTACTCTCACAGCTAGAAGTCTCGTACTTTCCCGGCTAGACCGCACACGTCACGACAACGTACAGTCTGTGATGATCAAATTACCTTCGAATTCTACTTTGGGGGCTCATTAGCCAAAGAGCATGTTTCCCCACATGGTTTGGTAAGATAGCCGAGGCCTTAGGTGCCTAAACTCGCCGGTAGATGTTGATCCATGTCACCAACTTTTGAGGCTCAGGCCTAGTGGAGGACGACGAAGCGGCCCCATGACTCGTTGGATGGGCACGGTGGTGGTCCAACGGGCTCACGTCTTGGGAAGCGGGATTCTCCTCGTCCGTAGATAGAGTGGCTGGATGGGTGGCCTGAGAGGTAGCGAGAGCTCCATGTCTTCAATTAGTGACATTCTTTTTGTTGAGCAGTTATTAGTTAATGTATGCCAATGGTCGTTGTTAGTTCTTATGAGAGGCCATTGCTGGCCAACAATATTATTTGTTTTTTTTTTTTGGTGATGATGCATTCGTCTACAGTTTATCAATATAGATTATATTTGTTTGGTGCATTCATTTCTCTATATACTCTCACACCGGGTGTAGCACCAGACCACAGTGGGTGCCTTGGTCAGTCCACCTAATAGCACGGCTCATCCGGTACTAGGCATGCGCGAGAGGCCTCTAAGTGGGTAGATAGAAGTGTTTCACTTTGAAGTTTTAGTTTTTTGTCTGGACAAGCTTTGGGGACCTTTCAATTGGTATCAAAGCGTAAGTTAGAGACCCTAAGGGTTTAGTGTAGAAGGTGACTTGACCCTAGCAATAAGATAGGGGGGGCGAGTAGGAGCATATGCATGGATGCTTATGCCTCGAAAAGAAATGCTTTCTTATTGTCGGAACTGGATTTTTTCTGCTAAATAAATTGATGGTGCATTTTTGAGGCCAAGAGAGAGGCTTAAGTGCATTGGTGATGGCTAGTGTATTTACTTGGAAGATCTTCTTGGGGGGAGGGGGGGATGGAACATGGACTGTTGTGTCATGTCACACTATAGATGGCACCCAGACCTCCAGTTGCATGGTATTCAGATGGCGAGGAGGGAGTGCTGCCTTTGGAGCAATGGTGGCTGTAAAATATAACTAAAATGCTCAACATTTTGTCGATCTTTAAAATTGTAAAAATAAAATTTACAAGTGAGATCATGAATTTTGCAGGTGCGTTGTAAGGGTTTACGGGTTTTCTGTGAACACTGGTGCAAACCTCCAGAGTTCAAGAGACGTTCCGCACGGAGGGTCTTTTTGAATTTGGTGGATGTTAGAGTAGAGGCATTACACTGCAGTGGGGCTCACGCTCGAACGGCTAGACCGCAATAGATTCTGTTAGGGTTTGTTTAGTTCTTGGAATTAAGTTTTTGTGGACCTTCTGTGGGCAGGGGGATTTAAACCTTGTTAAGGAGGGTTTTGTCGGCTTGTCATTTGGTTATTGTCACTGGACATAAACTATCATCAACCGTTGTAATCATCTCTAAACTCTAATGAGTAAACTATCATCAACCGTTGTAATCATCTCTCAACTCTAATGTCTCATGAAGTTACTCATTTATGTAATTTCCAAGTATATCATTTACTCCATGCTCGAGCAAAAATCTGTTACATTAGTTACTCATTCTCACTCTTTTGCTCAAAAGTTTCTCTAACTCTCTTTTTGGTGTATCTAATACTATCTCTATTATGCTAGTGTAGGGGATCAGACAACTCACTCCGTGGAATTGACAAGCTTCCTCATGGACTTCAGATACTTCAACTTATCGACTTCAGATAGACCTACTACTACGTCGACTTATCGACTGCTACTCTATATCTCGGGAAGTTGAATATGTGACGCGGAAGGATGGCGAGGAGTGCGTCTATTTCCTCGCAGGACACGGGACGCTCTCTCACAGGCGAAAATCTAGCGCGACTCACTACTACTGCCACTGAAGCTCTAAACCTTCTTGCTGAAGTAAACTACAAGCAGCTTAAACACGGATCAGTCATGCGACGACGTGTATGCACACCACTTCTTACTTGGGATACGAGCTCGTTCCTGTTATCTATGTATGGCCTTGGGTTTAGTTACAGCTCTCGTTAATTAGTTTACTGTTTGGAAATCAGTTTGGGTCGGCAATTGCGAGTGCTTTGAGCGTGTACCACCAGAATTGTTTCACCAGCATTTCGCGAAGAGGACCGTGTTCACAAGGACAAACCTTCCTGTCCCGACCAGTGGGACCGTGTTATCAATTGGCAATATATATTCGCTTGACTATGACCTTGACTCAGAGAGACAGAGAACGAGCGATTATATGAATGGCACCGAGCAGTTAGATGATTATACAGATTTTTTTGACCCTATGGCCTCTTCCGTGGGGGATGTTACCCCGTTCTTGTAATTAAATTAATAGAGATGGTTAATCTCCAAATTCATTGTCGTATAATAAAGATTCAATTTTTGCGTCCAAGATGCAGTGTCCTTTTCTTTAACTATGATTCAAGAGCTTGCGGCTTCAAAAGTGCATGCAGCTCAGTTAAAATTTTCCACGCAATAACGTTCATTCCGTCGTGTGTTTTTCGCAGAACATAAGTCACTGCTGCAGTCATGCCTCCACGCAACAATGGCAATAATCAAGTACCTGATCACGCCAACCCTCCACAAGTCGTGAAGCACGCGTGATATAATCGATGCGATGCTCCGTAGATCGCAACCCGGCATGTTCAGCGGTTGGCATTAAAGAGCTTGAAGAGTGGATCGAAATTAAAGATGGACGATTACTTCGATTTGGGGCAGTCTTCGGAGGAAAACAAAGGGACTATGGCTCGATTCAAGTTAGAAAAGACCGCGAATTAGCTGTGGTGGAAGGATCATTGTGCAGAAAACCTTGTTGACCCTCAAACGGCTACTTAATTGGGCTTATAAACTACGAAAACAGAACTTACGTTGTCGAGAGGATTAATGAATTTCTAGACTGCCGCCAAGGAACTAATCGTGTCCAGCTTGAAGGATACTATCGGCATTTCTTAACCCTGGTCAAGTATGGCGCCCAGGGAATGACCCAAGAGGTGAAGGTAGCGTGGGCTTAATCATCCATTGAATACACGTCTGGAGTCGCTCAACTTACTACCTTCGCAGATGCCTTGGATGCGGGAAAACCAATTGAACAAGAGATTCTTCAATCAACAAAGCGTGCAGCTACCGTTATTCCCAATGTGCGGGACCTGCAAAAGCGAACTCTACCACGTTCAGCGACCCTTACCTCCTCATCTTAACGAAAAAGCTTACACAGAGACAATTTATGCCTGAACTGCCTTGACCCTAACCACCGCGCAAGGTTCTGTCCATTGAAATTTAGCGGCGAACCTCTTATGCTTAATCGGGGCCACTGTCAGAAATATACCTTTTTTTCTAACTAGTGAAAAAAAGGATGACCTTCAAGGCCAACCTGTTTTTTTTTTTTAAAAATTGAAAAATGCATAGATTAATCGGTTTTATAACTAAAACTTCAAAAAATTGAATCTTTAAATCGAAGAAAATGCATAAAATAATCGGAATTGAATCTTTAAATTGAAGGCTAGACAAAATTATGACGGGTTTTCCTCAATTTCAACCGTGAAAATTACAGTAAAGATGGTTTTTTTTTGTGACACTGATCCGGGCCTTATAAAGTACAGTCGACCAAATTCAGGAGATTCTTTTAATTACGAAGGGAGCTATAACCGTCCAGCTCATGAGTCTCGACAGTGTCTAGTGAGCAAAGCACATTCAATCCCCAAAGGAATCTTTCCCAGCTACAAGGCGCGGGATTTAGAGCACCCCCAAATTTCTTCAACAGTGGGGGCCTCCACAAAAGCCAAATTCTCAAGGAACGAAACCTGGGTTCGGAGGCAATCAACGCAATAACGGGCCTAAAGCAAGGGTAAATCAATTGCATGTGGAGGAAACCAAGAAGAAGAGAGCCTACAGCTGCCTATGTTCATGCAGTGGTCGAGCACCAAGGAGTTAATCAATAATACTCAGTTCTTCAGACTCCAGCAGATTATGAAGGTATCTATTCTGGCAGCACTCATTCTTTTATTAGAAATTTGAATTTGCATAAGCATTCGTTCTTTTTACCGTGGAGCTAGCGACAGGGAAACGGAGAAGGACTGTTAGCTCCGTAGGGTTAATTGCTTTTACATTGGGCGACGCTGGTACTCGAGCAAATTTTCGTGCGTCCTTCCAATATATATTGGGAATATATGACCGAATTTTGGGTACGGATTCATGGTTGATTGAGAACAAAGCTACGCTGAAGTGTAAGGACGGCAAATTGACCTTTTTGGTCGATGTGCATGGCCACAATATCTGGGCATCATGGTAGGCCACCACAGTTGCAGCTTGTATCAGTAACCAAGCTACTCAAAGGATTGTGTAAGAAGCAAATGGCTTATGCGGTGAAATTATTTTAAGAACCAAGGACGTGGCTGGCTATCAGAATTTGATGATGTATTTCTTGAGGAGCTTACAGAGTTACCACCGCCGTGTGAAGTTGACCATGCTATGGAACTTGTACCAGGAGCGCAACCAGTTGCTAAACGACCTTACCAGATTTCAGTCGCTTGAATTGAAAGAATAATTAAACCAACTGCTCGATCAAGGATTTATACGACCGAGCGTTTAATCTCCCTGGAGTACGCCGGTGAAAACTACCGTGGTCTAAGTCAATTTACAATCAACAACAAGACTTATCCAATTCCAAGAATGCTGGACAGATTCCATGGGTCCGCTATTTTTACCAAGATTGACTTCAAACAGCAAATCAGGATATTACCAGTTACGTAGTATAAAAGATGAGGATATTCCGAAGACCGTGACTTTATTGGTACTATGAGTTTACACTGACGCCTTTTGGACTTACCAATGCGTCAGCAACTGTTTGATGGACTTACCAATGTGCTGGCAACTTTTAATGGACTGATGAAAGACATATTTAGAGAGCATTTGGATGATTTTGTTCTTTGATGACATTCTAGTGTATGCAAAGAATGAACATGACCACGAGAAGCAAGTTTGCCGCGTACTTGAGTTACTCAAACAGAATGAGCTCTATGCTAAAAAAAGTAAATGCACATTTCTCACAGATTGTGTGGAATATCTATAGTCACAAAAGACGGTGTTTCCACCGAGATCCCTCAAAGATTGAGGCTGTTTGTCAATTGGCCTCCTACACCCAAATCAGTAAGAGAAGTATGTGGATTTCTAGGACTCACAGGGTGGTACCATGTGTTTATTAAGAGCTATGTAAAAATCGCTTCACCCTTAACTGGTATTCGCAAGGAGACTATTGTATTTGTGTGCACTGAAGATTGTATTCTTAGGCTATTGAAAGAGTACTGACACAGGAGAGACGTCCCGTTGCATATGAATCTCGCAAGCTTAGGCCACATGAATTAAATTATCCGACACATGATTTGGACTCTTGCTTGCTGTTATACATGCCTTAAAAATGTGGTGACATTATTTACTTGGAAGATTTGAATTACATAAGAATCACAAGAGCCTGAAATGGATTTTTACTCAACCAGATTTAAATATGAGGCAGTGAGACGGCGGACGGAGCTTTTGCATGCATATCATTTCGCTATTGAATACCGCCCTAGTAAGGAAAATGTGATCGCCAATGCTTTAAGCAAGAAAAGTACCTTGGCTTCTATTTCTATGTCACAGAGTTCATTGTTGGAGGATGTAGGGTAAGTAATGGACACCAATACACATTTTGGTAAGATACGGAAGCTGATTTTATGCGCGAAACGATCTGAACAACAAGAAAATATTACTGATGGATTTTATTTGGAAAACGACATTCTATATTTCAGGACAGTGCCTTTGCATTCCAAATAACAAGGACCTTAAGAACCGTATTTTAAGAGAAGTACATGATATTCCGATTGTTGGGCATCTTGGTTCCATTAAGACTTACGCAGCAATGCGCCAAAATTTCTATTGGCCAAGGATGAAGCGAGATGTATTACAATATGTGGTAAGATGCTTGAGTTGCCAGAAGATCAAAGCAAAACGGTTTCGCTATCCAGGCAAATTACATCCTATAGAAGCACCGCAAATGAACTTGGAATGCATATCGATGGACTTCATTACTGGTCTACCGAGATGTATTACAATACATGGTAAGATGCTTGAGTTGCCAGAAGATCAAAGCAAAACGGTTTCGCTATCCAGGTAAATTAGAAGCATCGCAAATGAAGTGGGAATGCATATCGATGGACTTCATTACTGGTTTACCGAGATCGAATGGCTATGATGCAATTTTTGTGGTGGTTGACATGTTGACCAAGATGACTCATTTATTTTCCATAAGAGAGGACTACTCAGCTAAGGACATTGCTCATGTGTTTATGAATTGCGTTTTCTTTCTTACATCATGGATTACCTAGACGCATCATTTTTGACCTTGATTCTAAGTTCATTAGCGGGCATTTGAGCATAAAAAGGTCCCTGTAAGAATCCCTAATTTTAAGGAACTAAGACTAGTTTTTTTGTGGTTTAAGGAGACAAAGTTATAATGAAGCCTACTTTTGGTCCTAAAAGTAGGGGATCTCTCTAGTTTTCCCTCTCTAGGATTTTCACTCTAGGATTCTCTTTCTAGCCACTAAAACTCTAGAAACATCATCAATCTCGTCCATATAGGGGTCCCAAAAATATTTTTTCTTACAATTCAAAATAATTGTAAGATCATCAATCTCGTCCATATAGAGGTCCCAAAAATATTTTTTCTTACAATTCAAAATAATTGTCTCAAAATAACTGTCAATCACATTTAATGCACTTTCATGGCATTTTTGAAGTTCCCTCTAAATTCCATATCAACAATCATTAAAAGACAATCTCGTTTAATACACTTTCATTGCATTTTTGAAGTTCCCACAAATTCTAAATCAACAGTCATTAAAAGATAAGGAAAACTTACGTTTTTTTAAATTTTTCACTTTTAAATGCATAAAACATAAATAGTTTATTTTAAATTTTAAATTTTTGGATAGGCTAACATTTAAAATTTATATTTTATAGCAACCCCACCTAAAAACCGTTTTCTTCATTGATTGCTATCACATCTCCTTTCTGTCCGACTCAATAACTAAAAGATTCTCTCTCTCTCTCTCTCTCTCTCTCTCTCTCTCTCCCCCAAGCCCTTCTCTCATTGTAGTAGGTCTCTCTTTCAAGCTTCTCTTTGGGATCCAAGCTACCTACCATCTTCCATTGTGTCTACTATGGCACTCACAGAAATAACAAACACCTCAAATTCATCACAAGAAGTGAGGAAGGTAGACTTACATATTCGCATCTTGAATGAATATGCACCTATCAGAAAAGAACATCTAAACGCATAGGAGAAGCAAGAAAGAAGATAGCAAGGTCATCGCAATGTGGATCTTTGGGTTGATGGGTATTTATATCCTAATGATCCTTCTGCAAATTTCTCTCCACCTTTCACAGACCTACCCTCATTCATTCAGTTTGTTGGAGAGGGTGAAAATGGGCTCCTTGGGTATTGCAAACGCTTAAGTATATGTGATACATGGAAGGTTCAATTTCTAAACTCACAAATTCATAGCTTGCAAGTCACTTTGAGTAGTGTGCAACAAGCTCTCGAAATTGCACAGAATAATATTTTATAGCTACAGAGAGAGAGCAAAGAGAGACGACCACATCCTGAAGTTACAGGATAAAATCTCGCATATGAAGAGCACACCCATGGGAGCCAGAGAGCGAAAGAGGACAATGAAGAACATTCAGACACTTGCAATTGGTGGTGGTGCTCTCAAGCAAAGAATTCATGCAACAAGGTTTGTTTTCTATTCATCTTTTTGGTTATAAGTTATTCCTATTAGAGTGTATCTATTGTTTGTTTTCATTAACTGTTAATTCATTATATAATATTACTACTATAAGTAATCTTTGTTAGTTCATTACACAACCTTTCTTAAAGATGTGTGTGGTGATAATGCTCCTCAAGATATTGGAGATATGTTACGTAGTTGCGTGAGAAAACATGACATTCTTTCCATAGTTCGAGATCCACGATACAAGAAGGTACGACAGATACTTGCAACAAATGAGATAATGAAAGATATAACTAACATTTTAGGCATTGAGGAAGTTCAGAATGCATGCGATGAAGTGGGCATAAGCACAAAAGGATATCAGGCTCTCCATCAATTACTGCAAGATACACGTCACAAACAAGGCATCACAGGAAATATTTTTCCTGCCCCAAGAAGATTAAGATTAGCAAAGAGGACATGCAATGAAGATGTGCAACGTAAGATTGGAAAGTACTATTGCATCAATGCTGTACTGAACATTAGATCTTGATTCTTGGGGAAAAAAGTGAGGCAACAATGGTAATATTATGTTTCCTTACAAACGAGTTCAACAATATGTTTGTTGATCTACAATGTCTTCAAAAAGTTATAATCTTATTATATGGATTACCTAATAATTGTAACTTTTATATCTCTTGCAAAGTAGTTGAAAAAGTCTATGAAAAATCAAAGCTTATCTAATTTTGTTTGTCATGCAAGGTGACAAAGTTAGCGTTGTGTTGAAAATGGATGAGTGTTAGATTGTGAAAGGAAAGAGGATAGAGCGAATGATATTTACAACAACGAAAAGGGCTAATTGCTCTTGAGTCTCTTCTCTTCTTGCTCCCCCTCTTCGGTAGGCATCTTCCCTCTATAACGCAAAAACCTCTTATGACTATAGCCCTTGAGTGACTTTACATCCTCCACTCTTGTACCAAGGACATAGCTTGAATAACATAGGAAATAACCTGCTCGTCGAGAAGGCCAAAAACCAGGGCCAAAGATACAGATGGCAGCACACTTCTCTAAAAGCATGACTTTATGTATATTATAAGGTATAAATGTATACCCTGTATACCTAGATAGGGCTTTCAGTGTAAGGAGTGGAATCTCTACATCCCTGGAGTACTTGCTATGATATATAATAAATATATTTTTGTCGATAGAAGAGACGTAGTGTGCAAGAGCGACATCTTGCCCAACTCTTGCATGACCAGTACCACCTCGTCCAAGAAATCCATCGGCATCATCAAGCTCTATCTACATTGACAAAGAACCAGGGTACTGCGAAGCTTGACATGTGGACATACGTAATTGACCCTTCCGAGACGATTCCTCCACCGACCAACCTGCAATACTCTGTCCACTCTCCCTCCAGCGATGTCCTTGCCGTGTCCTTGATAATATCCTCCATATTGAAAGGAACGTTGAACATAGGCTCTACATGGGAAAGGGATTTCTCCTGCCCAACCCTCCTCAACAGATCAAAGAGATGCTCTATGGCACTGGGCTCGTCCTTAACCTCCTCCAACAATAAATCATCCACGTCATCTGCAGCATTGTACAAGTGAGAACTATGGGTTTCCATCGTTGCTATGATCTGGAAAACTGTTCACTCTGTGATAAGGGGAAAGCAAAGGAGGGCGAATGTAGCTATCGCACCGTGGGACGGTATGGGCCGTGGCTAATACTCAATGGAAAAAAAGGACTCGCACCGTGGACGATATGAAAGGTGAGAAATTTTTAAGTGCAGAGATATGCCGATGTGTTAGATGACATCTTTACATAGGTCAAATAATAGGGCTGATGTTATATGCACATTATGTGTGCATATACTAGGAGGCTAACCCACATTAAGCTTGTGAGCATGGGAACAAGCTCTAGTGGAGCATGGGTTAGGACTAACCTTAAGGGTTAACATTAGGGTCAGGCATCCAAGGGTCACACATGGAAAATGGAGAGTCAAAAGTCACTTGAGGGCCCTCCTATATAATAGGGGCATGGGGCACACTAAAGGGAGGTTTGGAGGCTTGGACTTGTGAGGCCAAGGCCTATATAATAGGGGCATGGGGCACACTCAAGGGAGGTTTGGAGGCTTGGGCTTGTGAGGCCAAGGCTATGTTATGCTCTCTTGTGTAGAGGATCATATCTACTCATTTACCATTTCACACTATAGCTACATACTATTGGATTGGAGTTATACCTCTTGATGGTATGGGACATCAAGGTAGAGGTATGATGTATTTCATTTATAATTCATGTGTGCATCCCTTGGGCTCAGGGGTGGTTGGGTGGTTGAGTTTATGCCTTTGCATGTTTATGCATAACAATTATCTAGAGAGATCTTAGGGTTTTAATAGTGGTATCAAAGCAATCTCTAGTTAATTGTTGTTGATTTTTCTTTGCAATTTTTGACATATTTTGAAGTAAATTTTAATATTTACTAATAAAAATGTTATTTTATTGATTTGTGTTTATTATTTGTACGTGGATCTTCAATATGGCGATTGAAACGCATGTTACTACTATTCAATGGACGAATCGACGTTGCGGGGAAATTTCGTGAGTTTAATGCTATTTTTTTCTATTTTTTGTGGTTTAAAATAAGCATTAATGGAAATTTTTACAAAAATACCACATATTTTATTATGGATATTTTTGGTAGAATGGATTTTCTAAATTTCTAAAATTTTTTAAGAAGTTTTTTATAATTTTTAAGAAATTTTTAGAGCATTTTTATGGTTTAAAATGTATTTTTTTATACATTTTTGTTGCGGGTTTTTTCCGCGAGTATGCGATCAAATTTCTGTCGATTTTTTACTGAAATTCAGTAGGGGGTAGGATGTTGATGCATGGAATGCTCTCCCATGTGGGTGGAATCCTCTTCGTCTCTCAATTCCAAATTTTTCTCTCGCGTGTATAAACCTCTTAAAAAAATATATTTTTATTAATATTAATCATAATTAATGATTAAAAAAGATTAATTAAAAGTTAATCCTTCTTCTTGATTAAGATTAACAGAAGGAGAGGGAGTGAGAAGGAGGGATTGAGAAGAGTGGAAGAGAGGAGAGAGGGGAGAGGAGAGCGCTCCTCCCTCTCCATCATTCTCACGAAGACTGCAACACGGGGGGCCGGGGAGGGGTGGGTGAAAATCGCCACCCCCCCAAAACATTTTTTTAAAGGTTAAAAAAAAAACCTTAGTTAAAAGGTTCTTTTTATTTTTTTTCTTCAAAATATATTAACACTAGTTTGGTACCAAAACAGGACACTTGAGTGTCCTTTTTTGGGGGTTGCGAAAAAAAATCAAACTCCTAATGTAGGCTTTAAAAACCAAAATGCTTCATTGGGCATTTAGAACATAACCCTATGCTTATGTAAAAAATGCTAAACATATAAAATGCCTTTTTATTTGGAAGTACATAAGTAACAAAGTAGCATATGTCTTGAAAATGAACATTTTTCAGGATTTTTTAGGATTTTTCCAAATATGCAAGCATCATTCTCTCAAAATAAAAATCCAATGATATCAATAGCATTTTTCCCAAGATATTTTGATAGCATACATCAGTCCAAGGGGGTAGAAGTTCACCAAAAAAATCATTTTCCTTTCCTAGAATTTTTTCCAAAAAAGTTGCATAAAATCAGCAAAAGTAACGCGTATTATCAAAACTCAATTACGCCACTAAAAAAAATTGTAGCCCTATCAATGAGAATGTTGATTATTGGTTTTCATGCTTGAGATGAGATAAATAAGCCATAATTTGATGTGTATGACACCAACTTAGCCTCCACTTAAGTAGGTTCTTATCGCCTAGTTCTAAAAAAATTGTAAAAAATAAAAATGTAAAATTTGATCATCTTTTTTCAAAAACTAATCATAACTATGCTTGCACAAGTAGTCTACACCTATAGTTACAACAAATAATGCACTTACATAGCTTTCTCCTTTGATGAAAATCAAAATTAGGCTCATAATTAGACATTTTACGTATTAAAAACAGGTTGCGCAAAAGGCCATGTATGAGAAGAGGCCCAAAAAGTGGCTCTAAAGTTTTGGAAAATTCAAAACAAAGTAGTATTTACCCTATATAACATGGGTGCACCTCAAGTTTTACATTATTAGCTTGCATATGGAAGGAGAAAAATTCATGCTCCACCTGTATAAAAAACATCATTTCAATATTAGCGAGTCAAAAATTTATCCAATAATTATCGTTTGATGATTCCAAGATTTAGTTTACATCATGGGCTTTCCATCAAGCCAAGTTTCATGATCAAACTATGTCCCTTCTAAAAGTTATGTACAAATTACTACTATTTTGAAAACAGCAAAAATCATGCGTTTTATCAGCATGTGTCTAAGAAAATTAAAATATTGCCTTGCAAAAGCTAAGAAAAGTCCAATTTAAAAAATCTCAAATTTTTTTTGGGTCTTGAGGAACATCTGTGGATGTTAAGCATTTCAAAACTCTTAATAGATTGCCCACAAAAATTCAAGAAAAATGCTAACTTTCAGGACACTTTAGTGTCCTCAGGACACTTTAGTGTCCAATTACAGAACTAGTGTTAAAAAATGAGTTTTTTTTTATATTTACAAAAAGACAAAGGTTATTTTAAATTTAGAAAAAATGTGGGGTTGGTGTTTGGCATGTGGTGTGTCCATTCGCGCGCCCGTGTGACCAGTCAAATTTCTTTAAAAAAAATATTTTTTGACCTAGAAAATTAGAAAATCCATAAAAATTGTAAATTTTCATTGGATTTGAGAATTGTCGGGCAGAATTGGAAATTCGTGAACGATGGGATTCTCAAAAATTTTTTAGGAATTTTCTAGAAATTATTTTTAGAAATCCCAAAAATTGATATTTTTAAAATATCAATGGTATTTTGGCAAATTTAATTGCTAATTGTTTTTTGGAAAAATATAGGTTTGGAATGCCATAAGATAGGTTTGATGGAATTCAAAATTATCGTATTTTGAGGCCCTATAAAATTAAGAAAAATTAGAAAAAAATCATAATAATTTTTTTTTCAAGAATTTAATATTTTCGAGGGTTATTTATTGTTGACGTACATTTTTTCATGCTGACATTAGATAGATGTGGGTTATTCGCATATTATTAATACAATTGTACCTCTTATTAGTAGTTATTTCTATTTGGATTAGTTCTAAACGATGTTTTCATGATTTTTTACCATTGTTTAGCCATTCTTTTTGGACACGTTCCTTAATTTCTTCAATGATGGTTGGCTAGAATTTGCATTCAAAGTGTGTTTCACCTTTGATACTTTTTCATGATAATTTATTTTGCACTTGTTTAAGTGTGGTTTGTGCTTAATTTCTTAAGCCTAAGATAAATTCTATCATGGGTCAGTTGATCGGTTTGTTTTGGTGGATTTTATTGGATGTTTTCTAAGTTTTATTTGGACTCATCAGGTTCTGCCTACATCACTTGTGTCTAGGGGTTTTTTGTTGAGTGCTACACACATGTGTTTCACTTGCTTACTTTGGAGTTTTGCTTGAACGACACCATGTTCATATACTCCAGATTGATGAGTTGGCCACCAATTTTAATGCTTCTTTTGGCATGATTAATGACCATTAGATGGTATGCATTGATTTTTATGATCAACTATGGTTTTCATGGACTCGAGGAGCTTCTCTACTTTTATCCATGGTTTTATAAGGATCTTTTGATCTTTTGAATAATATCATGTGCTTTGAAGGTAGCATTTGCCTTCGTTTTTTGCACATAATTTTGGAGTATATTGCTTGTACTCTTGTACATATTCCAACTCAGATACCTAGTTGCTTATATATCTAGGTGAGTTATTTTTCTACCCTAACTTTATTGTGTTTTGGGTAGTTATCATTAGAAAGGCGCTAATAATAATTCAAAATTCTTTTCTAATAATGTACTCGATAAGGGTTATTCCTTGATGTAGTCTCAGGAATATAGAGACAGGTTTTAGTATGTGTGAAAGTCTGGGATAAGACCATTTTATTCCTTTTATACAAGATTTTATTCATATTTTCCTAGACGGCATACTAGGGAGTTTTCAAATTATTAAGGTATGTATGGGTGGTATCATATGGTGGTATGGGACGCTAGTGATCCCTCACATATATTATCTTATGGAAAAATTTGGACTCAAGATTGTTGCTTTGCTTACATCACTTAGCATGTTGACTTCAACATTCAAAGACAATCTCATTTTCTAAATTCACTAGAAGTTATAGTGTGGCCATTCTCTAGATAAACTTCTTTTATCTATAGCCTGCATGTTTTGATATAAGGGTAATCTCGTCGGCATATTCACTTGTTGGAATCTCTTTCTTTTAGAGTTCAACGAGTTTATCTTCTTGTGTTCGGATTAAGAAAATTTGGATTTTTCCTTTGTTGGCATTTCTCTCTCTAGTTTCGTACTTTAGGTGATTTGTACAGTCAACCTGATGGTTTATGGATGGACATATATGATTCATCGAGACGCTGATGACTCTCTCTGTTGATATGGGTAACTCAGAACACCAATAATTCCATGGGCAGATGTGGGTATGTCGGGGCGTCGATAAATCCCTGGTTTCTGCTGTTATAATGTCATGTTTTTCTACTTTATTTCGAATGGTTTACAACGAGGAAATTACTTTGACTATATGAATTCCTATGATTATCTGTAGTCTGATGGGCAAACAAAGCGTATGAATGAGATTGTAGAGGATATGCTTCGTGCATATGTCTCTGGAAAAGCATCAAATTGGGAAAATATCTTCCAATGATGGAATTTGCCTATAATAGTTTTAAACATACGGCTATTGGTTTTAGTCCATTCATGCTTATGTATGGGTATCAACCCAGAGCACCTATTGATGTCAGTCTTAAGGACATCGAGCTTGATGCATCGAGGGATTTCTTTCATGATATGCAGGAAATGTTGACTGAAGCTCAGGATTCTATCAGGAGTGCTCAAGACAGGGCACGGTTTTATGCTAATAGGGGATGCTCATCTCGGTCTTTTGAACTAGGAGCGTTGGTTTATTTTAAAGTTTCTAAAGATTTTCGACTTTGTCAAAAGGAAAATTCTCGAATTTATCTCCTAGATATTGTGGTCAATTTCAAGTTATACATCGAATTGGCACGGTTGCATATGAACTATAAACTACCTCCACATGTTAGAGTTCATCCAGTCTTTTATATCAATAGATTGAAAGGGAAAGTGGAAGGTGAGGATTACATAGTTACTCCTCAAGAACTCATTGAAGTCGAAGATTTATCCTATGTCCCACATGAACCTAATAAGGTACTTGAATTCAGGTAAAGGAAACTTTCTAGTTGACTAATCCCTGAGGTTAAAATTAGGTAGAAAGATAGGAAAATAGAGGTTTTGACTTGGGAGTCGGTTGATATTGTTCAGTGCAGTTCTCCTTTTTTTCATTGCAAGAGTGCAATGTTTTGAGAGAGGGGAAGTAAGTTATATGCACATTATGTGTGCATATACTAGGAGGCTAACCCACATTAGGCTTGTGAGCATGGGAGCATGGAAACAAGCTCTAGTCGAGTATGGGTTAGGACTAACCTTAAGGGTTAAGGTTAGGGTTAGGCATCCAAGGGTCACACATGGGAAATGGAGAGTCAAAAGTCACTTGAGGGCCCTCGTATATAATAGGGGCATGGGGCACACTCAAGGGAGGCTTGGAGGCTTAGGCTTATGAGGTCAAGGCTATGTTATGCTCTTTTGTGTAAGAGGATCATATGTACTCATTTGCCATTTCACACTATAGCTACATGTTATTGGATTGGAGTTATACCTCTTGATGGTATGGGACATCAAGGTAGAGGTATGATGTATTTCATTTATAATTCATGTGTGCATCCCTTCGGCTCGGGGGTGGTTGGATGGTTGAGTTTATGCGCCTAATTTATGCATGTTTATGCATAACAATTATCTAGAGGTCTTAGGGTTTTAACAGCTGACGTCACATGATTTAAGATCGAGCGCCACATGTGGTAGGGCTTACGTCATCATCTATTCACGAATTGCCACTTGTAGGACTGATGCTATCGACGTCATGATTGCGTTTTGTTCTATAAAAAGGAGGAATTATTTTTTTCCACGCTTTTTTCTACGTCAATTCCTTTGCTCGTGTCGCTCGACAGACAGCTCAATCCTTCCATCCACGTGGAAAATATCCTTCTATCCCAGTCCTTGTAGGTTTTTCGCTCTCTTCCCCTTGTCTTTCGCTCGCTTCGTTCATGGCGCGATATGGCCATTCTCCAACTTTTGGAATCGTCATATCGCTCCGTGGTGGACGGTTGGGTTAATTCATCTGCACATTATTGCCACATTGTTGTTTCCTTCACCGCACGATATTTATATTGGTTCACATTTGGATTCACCATATCATGCGGTGGATGGTTGTCGAGTGATTTTTGGCTACTAATTCTACCTTCTCTTTTTTCTAGTACTGCCATGGCCCACATGAAATAGATGGTCACGAGAGTTCCAGTAGTGCTAGTTCCAGCACCAAATCCAGCGTCGGTTCCAGATATTCCAGAAGACGTTATAAAAGACCTCGCAAGCAAACCCAGCCACCAACAGGAATATTTCAAAGGCTCAGGTTGCTTTGCAGAGGTAAAGGAAATTGTTTGCGGGTGGAGATAAGGAAGGCACAGGCGGCTGTAAATCTCCTCATCCCCAAAGCTCCTTTCTTGAGGATTGTCAGATCCATCAGCAACAACGGAATAAAGGCAGAAGGTTACTTTAAATGGCAGAGTAGTGCCGTTGCATGTCTTCAAGAGGCATGCGAGGACTTCCTTATTATAAACTTGTTGAGAATGATAGTAACATTTGTGTTGCCCATGCCAGGAGGGTCACACTAATGGACAAGGACATCACAGTAGTAAGCAAAGTTAGCTATAGGTATGATAAATTCATGCAACCTCTGCCATTCAGGGATAGGAAGGCAGTAGAAATCCTCTCCATTCCTCCTACTTTGAAGAGGAAGAGAGTTGCTGACAAGGTGGTTATATTGAAGAGGTGACAACACCAAGTCCACAAAGGATGAAGAGGCTGGTAAAGGGGGCGGATGTGAAGGGAAAGGAGACTGTTTTAGAAGAGAATGTGGTTAGGGATGAATTGGCAAAAAACCTAAAGTTGGAGAGAGAGAATAATGACAGACTTAAGGCGGTGCCTAGTCAGATCATATGCAATGTCTCGTACATCACCGAGTAGGAGGAGTACCTCCATATCGCTCCAACGGATGTTTATATACTCGTTGAAAAGAATAGAGAGATCAATGATAGTATTATGCTTATTTGTTTAAGGTGTGTACTCTTCGCCTTTTTTCTAAATGCTTTCTTATTTTGATTTCTTTTTCCTTTTCCTAATGTTTTTAATTCAATCTGCAGGGCACTATTGAAAGAGCTTTTGCCAGACTAGGCAAAGCAAGTATATATTTGTGATCCTTTGGTATCAACTATCCTAATTGACCTGTCGAGGTCTGAAGAGGACCTTGCTCCTTATTTCCAGGGAGTAAGTCCGGGTACCTGCTTTGTTTTGCTCCCATATGTAGAGAAGTATGTATTTTCTTTGGATTTCAAGCTGTTGATGGAATTTAAATTATTAGTTGCCTGTGTTAGGTTTCTTATATTTTTTATTTACTTTCTCAATTTCAGAGGGCACTCGTCTGCTCGTTTAATTAATGTGGTGAAATGCCGGATAATTTTTATGAATAGCCTTCTCGGAATACACGAATAATCTAAATTGTAAGTCATTATACTTTATATCATTTCCTTCTTACTTCCTAATTGTTGATTGTAAGTCATTCTTACTTTATATCATTAACTGTAGGGCATGTAAGAGGGCAATTATAGTCATTAAAACTCTATGTCCTAAATTGAAAAAGGATATAGAGCGGAAATTTCTCAACCAACCCATTCCTATGCAAAAGGATTCGCACTCTTGTGGCTGGCACGTAGTCGTAAATGTTTGGAAGTTCCTCCTTTCCAAGTACACTAATTTTGACAGTTCTTGTGTCATTGTAATATAATTTCTCTATGTTCATTTCATGAGAGATCCCGCATTATTCTAATTGACTTTTATGTTGTTCTGTAGTCTGTTCGCTCAGACAAGTTTTGGCTGTGGAGTGTGCAGAGACAAAGGCAATAAGCATTATCCTCAACAATGTAATTACACCTGATGACCTGACTCACCACTTCCACCAGTTTTGTTGCTGGCACTAGTGCATCAAAGAAGAGAAAAAAGATGTCTTTTCATTCTCCTATTAAGCATTTCAGCTTTAAAAAAGGAGTCCCTAAGAAGGGAAGCAAGGGCAAGGCAAAGAGGAAGCTTCCATTTGCAGGCAAGGGCAAGAACAAGGCAGGCAAGGTGCCAACAACAAAGGAGATAGAGCCAAAGGCTGAGTCAAAGGAGGAGGCCAAGGTTGAGGCTACAGAGCCCGAAATCGCTTAGAGGAATTTTGTATATGTCCAGTGCCAAAGCATTGTAAAGATTCTGTATTTTTATTGAGATCGGCTCATTTTTGTATAAACATTCTGTATTTTTATTGAGCCCTACTCATTTTTGTATTTTATGAGTATTATGCTTTGCCATAATAAAATAGATTATTGAGAATTTTTATTCTCATAACTTATCTTTGGTTAAAACTAAATTTTAAAGACGTTTGCTTCAAAATCGTTATGAGTACTTTGTAGACGCATGTCCATGTAGAAATTTTTCATCACATTAGTCATTGCTAAGATACAACAGTTCAGTACAAGTCTTACAATGACTTCTATTGGGCCTAAGTCCCCCGATACAAGACCTATCTAATTCTGCACGATAGATTTTGCCTCGGTCTCCTTCTTTGGGTTATTCATCTGAAGAATTCTTTGATGCACCTCTTTGGATTCATCTATCAGTTTGTCTACATCTTCAAGGTCTTTCTTCAAGCTTTCAGATATCTGGATAGGTTGATCATCTGTATCCCCTACAGAGGAATAGGAGTCATCATTAGAAGAAATAGTTGAAATAGCTAGCCTAGCAACCTTGCCAGGAACAATCCTCTCATTATAAGAACTTGCATCCATGGGTGGCTTTTGTATAGAGCTTATAAGTTGTAAGATATTATGTTCTCAATTCCCTTAGGATTGGTCTTTATATATTCTTTTGGATGGACTCCAAAACCATCGACATAAAAAAACCATGTGCTGTAAATCTGTGTGCCACTAAACCATTTTGGAATAAGAACCCTAGTACCTACACTGAGCTGACCATTATTGTGCATATACAAGACAACTTTAGAGTAAATTTGTTTAGCTATATTATAACTTTAATATGAAAATCTCTCGTTGTTTGGTACTACTCGTACTAGAGTAGAATAGAAAGATATGCACAACAAAGAGAATGGGTTCAATCTCCTCCCATGCATGAGTGAGCACGCTTCCTCATGCATGTATTTATTTATTAGCAAAAAGCAAGTGCTCAAAAATAGCTTGATACATTCCACTTTGGGCTATTAATATAAAAAGGTAACTTGGTCTCCAAGCTTGGTTATCTACATTCAAATTGTAGCAATTTATAAAACTATGGGCGGGCTCCCGACCATTGGCGCACACCAAAACCCAACGGCCGTGCAGCACCGGTAAAAATCCATCGCACCCATGCTACTCCATGCACTGATCTACTCACCAAAAACACAAGACACATTCAATCCCACTCATTAGGACATTTTGGAGGTCATTCGCAGGGCCTTGTAAGAAAATGCTCAATTCTTATTTTCTCTCTCTAGAAAAAATCTTGAAATATTAAAATAAAGAGAATGTAAAAGTCATAAAAGTGTAGTCTCTGAGTTAGAGAGGTAAATTTTCTCCCACGTGGCCGTCTTAAAGTTCGTTTGGAACCTTCTTTGAAATGATACATTCGAAACTGCAAAAATAAGGTTAGTTCAGGAGGATATTATTGCACGGAAGATAGTTTGGAGAGGGAATTAGAACCTTCTTCTCCAATTTCAAAAGACAAATACAAGCCTTCTCTCACCATAACCAGTCTTATTCTTTCACTCTGCATCATATAGTATACTTACTCATTTCTAGAACACTCTAATGAAGAACAACCATGTACACACTCATTCTATTGAAGAGTCCAATCATGAAAGCATTAAGAGAAATTACCATCTGCACATTGATCTAGATAGTGCGTATACGCCCATTCAAAAACGTAGAAGTGGACAACTATTTCTCTCATCAGATGTTAAAGATCGTATGAGGTTGTCGGGGAAGCAACACATAGACCTTTGGTGTGATGGCTCCATCTATCCTATTGACCCCTGTGGTACTGCTTCACATCCTCCCTTTTCAAATCCTACAACTCTCTTACGTTTTGCAGGTGATGGCGCCACAGGCTTAATAGGATATTGCAAGTCAATTTCTTACATATAAGAAAGAGAAAGGCATTATTCACAACACTTAGCAAATGAGCTTCTTGGCTTGTCTGGTGAATGCAAGTCACAGAAAGTTAGATTGGAAGAACAAGAATGTCAAATCAATAAACTAAGAAGTGACCTCCACAAATATAGAGAAAAAGACACAATCATTGGACGACGCATATGGAAAAGAAAACTCAAAAATGTCGAGAACTTGAGGCTCAGTTCTGGAGGCCTGAAGAAGAGAATCCAAGCCATAAGGTAAGATTGCACTGAATGCATTCCCATTCACATGTCTTTTGTATTAGCTATTAATATTATTTTATTTGCTGGGCTTCTTTAGGATTGTGTTAGCAATTAATATTATTTTATTTGCTGGGCTTCTTTGGGATTTACATGTTCTCTATGTTAGTAATGAGTAGTGATGTATTTGTAGGGTTGTCATACATCCTGACAAAGAGAATATTAATCCCAATCTCAATCTAGCAAAGCAACTAAAACCATTAGTGACATCAAGAATGGCAAGAGAAACGATAAAAGAGAAGAAGTTCAAGGTAGTTCAATGAGATATAGTTGATAAATTTGTAACCAACAAATACAGTTTCAGTTGTGCAGATATTCAATATGCCATGGATTCAAGTGGAGTCAGTCGTAAGGATTATAGTGCCATCCAGAAGTTAGTGTCATCCCTCCTTGAGGCCAAAGGCATTAAAGCAAAGCTACTTCCAACACCTACAAAAGTTTGGAGACATAGGGAGGAATTAAACACAGAACAGCTTCACTATGTTGGTCACTCATACAATATTGTAGCAGAGTTTAAGGGAGAAGGTGGCAGCATATTCTACAATGAACGCAACAATATATTCATGGACTTGGAGCTCTTGCAAAAGAGAATGGTGGACTTCTATGATATTACATTTGAGGAGGTAGGAGGAGGTGTACTTCAGTTTGTCATAAAGCTTGATGAGTGCGAGATTATCAAGGAGAAAAAGACGAAAAGGGTCACAATAACACTTATGAATAGGGCTTTTTGTAATTGCAGTAGGGATGATTCAAAGTATTTTGGTGTGCAGTCTGAGACGAACATCTGGTGGATAGGTTCATTTGAGGTCAAGAAAGAGGACCATGAATCCTTGTTTTGGGTATTTCATCAGACAGATATCCCCAATCTGATCAAAGAACAGATGAATGCAAACAGGATGCTCCATGTAGAGAAAAGGGGGGAATTTCAAGTCCAATGGCATCTTCGGGTGATTTGAAGACTCTTAAGTGCTTATTTAATTGCAGCAAAGGGGCCAATGCAAAGTCTCCATGCCTTTACTGCATGGACTCCGCAAGGGTGATGGACTCTAAGTGGTGGAGATGACCACCCAACATACAAATTTTGGATGAGAACTTTAAACCAGTGTTTGAGATTCCTCTTTCCAATGTGCATATATGCACACTTCCTGCTTTGCGTCGCGCATCATAGAGAAACTAGTATATCTCCACATTGGTTTTGCTTGGAAGATCAAGAATGTACCAGAGAGGAAAGAAGCCATCAGTGCATTGGGGAAGGTGCTATCAGAAATTGGACTACATGCAGGTAATGTCTGGATTCTGAAGGACACTAAAAAGTCATCAAATGAAAAGGAAATTCCAAGAAGCCCTCCATTGAAGGTGTTAAGGGGCAAGAAAATTTCTTTCCAAGCCAATGAATAATCAGCAACACAAACTTACAAAGCTAGGAAAGCAATATACAACAACCTACACAAGTCGAATCGAATACCAATAGTAGAAAAAGATTCATAATGCAGTGAAAGACCATGAAGGTGCTTTAAGGAATGTCAAAGCAGATGTTTGGCGTTCAATTGATACTCTGTTCCAAATGTGTGAGAAAGTCAACTACTCCCAGCAAGACAAAAAGAGATTTCAAGACAACTTACAAGCATTCAAAAAAGCATTCAGAGCTGCTTGGACTGACACCAACATTACACACTACATGGTATGTTTCTAGCTTACTCTTGTTTCCTAGCCATCGATACTAACTTGCAGTGTATGTTTTCTTATGCAACATATTCTCATGCCTTACTGCAACAAGTATGGAGATCCTAGTATTTGGAACATACAAGGACTCGAGAAATCACACTATATGGCCCGAAATGCATATTTCAGGCACACACAACATGGTGGTGGAAAAAGTAAGGCAAACAATCTACAAGAAGTGTTCCAATGGTTCTATAGAAGGATACTGCAACAACTACATAAAAAAGAAACCTTGAGGTCATCTAAACTGATGCACACAGTAAGACATATGGAAAGAAAGATATTGAAGCGTTCCAAAGCATTTAAAAACTCAGATGCAATAGAAGCACAAAACAAATGGAGAGAACAAAAGATTTTTATTAATCATCGTTGGAGAGATAGATGTAACACATAAGTCTTTTACAATGTATCTTTCCATTCTAATGACTTTAGCAATTACAGTGAATCTGGCTTTCGTTTATACCTTAGTAAACGACGTTTGTCATACTCTTCTAGTTCCTCTGGGTTCTCTATGCCTAGAGACAATGCTACTACAGCATATGTATGAAAGTAACCCCTTCGGTTGCCGGCATAACTAGGGTAGCATCCAAAATTTTCTAAGGCAGTAGACTTCTCTATCAAAATAATCTTCTCATAACTCTTAGGAATAATCATTGCACCTAGGAACAAGGACAATGTCTTGAATACAAAATTTGTAACTTTCCCTTCCTGGCTCATGGCATTGTGGTAGACTATAACCTTTGCCTTAGACAATCTGCTTAGATAGTGAGAGAGAGCTGCGTCTCGGCCACAATACTCCCTTTTATGCCGCTGCAAGAATTTATCTTTAACTTCAAATGT
>NC_141074.1:25247423-25254923 GCF_041138505.1 Cibotium barometz | reverse complement strand
GTACCAACTCTCCATTGATGTAACGGGGCCTGCTACACCAGAAGGACAAGATAAAAGTTTGAGTTGCAATCATGTACTTTGCAACTACTGTCTCCAGTGCAATGTTACAATGGATATCGTCAAAAACTTTACTCGGCCATCCCTCATCAAGTCTTGCTAAGAGGAATGTGTCCAAATCTTTGTAGACAAGCACGGTTCTCGCTATCTTCACCTGAAATAAGCTAAAAAGTTCCACAAACACAGTAATTGGTAGATAAACAATAATTTTTACTACACGAGTTGGAATGCTCCCTCGTCGTAGGGAGCGTTGCACATCCTTGAAGAGCTTGCTCTTCGCTGACTCCATTACTGAGGGGTCTGGGATAGACCAATCCATGTAGTTCTACTCAGCTTGCAAAGGTAGCTCTTCCAAGCAACCACGATTGTGTTTTTTGTTTAGCAGATGGTAGAAATGATCATAGAAAAAGATTCCTGTATCTACAAGGCTTTTGTTGCTCCTTCCCTCATACTGTAGTAGCCGACCAATGTGTGCATGAACCACATTCATAATTCTAATGATGCACTGAACTGGCTCCCACTCCTCATATGATGAGGGGTACACATCGGCCATAAACATGGACAATTTACACAGTTCATGTGTAAAAGCCCATTAGCATTTATATTTGGGCAAAGGTTTTTATATGTATAAATCTTAAAAACTTTCATATGGTTAATAATATGTAAAGCAATACCCAAAAGTGGGAAAAGCAAGCCCAAATTGTACGCACATCTATTATTAGCTCCTTGGGCTATTTTTATGAATAGAATTCTCTAAATACTCATGTCGTGGAAGTGGAGCTACATGACTTTGGGGGGGAGATTGCACCCTGATGGTGATGTTATTCTATTTCTCTTCACTTATGTTATGCTATGCTATGCCCTTTAATATTAAATTGATTCAAGTCTTTGTTTTAATCTTTGATGTATTATGTGAGTTTTTAATTATTTCTAAAAGGGTCCTATGACAATGGTATCAAAGCTTTGGTTTAATTCAATCTTCTTGAAGCCGGTCAAAGACTTGTGGACAAAGCGGTAAGCTTTGGTTTAATTCAATCTTCTTGAAGCCGATCAAAAACTTGTGGACAAAGCGGTGAAAGAGACAAATACAAAGGTGATTTTGGTAATTTTTTAATTTGAAGAAAAACAGGTTTATGGGTTTATGATTATATATGGTTGAAAAAGAAGGCTTGTTTTTAACCATTGGACAACAAATTCACATCAATCTATTGTTCAAAGGATAAAGCAAGGAGAAAAACCGGGTTTTGAAAAAAAACCACAAAACCACCTTCCTCAACTCTAATTCTCTTCATAATCTGTAGTACGGATTGAATCAACAAATTGAGGAGGTCAAATCCTTGATTTTAGAATTTCTAAACCTTCCCTCTGCTCAATTTATATAATGGAGGTCTCAAATTTCTCTCTCCCCTGCCCAATCAACTCTACATTGTTGAATTTTTCACATAGAAGAAGAAGAAGAAAAAAGAATAATAAATCTTCTTTTTCGTACACACCCGGGGCCCACTCAAGTGGGTGGAGCCGATTTCCCCTTCCAACAATTAGCCAATTATCATGGTCGGGCAAGGGCCACGCACCATCAGGCAAGAGCCACAAATTAGGCATCCCCCATGACCACCGCGATGAGTCGAGCGCTGGAACAACGGAGGGGTCTCGTATGGATCCTCCTATCTTGGGTGATCCACCACCCGAGGAGGAGGAGTCACTCGAGTGTTCAAGGGGCAAGAGCCCGAGCAACCAAACACGTCAAGCGAGCATAGGTGTCCCTTTATAACATGAGAGAGCCTAGTGGGACTTGAACTCATAACCTAGAGGTTACAAGTCACAAGCTTTGACCACTACACTAACTCAGTTGGGACAAAGAATAATAAATCTTTTCTTAGTACTCTTCTAAATTAAAATTTTCTTTTTCCTCCACCATCTCCCGGGTAGCGGGCAACAGCAAAGGTGAGACGCGTAAAAAAAATCACTCTCCTCTCAAATCACGCTACACGAGATTCTCCTATGAGGGATACGTGTTTTTCTTAAAACTTTTGTAAGCTTTATAAAGCTTAATGTTATAAGCTTTGAAGATTTAAAAAGGCTTCATATTATTTTATTATTATTGTTATTTTCCCTCCCTTCTCTATTCACACGCTATGCGTGGCAGCGATGTGAAGAGGCTTGTTTCAAAGCCTTATGTTAACCTTTAGTTTGAAAAAGGTTAAATATATTTTAAGTTTGTTTAGATTTAATTTATTATTAACAAAAAAAAGGAAGCTTACCTACTCGATTAGCGCTACCCGGCTGGATATTTCTTTTACTACCATGAATAGGCTTGGTTTAAAATCCTTATACTAAGCTTAGTTTATATATATATAAGCCTCATGCTCTCTCTTATGGGTTCTACAAGAAAGCTTTTATTTAAGAGCTTCAAAAAAGAAGGGGGGGGAGAGGGGGGGCCGCTTAATTCAGATTTTAGTTAAACCTTAGTTTTCTTTAAGCCAAAGCTTCAATTTAAACCTTGCTTCTCTATTATTTTTGTAAAAGCTTAAAAGTAACTCTTGTTTTAAGTTCTAAAACTGGCAAAGCCGTTTTCGGGTTTTATTCTTTCTTTGTCCTCTTTGTGTTTTTTTTAACCCCTCCTAAATATAAATATATATATATATATAAACTTTATCTTCTAAAGGTTTATAATATAAGCTCTAAGACACATATTATAAAGCTTCTTTTTATAAACCTTAGGCTTTAACATTTTATTTTTATTTTTATTTTATTTTTAAAGGACCATACCACTCAAGCACAAGCTTCAAGTGGATTCAAAACCATGGATTACAAGAAATGCAAATTTGAGCGAATTCAAGATCTTCAAAGCATTATCTAAGGCTTATCTAAGGCTAACATTGAGACTCTATAAAATCAACAATGTCTCATACTTTTGTTAAGACTTATTTTTTGCAGATTAACTCAAGGCTTTCTAATGACACTACTTACTCTTCGACATACGAGCTTCCGACCTTTTATGATTGCGGGTGAAAGCTAAGCAATAACTACACCTTCTAAACTTTATAGATTAACAATTGAAGCTTGATATTATATTATGAATTAAAACTAACCTACAGATTAGTATATGCAAAATCTCTGATGATGATTTACCAATTAAGTATTCACCTTGTGTAACTTGATTACTTGCATAAAATAAAAATTGTTATTTGTCAATTTGTTTTCTTCTACCTAATATTTTGCGATCCTACCTAAGTAAGTTCCTCCATTTTCCATAATTTTAATCATCACAACAAGTCAAAACATCACATATATATACTTGTGATATTTGTATCCTTTTAATGATGTATTTTGTAGCAAAGCTATCCCGATACTTACAAGTAAGTTACTACCAAGTTACTACCCGAGTCTATAACTTAGTAAATAATTCCTCCAATATTTCTATGTAAGTTTTTTTCTTTCAGATAGTGATTCAAACACTTTCCAAGTAAGCTTCTCATTTCTATCCTTACAAAAGTGATCATGCTTAAATATTTATGCATTGATCCAACAATATTACTATAAGTTTATTTCTTATAAGATCATAATTTAATATAACCCTATTTCGATTTGGAAGAATAATTATATAAATTTGCATTTCTTTCTCATTTTTCTCAATGTAGAACATCATTGCAATCGAATATATGTAAGGCGCGACCTTCTTATGCTTGGCTCAACCTTATGATTGCTAAGTTTCATATTTATTATTCAAGTTTATTTTAACTTCAAATGCAACTTAATCTTTACATCATCTAGACTTGTTTATTTACAATTAATTCTCTCCATTGTTTATTTACAATCTCACACCCTCTCAAACAACTTTTCACTCAAGGTTAGTATTTTCTACCCTTATATCCCTAATCAATTTATCTTTTATTCTTATGATGTTAAGTTTCTCATAAAATTCTATTTAATAACTCTATATACCCTATCCATAGAAGCAATAACGATTCACATCTCTTTCAAATGTTAATATTATTTTTGACATATTATTTCAATTACATCACAACGATGGAGGTATGTATATATTCTCTTCCTTTTGTAAAACCTTTAAAAATACCTTCTATTATATTTTTACAACCTAAAAACCTAATTAATAAACCATAGATTCAACATTAAGATCGGTTAAAATTCAGTAACTTAAATAAAATTGCACGATAAAGAAAACTTGTGTCAGAATTTAAGTTTCTGAGGGAATTGGCCACTTCGCCTCAAACTTCTATTCTGAAGGAAGTGATGTATGGAATTAATCTGGTGGTACATATGGGACATCAGAACAGTTTCATATACTTACTCCAGACACATTTATGTCTTCTATCTTTCACCATCCTATGTGTGTATGTGCAACGCGCCTATGTGGTATGGGACACTTAGACTCATTTAACATACTCTCATTTTACGTGCATATGTGGTATGGGACGCCCGTATATAGCAAGCCTATGGGCCTCCACTATTTGTTCAAGTTGGTTTATATGGAGGGGTGATTCTTGGGTTACTTATGCCTACTGGTGGCAAACTTGTGTGCGACTGTTATTTGAATACTTATGGGTTGTCTATATCTCAAGACGATGATGGGATTACTTGATATGTTCAATTAATTGTTTAACTAACGTGGACAGTGCCTATGAGTATAGCCAACGAGATGTGCGAGGGTACCGATTAAGGTGTCACACTATACGAGGGTACCGATTCAGGTATCTTATGGCTAGTGGACTGAGCAGTGGTGTGAAGATGGTGATCATTAGTGATCATTTTTGTTAATCATGTATTAGACTTTTATGTCATCTATAGCCTTTCATGTTGATAGGTTATTTTGTGCATATTACTTGTGATTTGATGATGAGTGCAAGGACCACCAGTTTAGGTGTCACATGAGTTTTTATTATTGCAGTCCATGTTCACCCAAGCCTCTGAGCCATGCCTTTGTGCCTCTGAGCCATGCTTGGCTAATGAATCTCTCAATTTGTTTATGGTATTCCATAGGAACCTCTGAATTTACCTTGTAGGTTATGACATCGATAGCTACAAGCATAATATTGTTGTTGTAGCATTTTCTTCTACATAACTGAGGACAATTGCTTCCTCAAACGTGAAAGCTGTTATTACAGGTATATATTTTATCATATTTTTGAAGAATTAATAATCATAGAAGAATATGCTCAAAACATGCTCTACAGATGATACATTTTCATCCAAATTTCTCTCTCTCACTACCTTTCTCTCTCACTAGCTATAGTTGGTCCCCTCATTTTGTTTCCATCCAAGTTGCTGGTTTAACCATTTCAAAATTCATTGTTTTTGGTCCCACAAATTCCCCAAAGAAATCTATGTCATCCAGTTTTGCTACTGTTTTGGGGGGGATGGTGTCACTAACAAGAATTCCCCCAGGTATGAGATTTTTTTAAGCATCTTCCAATTTGGATTGGTGTACATGCTTTCCCAATCATTATAATACCAATTTCCAAAACCCGAAAGGATCTTGTAGACATGCAAAGTATTCTCTATAGGTAGGTCTACCGGGTTCCCCTAGAGTCATAAAATACATGTAGTTCATATATCGATAGACATGCAAAGTATTCTCTATAGGTAGGTCTACCGGGCTCCCCTAGAGTCATAAAATACATGTAGTTCTTATATTGATAGAGTGTTACAAAAGGGTCATCCATGAGGACTTTGTGCACTAGTATCTTACCTAAGGGTACTTTCTGATTTCTTTCCAAATCCAAGTAATAAGTCATCAAAAATAGGAGGAGGTGTACTTGGCCTTTCTTAATCCATGGCTGGTTTTCTAGTTGAGGTACCTTGCACGCTCTTTGGGAATAGGATATCCTAGCTTGTTTGTGTACCCAGGATCCAATGTAAGGATGTAGAATCCTCCATCCTACCTCACATATTGATCCCCCTAATAGTTAGTCCAGGGTTTCACTTGTAAAGGGGTTGGATGATCCTCCACCTTGGCAAGATACCTATCCATTGGATCATGGTATATTTTAGCACCAAAAGCATTGGTTTCAATAAATGTTATCATCACATTATATTTAGTACCAAGTGCTGATGCTCTAAGTTCACTTATCTTTTCTTTCCCTAAGTTGGAACAACCTGACAGCCCTGCATGCATATCTTGGGATTGAGCTTGTCCCAAGTTTTGTTGGTTAGCAAAGTCTCCCATAGACATTTTGCTTGCCATCTCTGAGTAAGATTCAAAGGAGTTCTCCTTACAAATTCTTTCAAGGTTTCCTATTGAGCAGGTTTCATTTGCCAAGAGTTGGGACTCATGATGTAGCATCAGATCTCACAAAGGTGCCCAAGGCCCTTTCAGATCTCAAATGCATATAGCTTCATATTTAACTTTTTAAGTACAATGTGATTGGTTTCTTTTATATCCTTTGTTTTGCGACAGTTGGTGGTTAAAGTGTAAGTTTGTCCTATATTGGTGAATTGGTTAAAAGGATGGTCAAGGAGTAGAGGGTTCCACAAACCTCCTATTTAACCTGGCGCCCTTGGGATCACACACCCAATGCCCATACTTAACCTAATCCTATCCACCAATGATTTTGCAACTGATTGGAGCCTACTTAATGGTATTAGGTTAACTTGGCTAGCACTCAACTAGTGTAGGTAGCCGCTCCCCGCCAATGGAGAATGGCGTTCCCTACCTTGTAGATACGGCTAGCATGAGCTATGCACACACACCTTGCCCATAGAGTATTGCTACAACTACAACTTAGTCGATCCGATGAGCTCTACTGACTAGTGCATGGAGGCATATCCCTTGGCCCCGATTAACCTAGTAACCCTTCTCCACTTACTCTCTAAACACACACATTCTACTATCAAGTTTCCCACCAACGCAACGAATGCAACACACACAATCGATGGCATCTACTCCTCAATCATTAGCTATAAAATCTATTCTTCTCTATCAAGCATTGGATTTGCATCCATGCTATAGTCTTCTTAAGCATGCATTCTTATCTACCCATCTTCAAGCATTAAAAGCAATAAACCATCCCACGTGCTTCAACTACCTTCAACCTAATGCAAGCAAGAAAGTTTCGTATATGGGCAAGCAAACCAAGCACACAATACTGAATCTTCTCAAACCCACACACACATTCTCAAGCTTAAGCATACACAATGGAGAGAAGAGAGCAAGAGGGTTTCACAAGCATTACACATAACATACAAGCCATAAATCTTAAACAAATCAACATTAAACAAGATTAGAAAGAGATTAAACACTCAGTGTAAGAGAGAAAGCACTTCTTCATTGTATTGATAAGCACTAAGCATAGAGTAGCTTAGGTTTGCTTTATACAAAGGTTCTTTCTTACATTAGGTTCTTCAAATATAAGAGAAAAATACAAAAGAGAATTTTTGGGCTGCCGTGGACCACCATTAATCTTTAGCTTTCCATCGCGTTCC
>NC_141074.1:25057423-25242423 GCF_041138505.1 Cibotium barometz | reverse complement strand
TTTATTGCCTAGAGGCCCACAATGTTGCCACCTTAGCGATTCAACTTTCGAGATAAGTTCAGACTTGGTGGCTAGGTAAGTTGCTGGTGGCCGCTTGAATCTTGGGCAACGGGCAGTGGCAAAGTGGGCACTAGGCAGTTGGGCGACGTTATGGAGTTTGGAGTTTGGATGACCATTTGGGTTGAGTCGACTGGGCACTATTGGTTTCTAATTGGCCTTCTTTAAACGATAATTTATCCATATATTATTATATATATATACTTATGATTTTAGACATTTTTTTTGATGGGTTCATATTAATTTTACTCGTCACAAAATGACGTTCAATACTCCCATGTTGCCCATCAAGCTCGACAGCCAATCTTGGAAAGTGGCGGTAGAATACAGCTAATTCACTAAAAAACGGGCTTGACGCTCGTCAAAAAGCAACCTCATTTGTTGCCCAAAGGCCCACAACATTGCCACCTTGTTGACTAAAACATGTGCAGGACTGGAAATACTTGTTCCACATAGATTTTTTAAAAATCATAGGAAGAAAATCATGTGGACTGATTTTCTCTCCTCTGCAAACAGAACTCCCCTAATCCTATGCACAGAGATTTTGCTTCCTTCCTCCTCTTTCTTCCCCCTTCCCCCTCCCCCCCCCTTTCTCTTGAACCAAACATGTAGGTTTTGCTTCCCCTCCTCCTCTCCTTGGTCCTAGACATAGGGGGTTTGGCCCAGACACATAGGAAGACCCACATGAAGAGAGAGAGAGAGAGAGAGAGAGAGAGAGAGAGAGAGAGAGAGAGGAATCTGGGCTTGAAATAGAGATGCTACATTGCTGTGAAAGGGAAAGGAGAGGGGGGTCGAAGCCTTATACTACATAGTACAGTGTTGGTGAAAGAGAGAGACGCTGCAAGTTGCGTTAACGACGGTAGCCAGTGCCAATCATTGAACCAAGGACTACCATAGTGTAAGACTCTCGTCCATTATGTGCTGCCACCACGTGTATCACCACATCCACCATCCACCGCAATGTAGCCACCATCCACCTCCTTTGACATCCTGCCGCCGTTGCCCCATCTCTATATCAGTAGCTTTGCCTTCCCAATAGAGCTCTTCTACTGCTGCTTCTTTGTGGTTCTCACCGTTCTCACCCCTCAATATGCATCAAGTCGGAGACTACCGCCGACACAAAAGGCATTTCCCCATGGTTGCCTGTATTGCATTTGCGCGGAAGTCTTTACAGCATTTCAGCAAAACAACATAGAAGGTGAGCGAGATCGAGGATGGTCGAGGTAGCATTGGTGGAGGTGGCCGTTTCCCTCCTCTTGGACATGGTGGGGGTGGCCGATGATGTGGAGGTGTTGTCCTTGCGGGTGCATGCGAAGGCACCGAAGGATGTGATGCTGCGGGTGTACATGGTGGGTGAGGTGTTTTGTGTGGAGATGGTGGTGGAGGCTGTGATGCTGGGTGTGTACATTGTGGTGGGTGAGGTGTTTTGTGTGGTATGAAGTGCAAACGTGAAGTTCATGCTTTTGGATGGAGTGCGAATTTTTGAAAACAAACCACCTCTGTTTTTTGCGTGCATAGTGGACGTAGATTCAGCGCAGTGGACCCAGATAATTGAACCCAGATGGTGCCACATCAACCCCAACCTCCTTCTCCTTTATCTTGTAAATAGATATATAAATTCTGCTTTAATTTCTCATGCGTTCTTTTTCCCCCAAAAGAGAGGCCCAAATTTATCAAAACACAAAAGCCACAAGGGCAGTTCACACGGGTGAGCTTCAACCACACTTGGGCATGGTCATTACACATTAGTCTACCCGGAGAATTAGGGATCTCACATCCTTCCACACCTGAAGAAATAGAGGTGTCCTCACCTCGATATAAATGAGGGATAGTCTCTGAGCAGAGTATCTCCATGCTCCCATGTCGCGTCATCAACTGGATATGCTGACCATTTGATGAGATGCTCATTAATGGCCCGATTGCATAAGGTCCTTACAACAACAATGAAAGTGCCATCCATTGACGTGATTAACTATTGCTGATCGTCTAGTAGATGAGATGCATCAGGCACATATTTCTTAAGTAAACTGACATGAAATACATTGTGAACTTTGAGGTATGGTGGTAGAAGTAGCTCGTAAGCTGGATCATTCATCTTCCTTGTCTCACAACGTATGAACCACAGTATCTTGCACTTAACTTTTGATATTTTCCCAACAAGGATAGAGAGTCGCGCTTGGGTTTAACCCTTAGAAATACCATATTGCCTTCCACAAAGACTCGATGACTGCGTTTCAAATCAACACAGCTCTTCTATCGGTCTTGAGCTGCCTTAATTTCATGACAAATAGAATCAGTCTACAATTGCATTTCATCCAGCATTTCCTTAGATACTTGTACTTTAATTAACGGGTCAGGCCATCTCAAGGGTGTTAAACATTCCTGCCCATAGAGTCTTTTGAAAAGAGACATGCCAATACTACGCTCTGAAACAACGATTGTAAGCAAATTCCACCAAATATAAATATCTTGTCCACCTTGCTGGTTTGCATAAACAATAAGCCCTCAATGGTTTGATTTACCCTCTCCGTTTGGCCATCCGTCTCTGGGTGATAAGTTGAACTATATGCCAATTGGGTCCATGTTGCTTGAAATAATGCTTTCCAAAAGTTTGAAGTAACATTATGGGGGATTTGAACATATTTTGAGCCATTTGCTAATGAAAGTAATTAGTAACGGACCAATAGGAATAGAGGCTTGTGCACATTTGGTCTCCATTGTGAATGCAGGAAAGAGACCAGGCTGTAGAGAGAGAAACTAGGCTTTCAGCACTTATAATTACATTTGTCTCTTTCAAAAAGTATGGGATCAGAGTAGATGCGGTCCCACCATTTTTCGTGGCTAGATATACCCTAAAAATAAGAAAGAGTTATGAGATTCCCCAAAAAAGTCAATTTCCCTCCCAAAAACTAATTTGAACTTTCTTCTCCATCTTAATCTCCCTCCCTTCTCGGAGCTCCATCTCTTTCATCTTCAAGGCTCCCGTAAAACCCTAGTCTGTACATCATCTTTGATCTCTTTCCTTTTTACTCTAACCCTAACCTTTCTACTCTAGCTTCCAAGAAGATATGGCCGCACCAAGAAGACCAAAAGATGAGATTGAGGAGATATCCTTGCACAACATGAAGGACGATGATGGTGCTTGTGTGGGAGAGGCATTTTGTAAGAACGCTTGGGTTTATCTACAGCCTGCTGCAATCGGGCCTCACCGAGTGTTCGACGGCTAAATGTACTGGAGCACCATTGGAAATGTCATTTACAAGGCTTCAAGAAGGCAAGCAATGGAAAACTAGTGGGCGTGGTACATGTTTACATAGCACGAGATATCCATCTTTGCCAACAAACTCAATTTCCATGCAATCGTAAGTATCGCAGGTAGAAAGGGGCATGTGAGATTTTATGACAGAGATGTTTCAATCTAAGTGAACTTATTTCTTGTTTGCAGATATTTTTCCTTCAAACATGGTAGAGGAGCAGCCATTGGAAAGCCTTACCAGAACATTTCAAGCATTGCATGCAGACATTGGTGAGGCAATGTTTTCTTGTAAAACAATTGCAGAACTTCTTAAGGAAAAGGTCTTCTTTTACCGACACTCCTATCTGGTGCCAAAGTAAGACGGTGGGTTTGGTAAGCTACAGATAATCATGTCTCCACCCCTATCTTCTGTAGAATGGCCAATTCCAGATGCTTGGACTGTAATGTTCATGAAATCAAAGATGCTTTATGATATACAAAGGTCTGTGAAGTTTGTAAAGCCCTCTCGATCTATGAGTCTTAGTTGGGTATGCCCAATACATCTTTTTGCCAAGATGTTCAATCAATTTTGTTTCTCACAAACACCTACCATGTTTGTGTGCAAGAAGGTATTAGGTGATGACATGGTAGCCTTTCTTGGAGACCACTGGTGGAGAACTGTAGAAGGGATACATAAGGATGACACATTCAAGTGCAATATAGTAGAATCTAGTGTCTCATTTCGATATCTCAAAGCTCGTGCCACACTACACATATGCTTCTATTACGAGCAGTGGATGAAAAAGAATAGTTGTTAGGTCCCAATTCAGGCAGATGAACAAGTTGTTTTACCTCTTGACATATGCGTTCGGTTACCCAGGTGGTGCAGTGGAAGTTGTAGGTGTGGTGCAAGTAGACATTGGAGCCTCCTAAATATTAGAGAGCACCTAAATATCGTGGGAGGTGAGGATATTAGCAGAGCACAATTCAAGGTGGACAATAGGAAGATTCGAAAATGACTAGAGCCAAGGACCTTGGTAGATCCCGATTGGGATGTTGATGGTATATCGCTCAGTTATTTTTAATGGGGATTTTGAATTTTGTGAGTTCTGAAGCTACTTCAAGTATGTTAATTTTGTAAAGTTCTTGCCCTCAGAAAAGTGTTCCGAGCAATGAATTTTTGTCTTGTAACAACTATGAATTTATAATTCTTGTTAGATTTTCATATTAAAGTTATAATATAGCTAAACAAATTTACTCTAAAGTTGTCTTGTATGTGCACAATAATAGTCAGCTCAGTGTAGGTACTAGGGTTCCTATTCCAAAATCGTTTAGTGGCACACAGATTTACAGCACATGGTTTTTTTATGTCGATGGTTTTGGAGTCCATCCAAAAGAATATATAAAGACCAGTCCTAAGGGAATTGAGAACATAATATCTTACAACTTATAAGCTCTATACAAAAGCCACCCATGGATGCAAGTTCTTATAATGAGAGGATTGTTCCTAGCAAGGTTGCTAGGCCAGCTATTTCAATTGTTTCTTCTAATGATGACTCCTATTCCTCTATTGGGGATATAGATGATCAACCTATCCAGATATCGAAAAGCTTGAAGAAAGACCTTGAAGATGTAGACAAACTGATAGATAAAGCCAAAGAGATGCATCAAAGAATTCTTCAGATGAATAACCGAAAGAAGGAGACCGAGGCAAAATGTGTCCGTGCAGAATTAGATAGGTCTTGTATCGAGGGACTTAGGCCCAATAGAAGTCATTGTAAGACTTGTACTAAACTGTTGTATCTTAGCAATGTGATGAAAAATTTCTACATGGACATGTGTCTACAAAGTACTCATAACGATTTTGAAGCAAACGTCTTTAAAATTCAGTTTTAACTAAAGATAAGTTATGAGAATAAAAATTCTCAACAATCTATTTTATTATGGCAAAGCATAATACTCATAAAATACAAAAATGAGTAGAGCTCAATAAAAATACAGAATGTTTATACAAAAATGAGCCGAGCTCAATAAAAATACAGAATCTTTACAACGCTTTGGCTCTCGACATATACAAAATGCCTCTAAGGGATTTCGGGCTCTGTAGCCTCAACCTTGGCCTCCTCCTTTGACTCAGCCTTTGGCTCTATCTCCTTTGTTGTTGGCACCTTGCCTGCCTTGTTCTTGCCCTTGCCTCTGCAAATGGAAGCTTCCTCTTTGCCTTGCCCTTGCTTCCCTTCTTAGGAACTCCTTGTTTAAAGCTGAAATGCTTAATAGGAGAATGAAAAGACATCTTTTTTCTCTTCTTTGATGCACTAGTGCCAGCAACAACTGGTGGAAGTGGCGAGTCAGGTCATCAGGCGTAATTGCATTGTTGAGGATAATGCTTATTGCCTTTGTCTTTGCACACTCCATAGCCAGAACTTGTCTGAGCGAACAGACTACAAAACAACATAAAAGTCAATTAGAATAATGCGAGATCTCTCATGAAATGAACATAGAGAAATTATATTACAATGACACAAGAACTGTCAAAATTAGTGTACTTGGAAAGGAGGAACTTCCAAACATTTGCGACTACGTGCCAGCCCCACAAGAGCGCGAATCCTTTTGCATAGGAATGGGTTGGTTGAGAAATTTTCACTCTATATCCTTTTTCAATTCAGGACATAGAGTTTCAATGACTATAATCGTCCTCTTACATGCCCTACAGTTAATGATATAAAGTAAGAATGACTTACAATCAACAATTAGGAAGCAAGAAGGAAATGATATAAAGTATAATGACTTACAATTTAGACTATTCGTGTATTCCGAGAAGGCTATTCATAAAAATTATCCGGCATTTCACCACATTAATTAAACAAGCAGACCAGTGCCCTCTGAAATTGAGAAAGTAAATAAAAAATATAAGAAACCTAACACAGGCAACTAATAATTTAAATTCCATCAACAGCTTGAAATCCAAAGAAAATACATACTTCTCTACATATGGCAGCAAAACAAAGCAGGTACCCGGACTTAGTCCCTGGAAATAAGGAGCAAGATCCTCTTCAGACCTCGACGGGTCAATTAGGATAGTTGATACCAAAGGATCACAAATATATGCTTGCTTTGCCTAGTCTGGCAAAAGCTCTTTCAATAGTGCCCTGCAGATTGAATTAAAAACATTAGGAAAAGGAAAAAGAAATCAAAATAAGGAAGCATTTAGAAAAAAGGCAAAGAGTACACACCTTAAACAAATAAGCATAATACTATCATTGATCTCTCTATTCTTTTCAACGAGTATATAAACATCCGTTGGAGCGAGCAGGAGGTACTCCTCCTGCTCGGTGATGTACGAGACATTGCATATGATCTGACTAGGCACCGCCTTAAGTCTATCATTATTCTCTCTCTCCAACTTTAGGTTTTTTTCCAATTCATCCCTAACCACATTCTCTTCTAAAATAGTCTCCTTTCCCTTCACATCCGCCCCCTTTACCAGCCTCTTCATCCTTTGTGGACTTGGTGTTGTCACCTCTTCAATAACCACCTTGTCGGGGCAACCCTCTTCCTCTTCAAAGTAGGAGGAATGGAGAGGATTTCTGCTGCCTTCCTATCCCTGAAAGGCAGAGGTTGAATGAACTTATCATACCTATACCTAACTTTGCTTACTACTGTCATGTCCTTGTCCATTAGTGTGACCCTCTTGGCATGGGCAACACAAATGTTACTATCATTCTCAACAAGTTTATAATAAGGAAGTCGTTGCATGCCTCTTGAAGACATGCAACGACACTACTCTGCCATTTAAAGTAACCTTTCATCTTTATTCCGTTGCTGATGGATCTGACAATCCTCAAGAAAGGAGCTTTGGGGATGAGGAGATTTATAGCTACCTGCGCCTTCCTTATCTCCATCCGCCGCCTATCTCCACCCGCCGCAAACAGTTTCCTTTACCTCTACAAAGCAACCTGAGCCTTTGAAATATTCCTGTTGTTGGTGCTGGGTTTGACCTCAGGAAGCGTAGGTTTGCTTGCGAGGTCCTTTGGAATGTCTTCTGGAAGATCTGGAACCGGCGCTGGATTTGGTGCTGGAACTGGCACTACTGGAACTCTCGTGATCGTCTATTTCGTGTGGGCCATGGCAGTACTAGAAAAGAGAAGGTAGAATTAGTAGCCAAAAATCACTCGACAACCATCCACTGCATGATATGGTGAATCCAAATGTGGACCAATATAAATATCGCGCGGTGAAGGAAACAACAATGTGGCAATAATGTGCAGATGAATTAACCCAACCGTCCACACGGAGCGATATGACGATTCCAAAAGTTGGAGAATGGCCATATCGCGCCGTTGAACGAAGAGAGCGAAAGACAAGGGGAAGAGAGCAAAAAACCTACAAGGGCTAGGATAGAAGGAGATTTTCCACGTGGATGGAAGGATTGAGCTGTCTGTCGAGCGACACGAGCAAAGGAATTGACGTAGAAAAAAGCGTGGAAAAAAATGATTCCTCCTTTTTATAGAACAAAACGCAATCATGATGTCGATAGCATCAGCCCTACAAGTGGCAATTCGTGAATGGATGATGACATAAGCGCTACCACATGTGGCGTTCGATCTTAAATCATGTGACGTCAGCTGTTAAAACCCTAAGACCTCTAGATAATTTTTATGCATAAACATGCATAAATTAGGTGTATAAACTCAACCACCCAACCAGCCCCGAGCCCAAGGGATGCACACATGAATTATAAATGAAATACATCATACCTCTACCTTGATGTCCCATACCATCAAGAGGTATAACTCCAATCCAATAGCATGTAGCTATAGTGTGAAATGGTAAATGAGTACATATGATCCTCTTACACAAAAGAGCATAACATAGCCTTGACCTCATAAGCCTAAGCCTTCAAGCCTCCCTTGAGTGTGCCCCATGCCCCTATTATATAGGAGGGTCCTTAAGTGACTTTTGACTCTCCATTTCCTATGTGTGACCCTTGGATGCCTGACCCTAACCTTAACCCTTAAGGTTAGTCCTAACCCATGCTCCACTAGAGCTTGTTCCCATGCTCCCATGCTCACAAGCCTAATGCGGGTTAGCCTCCTAGTATATGCACACATAATGTGCATATAACTTACTTCCCCTGTCTCAAAACATTGCACTCTTGCAATGAAAAAAAGGAGAACTGCACTGAACAATATCAACCAACTCCCAAGTCAAAACCTCTATTTTCCTATCTTTCTACCTAATTTTAACCTCAGGGATTCGTCAACTAGAAAGTTTCCTTTCCCTGAATTCAAGTACCTTATTAGAGGTTCATGTGGGACATAGGATAAATCTTCGACTTCAATGAGTTCTTGAGGAGTAACTGTGTAATCCTCACCTTCCACTTTCCCTTTCAATCTATTGATATAAAAGACTAGATGAACTCTAACATGTGGAGGTAGTTTATAGTTCATACGCAACCGTGCCAATCCGATGTATAACTTGAAATTGATCACAATATCTAGGAGATAAATTCGAGAATTTTCCTTTTGAAAAAGTTTGAAAATCTTTAGAAACTTTAAAATAAATCAACGCTCCTGGTTCAAAAGACCGAGATGAGCGTCCCCTATCAGCATAAAACCGTGCCCTATCTTGAGCACTCCTGATAGAATCCTGAGCTTCGGTCAGCATTTCCTGCATATCATGAAAGAAATCCCTCGATGCATCAAGCTCGATGTCCTTAAGACTGACATCAATAGGTGCTCTGGGTTGATAACCATACATAAGCATGAATGGACTAAAACCAATAGCCGTATGTTTAAAACTATTATAGGCAAATTCCATCATTGGAAGATATTTTCCCAATTTGATGCTTTTCCAGAGACATATGCACGAAGCATATCCTCTACAATCTCATTCATACGCTCTGTTTGCCCATCAGACTGCGGATAATCAGAGGAATTCATATAGTCAAAGTAATTTCCTCTTTGTAAACCATTCGGAATAAAGTAGGAAAACATGACATTATAACAGCAGGAACCAGGGATTTATCGGCGCCCTGACATACCCACATCTGTCCATGGAAAACATGACATTATAACAGCAGGAACCAGGGATTTATCGGTGCCCCGACATACCCACATCTGTCCATGGAATTATCGATGTTCCGAGTTACCCATATCAACAGAGAGAGTCATCAACGTCTCGATGAATCATATATGTCCATCCGTAAACCATCAGGTTGACTGTACAAATCACCTAAAGTACGGAACTAGAGAAAGAAATGCCAACAAAGAAAAAATCCAAATTTTCTTAATCCGAACACAAGAAGATAAACTCGCTGAACTCTAAAGAAAGAGATTCCAACAAGTGAATATGCCGACGAGATTATCCTCATCAAAACATGTAGGCTATAGATAAAAGAAGTTTATCTAGAGAATGGCCACACTATAACTTCTAGTGAATTTAGAAAATGAGATTGTCTTTGAATGTTAAAGTCAACATGCTAAGTGATGTAAGAAAAGCAACAATCTTGAGTCCAAATTTTTCCATAAGATAATATATGTGAGGGATAACTAGAATCCCATACCACCATATGATACCACCCATACATACCTTAACAATTTGAAAACTCCCTAGTATGCCGTCTAGGAAAATATGAATAAAATCTTGTATAAAAGGAATAAAATGGCCTTATCCCAGACTTTCACATACTAAAACCTGTCTCTATATTCCTGAGACTACATCAAGGAATAACCCTTATCGAGTACATTATTAGAAAAGAATTTTGAATTATTAGCATCTTTCTAATGATAACTACCCAAAACACAATAAAGTTAGGGTAGAAAAATAACTCACCTAGATATATAAGCAACTAGGTATCTGAGTTGGAATATGTACAAGAGTACAAGCAATATACTCCAAAATTATGTGCAAAAAACGAAGGCAAATGCTACCTTCAAAGCACATGATATTATTCAAAAGATCAAAAGATCCTTATAAAACCATGGATAAGAGCATAGAAGCTCCTCGAGTCCATGAAAACCATAGTTGATCATAAAAATCAATGCATACCATCTAATGGTCATTAATCATGCCAAAAGAAGCATTAAAATTGGTCATTAATCATGCCAAAAGAAGCATTAAAATTGGTGGCCAACTCATCAATCTGGAGTATATGAACGTGGTGTCATTCAAGCAAAACTCCAAAGTAAGCAAGAAACACATGTGTGTAGCACTCAACAAAAAACCCCTAGACACAAGTGATGTAGGCAGAACCTGATGAGTCCAAATAAAACTTGGAAAACATCCAATAAAATCCACCAAAACAAACTGATCAACTGACCCATGATAGAATTTATCTTAGGCTTAAGAAATTAAGCACAAACCACACTTAAACAAGTGCAAAATAAATTATCATGAAAAAGTATCAAAGGTGAAACACACTTTGAATGCAGATTCTAGCCAACCATCATTGAAGAAATTAAGGAACATGTCCAAAAAGAATGGCTAAACAATGGTAAAAAATCATGAAAACATCATTTAGAACTAATCCAAACAGAAATAACTACTAATAAGAGGTACAATTGTATTAATAATATGTGAATAACCCGCATCTATCTAATGTCAGCATGAAAAAATGTACGTCAACATTAAATAACCCTCAAAAATATTAAATTCTTGAGAAAAAGAATTATTATGATTTTTTTCTAATTTTTCTTAATTTTATAGGGCCTCAAAATACGATAATTTTGAATTCCATCAAACCTATCTTATGGCATTCCAAACCTATATTTTTCCAAAAAAAATTTAGCAATTAAATTTACCAAAATACCATTGATATTTTAAAAATACCAATTTCTAGGATTTCTAAAAATAATTTCTAGAAAGTTCATAATTTTTTTTGAGAATCCCATCGTTCACGAATTTCCAATTTTGCCTGACAATTCTCAAATCCAATGAAAATTTACAATTTTTATGGATTTTTTAATTTTCTAGGTCAAAAAATATTTTTTTTAAAAGAAATTTGAATGGTCACGGGCGCTCGAATGGACACACCACATGCCAAACACCAACCCCACATTTTTCCTAAATTTAAAATAACCTTTGTCTTTTTGTAGATTAAAAAAACTCATTTTTAAATATATTTTGAAGCAAAAAAAAAAGAACCTTTTAACTAAGGTTTAAAAAAAACCTTTAAAAAATGTTTTGGGAGGGTGGCGATTTTCGCCCAGCCCTGATGGAGAGGGAGGAGCCCTCTCCTCTCCCCTCTCTCCTCTCTTCCACTCTTCTCAATCCCTCCTTCTCACTCCCTCTCCTTCTCTGTTAATCTTAATCAAGAAGAAGGATTAACTTTTAATTAATCTTTTTTAATCATTAATTATGATTAATATTAATAAAAAAATATGTTTTTTTAAGAGGTTTATACACGCGAGAGAAAAATTTGGAATTGAGAGACGAAGAGGATCCCACGCACATGGGAGAGCATTCCATGCATCAACATGCTGCCCCCTACTGAATTTCAGTAAAAAATCGACAGAAATTTGATCGCATACCCGCGGAAAAACCCGCAAAAATCTATAAAAAATACATTTTAAACCATAAAAATGCTCTTAAAAATTCTAAAAAATTATAAAAAAATTCCTAAAAAATTCTAGAAATTTAGGAAATCCATTCTACCAAAAATATCCATAGTAAAATATGTGGTATTTTTGTAAAAATTCCATTAATGCTTATTTTAAACCATAAAAAATAGAAAAAAATAGCATTAAACTCACGAAATTCCTCCGCAAAGTCGATTCGTCCATTGAATAGTAGTAACACGCATTTCAATCGCCATATTGAAGATCCATGTGCAAATAATAAACACAAATCAACAAAATAACATTTTTATTAGTAAATATTAAAATTTACTTCAAAATATGTCAAAAATTACAAAGAAAAATCAACAACAATTAACTAGAGATTGCTCTGATACCACTGTTAAAACCCTAAGATCTCTCTAGATAATTGTTATGCATAAACATGCAAAGGCATAAACTCAACCACCCAACCAACCCTTAGCCCAAGGGATGCGCACATGAATTATAAATGAAATACATCATACCTCTACCTTGATGTCCCATACCATCAAGAGGTATAACTCCAATCCAATAGTATGTAGCTATAGTGTGAAATGGTAAATGAGTAGATATGATCCTCTACACAAGAGAGCATAACATAGCCTTGGCCTCACAAGCCCAAGCCTCCAAACCTCCCTTGAGTGTGCCCCATGCCCCTATTATATAGGAGGGCCCTCAAGTGACTTTTGACTCTCCATTTTCCATGTGTGACCCTTGGATGCCTGACCCTAATGTTAACCCTTAAGGTTAGTCCTAACCCATGCTCTACTAGAGCTTGTTCCCATGCTCACAAGCTTAATGTGGGTTAGCCTCCTAGTATATGCATACATAATGTGCATATAACATCAGCCCTATTATTTGACCTATGTAAAGATGTCATCTAACACATCGGCATACCTCTGCGCTTAAAAATTTCTCGCCTTTCATATCGTCCACGGTGCGAGTCCTTTTTTTCCATTGAGTATTAGCCACGGCCCATACCGTCCCACGGTGTTTGCTTTCCCCTTATCACAGAGTGAACAGTTTTCCAGATCATAGCAACGATGGAAACCCATAGTTCTCACTTGTACAATGCTGCAGATGACGTGGATGATTTATTGCTGGAGGAGGTTAAGGACGAGCCCACCAGTGCCATAGAGCATCTCTTTGATCTGCTGAGGAGGGTTGGGCAGGAGAAATCCCTTTCCCATGTAGAGCCTATGTTCAACGTTCCTTTCAGTATGGAGGATATTATCAAGGACATGGCAAGGACATCGCTAGAGGGAGAGTGGACAGAGTATTGCAGGTTGGTCGGTGGAGGATTGTCTCGAAAGGGTCAATTACGTATGTCCACATGTCAAGCTTCGCAGTACCCTGGTTCTTTGTCAATGCAGATAGCGCTTGATGATGCCGATGGATTTCTTGGACGAGGTGGTGCTAGTCATGCAAGAGTTAGGCAAGATGCCGCTCTTGCACACTACGTCTCTTCTATCGATAAAAATATATTTATTATATATCATAGCAAGTACTCCAGGGATGTAAAGATTCCACTCCTTACACTGAAAGCCCTATCTAGGTATAGAGGGTATGCATTTATACCTTATAATATACATAAAGTCATGCTTTTAGAGAAGTGTGCTGCCATCCGTATCTTTGGCCCTGGTTTTTTGCCTTCTCGAGTAGGTTATTTCCTATGTTATTCAAGCTATGCCCTTGGTGCAGGAGTGGAGGATGTAAAGTCACTCAAGGGCTATAGTCATAAGAGGTTTTTGCATTATAGTAGAGGGAAGATGCCTACCGAAGAGGGGGAGCAAGAAGAGAAGAGATTCAAGAGCAATTAGCCCTTTTCGTTGTTGTAAATATTTTCACTGTAAATCTTCAATATAATGGAATGGTGTAATTATTTTTTATCTTCAAGTCAAAAAGCTTTACAACTTTCTTCTAAATGTTGTCTACTTCCTAAGTCAAAAATGTTTACAACTTTATTCAAAATACTTTCAACTTCAAAGTGTTGTTTCTACTTCCAAATTCTTCCTATGCGTCTTCGTGAACATCTCCATGCTGCATGAGGTGCTGGTCCTGTGTGCCAGCTTTCCACTTTAGTGATCTTCTCTGCTTGGCATTATTTCGTGCTGCCCTTGCTAGATTACTCATACGTGCCCTTTCCATGGATAATTTTCGTCCAAACGTGTATCTGTAAAACCAGTTAAAATCTCCTTGAGGTAATTTGTACGAGTCTTCCCTTCTCTATGCCGGGTGTTTTTAAAATATACTCCTCTAGCTCGATAGTGAGATTTCTCCATTCCTTGTGTGCTCCACGTGTCCAGAGAACCATACTCATTCATGAAGTATGCACCATGAGCATAAAGAATATGCTGCACAAAAATTAAGAAAGAGTTAGTAGTTATTCATACTCGTTTCTTAATATCCAGTAGGAAGGAGAAAATGTGTTTACCATGTAGTGCATAATGTTGGTTTCACCCCATGTATCAGCTCCTCTTGAAATTTTTGTCACTCCTCTGTGGTTGTCCTGCTTTTGGTCAAAAGTTTCACCATCTTATTGAAGTCAAACCAAACCTTCTCACATAGAATTACAAGACTTGAATTGGTAATAGGTATAGTCAAATGTTGTACATTTACATAAATCCTTCCATAAGTTCCAAGGCTTGGTTGAGTCCTTTGTATTTTTTGGCTTCTCCAAAAAATGTCTTGCTTTATTTCTACTCATGGACACTTGTGCAACCTCATGATTCATGCCAGTGGTCTTTTTGTCAGCAGTAATTTGCACATTGTCACCATGGCACCCAATTGAGTTGAGTAGTTGCTCTACTTTATGAAGAGCTTCTTCTTGTCGTTCTTTGCCTTGCATAGTAAATGCATAATCTATGTGACACTTAAGCAAACAGTCAAACACACGCATGAATGCATGCAGTGTACAGAAGTGGACATTCTTTAGTTCAAATGGAATTATAGGATTCCATTCTGGGTCTCTCAAATGCCTGTTTTGGCACAGCTAGCATGTTGGTAGACAAGACACCTCTAACCCAATTGCCAGTTCATTGTCCATGGGGTCGTACTCAATATCTTGATTCTCAAGTATCCTCTTCTTTTCCAACTTTTGTTTGTTTTCCCTCACCATTCTTATGCACCACGAACAAGGATTTGGGGTGTTAGCACCTTGTGGACACCCAAGCAAGCACTTTATTGTATTCAGGTCACCTTCCAAATGCCAATCTACTGTATAAGTGCCCTTGCCCTCTACCTCAAGTTTTTTTCCCTAAATCTGTGCTTTGATAACAACGGTAATCTAGGGTATTCTATCAAACATCCAAGCAAGAACTTCATGTGTCTCTTTTGGTACTTCAAATGCCCCAAGCCACCATATCTCTCTCTCAGATTGGACACTATATAAGGGAAATTCTAGTTTGCAAATCCTCTCCCTATTAGGAGTTCATGAGTGTGATACTCATTCGCTTTATCCTCTTTCCTTTCACAATCTGACACTCATCCATTTTCAACACAACGCTAACTTTGTCACCTTGCATGACAAACAAAATTAGATAAGCTTTGATTTTTCATAGACTTTTTCAACTACTTTGCAAGAGATATAAAAGTTACAATTATTAGGTAATCCATATAATAAGATTATAACTTTCTGAAGACATTGTAGATCAACAAACATATTGTTGAACTCGTTTGTAAGGAAACATAATATTACCATTATTGACTCACTTTTCCCCCCAAGATCTAATGTTCAGCACAGCATTGACGCAATAGTACTTTCCAATCTTACGTTGCACATCTTCATTGCATGTCCTCTTTGCTAATCTTAATCTTCTTGGGGCAGGAAAAATATTTCCTGTGATGCCTTGTTTGTGACGTGTATCTTGCAGTAATTGATGGAGAGCCTGATATCCTTTTGTGCTTATGCCTACTTCATCGCATGCATTCTGAACTTCCTCAATGCCTAAAATGTTAGCTATATCTTTCATTATCTCATTTGTTGCAAGTATCTGTCGTACCTTCTTGTAGCGTGGATCTCGAACTATGGAAAGAATGTCATGTTTTCTCACGCAACTACGTAACATATCTCCAATATCTTGAAGAGCATTATCACCACACATATCTTTAAGAAAGGTTGTGTAATGAACTAACAAAGATTACTTATAGTAGTAATATTATATAATGAATTAATAGTTAATGAAAAAAATCAAACAATAGATACACTCTAATAAGAATAACTTATAACCAAAAAGATGAATAGAAAACAAACCTTGTTGCATGAATTCTTTGCTTGAGAGCACCACCACCAATTACAAGTGTTTGAATGTTTTTCATTGTCCTCTTTCACTCTCTGGCTCCCATGGGTGTGCTCTTCATACGCGAGATTTTATCCTGTAACTTCAGGATGTGGTCGTCTTTCTCTTTGCTCTCTCTCTGTAGCTATAAAATATTATTCTGTGCAATTTCGAGAGCTTGTTGCACACTACTCAAAGTGACTTGCAAGTTATGAATTTGTGAGTTTAGAAATTGAACCTTCCATGTATCACATATACTTAAGCATTTGCAATTCCCAAGGAGCCCATTTTCACCCTCTCCAACAAACTGAATGAATGAGGTTAGGTCTGTGAAAGGTGGAGAGAAATTTGAAGAAGGATCATTAGGATATAAATACTCATCAACCCAAAGATCCACATTGCGATGACCTTGCTGTCTTCTTTCTTGCTTCTCCTATGCGTTTAGACGTTCTTTTCTGATAGGTGCATATTCATTCAAGATGCGAATATGTAAGTCTACCTTTCTCACTTCTTGTGATGAATTTGAGGTGTTTGTTATTTCTGTGAGTGCCATAGTAGACACAATGGAAGATGGTAGGTAGCTTGGATCCCAAAGAGAAGCTTGAAAGAGAGACCTACTGCAATGAGAGAAGGGCTTGGGAGAGAGAGAGAGAGAGAGAGAGAGAGAGAGAGAGAGAGAGAGAGAGAGAGAATCTTTTAGTTATTGAGTCGGACAGAGAGGAGATGTGATAGTAATCAATGAAGAAAACGGTTTTTAGGTGGGGTTGCTATAAAATATAAATTTTAAATTGTTAGCCTATCCAAAAATTTAAAATTTAAAATAAACTTTTTATGTTTTATGCATTTAAAAGTGAAAAAATAAAAAAAACATAAGTTTTTCTTATCTTTTAATGACTGTTAATTTAGAATTTGTGGGAACTTCAAAAATGCAATGAAAGTGTATTAAACGAGATTGTCTTTTAATGATTGTTGATATAGAATTTAGAGGGAACTTCAAAAATGCCATGAAAGTGCATTAAATGTGATTGACAGTTATTTTGAGACAATTATTTTGAATTGTAAGAAAAAATATTTTGGGACCCCTATATGGACGAGATTGATGATGTTTCTAGAGTTTTAGTGGCTAGAAAGAGGATCCTAGAGTGAAAATCCTAGAGAGGGAAAACTAGAGAGATCCCCTACTTTTAGGGCCAAAAGTAGGCTTCATTATGACTTTGTCTCCTTAAACCACAAAAAAATTAGTCTTAGTTCCTTAAAATTAGGGATTCTTACAGGGACCTTTTTATGCTCAAATGCCCGGTAATGAACTTAGAATCATGGTCAAAAATGATGCGTCTAGGTAATCCATGATGTAAGAAAGAAAACGCAATTCATAAACACATGAGCAATGTCCTTAGCTGAGTAGTCCTCTCTTATGGAAAATAAATGAGTCATCTTGGTCAACCACAAAAATTGCATCATAGCCATTCGATCTCGGTAAACCAGTAATGAAGTCCATCGATATGCATTCCCACTTCATTTGCGATGCTTCTAATTTACCTGGATAGCGAAACCGTTTTGCTTTGATCTTCTGGCAACTCAAGCATCTTACCATGTATTGTAATACATCTCGGTAGACCAGTAATGAAGTCCATCGATATGCATTCCAAGTTCATTTGCGGTGCTTCTATAGGATGTAATTTGCCTGGATAGCGAAACCGTTTTGCTTTGATCTTCTGGCAACTCAAGCATCTTACCACATATTGTAATACATCTCGCTTCATCCTTGGCCAATAGAAATTTTGGCGCATTGCTGCGTAAGTCTTAATGGAACCAAGATGCCCAACAATCGGAATATCATGTACTTCTCTTAAAATACGGTTCTTAAGGTCCTTGTTATTTGGAATGCAAAGGCACTGTCCTGAAATATAGAATGTCGTTTTCCAAATAAAATCCATCAGTAATATTTTCTTGTTGTTCAGATCGTTTCGCGCATAAAATCAGCTTCCGTATCTTACCAAAATGTGTATTGGTGTCCATTACTTACCCTACATCCTCCAACAATGAACTCTGTGACATAGAAATAGAAGCCAAGGTACTTTTCTTGCTTAAAGCATTGGCGATCACATTTTCCTTACTAGGGCGGTATTCAATAGCGAAATGATATGCATGCAAAAGCTCCGTCCGCCGTCTCACTGCCTCATATTTAAATCTGGTTGAGTAAAAATCCATTTCAGGCTCTTGTGATTCTTATGTAATTCAAATCTTCCAAGTAAATAATGTCACCACATTTTTAAGGCATGTATAACAGCAAGCAAGAGTCCAAATCATGTGTCGGATAATTTAATTCATGTGGCCTAAGCTTGCGAGATTCATATGCAACGGGACGTCTCTCCTGTGTCAGTACTCTTTCAATAGCCTAAGAATACAATCTTCAGTGCACACAAATACAATAGTCTCCTTGCGAATACCAGTTAAGGGTGAAGCGATTTTTACATAGCTCTTAATAAACACATGGTACCACCCTGTGAGTCCTAGAAATCCACATACCTCTCTTACTGATTTGGGTGTAGGAGGCCAATTGACAAACAGCCTCAATCTTTGAGGGATCTCGGTGGAAACACCGTCTTTTGTGACTATAGATATTCCACACAATCTGTGAGAAATGTGCATTTACTTTTTTTAGCATAGAGCTCATTCTGTTTGAGTAACTCAAGTACGCGGCAAACTTGCTTCTCGTGGTCATGTTCATTCTTTGCATACACTAGAATGTCATCAAAGAACAAAATCATCCAAATGCTCTCTAAATATGTCTTTCATCAGTCCATTAAAAGTTGCCAGCACATTGGTAAGTCCATCAAACAGTTGCTGACGCATTGGTAAGTCCAAAAGGCGTCAGTGTAAACTCATAGTACCAATAAAGTCACGGTCTTCGGAATATCCTCATCTTTTATACTACGTAACTGGTAATATCCTGATTTGCTGTTTGAAGTCAATCTTGGTAAAAATAGCGGACCCATGGAATCTGTCCAGCATTCTTGGAATTGGATAAGTCTTGTTGTTGATTGTAAATTGACTTAGACCACGGTAGTTTTCACCGGCGTACTCCAGGGAGATTAAACGCTCGGTCGTATAAATCCTTGATCGAGCAGTTGGTTTAATTATTCTTTCAATTCAAGCGACTGAAATCTGGTAAGGTCGTTTAGCAACTGGTTGCGCTCCTGGTACAAGTTCCATAGCATGGTCAACTTCACACGGCGGTGGTAACTCTGTAAGCTCCTCAAGAAATACATCATCAAATTCTGATAGCCAGCCACGTCCTTGGTTCTTAAAATAATTTCACCGCATAAGCCATTTGCTTCTTACACAATCCTTTGAGTAGCTTGGTTACTGATACAAGCTGCAACTGTGGTGGCCTACCATGATGCCCAGATATTGTGGCCATGCACATCGACCAAAAAGGTCAATTTGCCGTCCTTACACTTCAGCGTAGCTTTGTTCTCAATCAACCATGAATCCGTACCCAAAATTCGGTCATATATTCCCAATATATATTGGAAGGACGCACGAAAATTTGCTCGAGTACCAGCGTCGCCCAATGTAAAAGCAATTAACCCTACGGAGCTAACAGTCCTTCTCCGTTTCCCTGTCGCTAGCTCCACGGTAAAAAGAACGAATGCTTATGCAAATTCAAATTTCTAATAAAAGAATGAGTGCTGCCAGAATAGATACCTTCATAATCTGCTGGAGTCTGAAGAACTGAGTATTATTGATTAACTCCTTGGTGCTCGACCACTGCATGAACATAGGCAGCTGTAGGCTCTCTTCTTCTTGGTTTCCTGCACATGCAATTGATTTACCCTTGCTTTAGGCCCGTTATTGCGTTGATTGCCTCCGAACCCAGGTTTCGTTCCTTGAGAATTTGGCTTTTGTGGAGGCCCCCACTGTTGAAGAAATTTGGGGGTGCTCTAAATCCCGCGCCTTGTAGCTGGGAAAGATTCCTTTGGGGATTGAATGTGCTTTGCTCACTAGACACTGTCGAGACTCATGAGCTGGACGGTTATAGCTCCCTTCGTAATTAAAAGAATCTCCTGAATTTGGTCGACTGTACTTTATAAGGCCCGGATCAGTGTCACAAAAAAAACCATCTTTACTGTAATTTTCACGGTTGAAATTGAGGAAAACCCGTCATAATTTTGTCTAGCCTTCAATTTAAAGATTCAATTCCGATTATTTTATGCATTTTCTTCGATTTAAAGATTCAATTTTTTGAAGTTTTAGTTATAAAACCGATTAATCTATGCATTTTTCAATTAAAAAAAAAAAAACAGGTTGGCCTTAAGGTCATCCTTTTTTTCACTAGTTAGAAAAAAAGGTATATTTCTGACAGTGGCCCCGATTAAGCATAAGAGGTTCGCCGCTAAATTTCAATGGACAGAACCTTGCGCGGTGGTTAGGGTCAAGGCAGTTCAGGCATAAATTGTCTCTGTGTAAGCTTTTTCGTTAAGATGAGGAGGTAAGGGTCGCTGAACGTGGTAGAGTTCGCTTTTGCAGGTCCCGCACATTGGGAATAACGGTAGCTGCACGCTTTGTTGATTGAAGAATCTCTTGTTCAATTGGTTTTCCCGCATCCAAGGCATCTGCGAAGGTAGTAAGTTGAGCGACTCCAGACGTGTATTCAATGGATGATTAAGCCCACGCTACCTTCACCTCTTGGGTCATTCCCTGGGCGCCATACTTGACCAGGGTTAAGAAATGCCGATAGTATCCTTCAAGCTGGACACGATTAGTTCCTTGGCGGCAGTCTAGAAATTCATTAATCCTCTCGACAACGTAAGTTCTGTTTTCGTAGTTTATAAGCCCAATTAAGTAGCCGTTTGAGGGTCAACAAGGTTTTCTGCACAATGATCCTTCCACCACAGCTAATTCGCGGTCTTTTCTAACTTGAATCGAGCCATAGTCCCTTTGTTTTCCTCCGAAGACTGCCCCAAATCGAAGTAATCGTCCATCTTTAATTTCAATCCACTCTTCAAGCTCTTTAATGCCAACCGCTGAACATGCCGGGTTGCGATTTACGGAGCATCGCATCGATTATATCACGCGTGCTTCACGACTTGTGGAGGGTTGGCGTGATCAGGTACTTGATTATTGCCATTGTTGCGTGGAGGCATGACTGCAGCAGTGACTTATGTTCTGCGAAAAACACACGACGGAATGAACGTTATTGCGTGGAAAATTTTAACTGAGCTGCATGCACTTTTGAAGCCGCAAGCTCTTGAATCATAGTTAAAGAAAAGGACACTGCATCTTGGACGCAAAAATTGAATCTTTATTATACGACAATGAATTTGGAGATTAACCATCTCTATTAATTTAATTACAAGAACGGGGTAACATCCCCCACGGAAGAGGCCATAGGGTCAAAAAAATCTGTATAATCATCTAACTGCTCGGTGCCATTCATATAATCGCTCGTTCTCTGTCTCTCTGAGTCAAGGTCATAGTCAAGCGAATATATATTGCCAATTGATAACACGGTCCCACTGGTCGGGACAGGAAGGTTTGTCCTTGTGAACACGGTCCTCTTCGCGAAATGCTGGTGAAACAATTCTGGTGGTACACGCTCAAAGCACTCGCAATTGCCGACCCAAACTGATTTCCAAACAGTAAACTAATTAACGAGAGCTGTAACTAAACCCAAGGCCATACATAGATAACAGGAACGAGCTCGTATCCCAAGTAAGAAGTGGTGTGCATACACGTCGTCGCATGACTGATCCGTGTTTAAGCTGCTTGTAGTTTACTTCAGCAAGAAGGTTTAGAGCTTCAGTGGCAGTAGTAGTGAGTCGCGCTAGATTTTCGCCTGTGAGAGAGCGTCCCGTGTCCTGCGAGGAAATAGACGCACTCCTCGCCATCCTTCCGCGTCACATATTCAACTTCCCGAGATATAGAGTAGCAGTCGATAAGTCGACGTAGTAGTAGGTCTATCTGAAGTCGATAAGTTGAAGTATCTGAAGTCCATGAGGAAGCTTGTCAATTCCACGGAGTGAGTTGTCTGATCCCCTACACTAGCATAATAGAGATAGTATTAGATACACCAAAAAGAGAGTTAGAGAAACTTTTGAGCAAAAGAGTGAGAATGAGTAACTAATGTAACAGATTTTTGCTCGAGCATGGAGTAAATGATATACTTGGAAATTACATAAATGAGTAACTTCATGAGACATTAGAGTTGAGAGATGATTACAACGGTTGATGACAGTTTACTCATTAGAGTTTAGAGATGATTACAACGGTTGATGATAGTTTATGTCCAGTGACAATAACCAAATGACAAGCCGACAAAACCCTCCTTAACAAGGTTTAAATCCCCCTGCCCACAGAAGGTCCACAAAAACTTAATTCCAAGAACTAAACAAACCCTAACAGAATCTATTGCGGTCTAGCCGTTCGAGCGTGAGCCCCACTGCAGTGTAATGCCTCTACTCTAACATCCACCAAATTCAAAAAGACCCTCCGTGCGGAACGTCTCTTGAACTCTGGAGGTTTGCACCAGTGTTCACAGAAAACCCGTAAACCCTTACAACGCACCTGCAAAATTCATGATCTCACTTGTAAATTTTATTTTTACAATTTTAAAGATCGACAAAATGTTGAGCATTTTAGTTATATTTTACAGCCACCATTGCTCCAAAGGCAGCACTCCCTCCTCGCCATCTGAATACCATGCAACTGGAGGTCTGGGTGCCATCTATAGTGTGACATGACACAACAGTCCATGTTCCATCCCCCCCTCCCCCCAAGAAGATCTTCCAAGTAAATACACTAGCCATCACCAATGCACTTAAGCCTCTCTCTTGGCCTCAAAAATGCACCATCAATTTATTTAGCAGAAAAAATCCAGTTCCGACAATAAGAAAGCATTTCTTTTCGAGGCATAAGCATCCATGCATATGCTCCTACTCGCCCCCCCTATCTTATTGCTAGGGTCAAGTCACCTTCTACACTAAACCCTTAGGGTCTCTAACTTACGCTTTGATACCAATTGAAAGGTCCCCAAAGCTTGTCCAGACAAAAAACTAAAACTTCAAAGTGAAACACTTCTATCTACCCACTTAGAGGCCTCTCGCGCATGCCTAGTACCGGATGAGCCGTGCTATTAGGTGGACTGACCAAGGCACCCACTGTGGTCTGGTGCTACACCCGGTGTGAGAGTATATAGAGAAATGAATGCACCAAACAAATATAATCTATATTGATAAACTGTAGACGAATGCATCATCACCAAAAAAAAAAAACAAATAATATTGTTGGCCAGCAATGGCCTCTCATAAGAACTAACAACGACCATTGGCATACATTAACTAATAACTGCTCAACAAAAAGAATGTCACTAATTGAAGACATGGAGCTCTCGCTACCTCTCAGGCCACCCATCCAGCCACTCTATCTACGGACGAGGAGAATCCCGCTTCCCAAGACGTGAGCCCGTTGGACCACCACCGTGCCCATCCAACGAGTCATGGGGCCGCTTCGTCGTCCTCCACTAGGCCTGAGCCTCAAAAGTTGGTGACATGGATCAACATCTACCGGCGAGTTTAGGCACCTAAGGCCTCGGCTATCTTACCAAACCATGTGGGGAAACATGCTCTTTGGCTAATGAGCCCCCAAAGTAGAATTCGAAGGTAATTTGATCTCACAGACTGTACGTTGTCGTGACGTGTGCGGTCTAGCCGGGAAAGTACGAGACTTCTAGCTGTGAGAGTAGGTACCAAATTTAACAAGGAAACTCACACACAAAATTCTCCAAGGAGCATAGGACATATCCATTTTTAATGACATATACATGTGTCAATTCACCTCAATACATCCTTGAATTCATCCTGATGATTGCACAAAATTGTGTACCAAGTGCTTGTCCCTTTCCAAGCATAGATTCACTGGCTCCTTTTTCCAAATCCTTCAAGCCAATCACATGTAGGCATAGCATAACCTTCAAATAATTCCAACATACATGTAACCATTTTCATTCCATACATCCAGTATCTCCAATCCCATCATCTCATGATGATCTTTATCACCTGAAAACCTGCCTATAAATTCCAACAACTCACAAGTACAAGACGATATATGGCATAACTATAACATGCTCACATGCTTTTAAGAAATTCCAAGGCTTGCATTCTAGATCCACTAGGGTAGAAACAAATCAAATTTACCAAAATCCTTGCTGCATTTTCTGATATTTTGGTTCCACGTATTTTGATGCATTAATATCACAACTCCTCACACCAAGTCATTCTTGATTTACAAAACCTTTAAGGTTTTATGGGCCTTACGATTTTTCAAATCGTGGGTAGGTAGAGTGGTGAAATTAAATAAAAGTAAATCAACACTTATCTGAAGGTAGGAAGGCGAATTTCACATGATTTTCTTTTTTTTTTAATTATCTTCATACGGCGCTTCTCTGTAGGCCGTGAAAGGCTGGAATCATATATATATATTTGAAAATCCCTTCACTAGATAGCTCTCAATTAGCTCATCAATTCAAGCTCCTACATGACATGAACAGTCGCCGCCAGCCTGCAACTGAAAACTCTGGTCGAAAGCGTCTATGCTCTCTTTTTTTTCCTGCAGACTCCCCTCAGATATGCGCTTCCCCACACTCTGGTTTTTTCTCCTTTTTCCCGCAAGGGAATCGGCGCCCCCACCACCTTTTGCAGCTGAAAACGCGTTTTTTCCATTTTGAAATTCCACGCTGCGCCTACCATTCCACGCATCTATTTTAGAGTGATAACCATAAAAAAAAATCAAACTCCTTCACACCACAACCTTGCTAAGGGTGTTTCCCACGCCACATCAAAAGAAGCTTCATTTGGCATCCTTATTACACATATGACCTTGCCATCGGAAGCATATGATCATGACCACGACCATTATATACCATAAAAGTTTTCTGTCTCAGTGTTAATATCAACTCAACCATGATAGACACGGCTTATGAGCATTTCACCATCTCATGGAATCAGTAAAAGCAGTCAAACCCACAAGCATAATCCAGTCCTATCAAGGCACAGGGTTTCTGCTATCTCCAAAATTCTCCATAAGCATAAAAAACTCCACAATTCACACCACACTGTCAGAGGCTTCGAGACCTGGCTCAGCCTCAGCTTGTCTTATTGAACCTCATTTACAATATGAACATATGTACTCAGGCATCATATAATGACTCGTCATGGCACTTAACCCCATGCATCTGGATTTGCATTTGATGGCCTCACATGCATGGTTTCACACCATAGACGTGCCATGGCACGACATCCACCCCCTCTAAACCTGCACATCCTCTGGTATGTGCCAAATCATTATCAAGATCCACATATAACTGGATGTCGTCTTCATCTTCTACATTACCAGGAAGATCATCCTCTTCCTCTTCAACCATATCCATACTACCACTGTCAAGCCTCTCATCCTGAGTCTCCTGTGAATCAAAAGGATCACTATCATGCCTTCTTTTAAACATCTTGATTCTTTTGCCTGCCACAAGATTCTTTATCTCTGTTCCATCAAGCTCACACAGAGTATACGTGGCATTTCCATGCACATGCTTGACAATGTAAGGGCCAAACCATCTTTTTGCAAATTTTCTTTGAACAGTGAATTGGTTGTCAAGGCTACTATCATACATTAGAACCCAATCACCTTCTTCAATAGGTTTTGGCCGGAGTCTGTGTCTTCTATCAAATCTTTCTTTATTTTTCAACCTTGCATTTTTCAAGCGAGCTTTAGCAAGCTCTACATCTTCTGGCCTTCTCTCCAGTTGCCTTATTCGCAATGCAAGGAGGTCTTCCCTGCTCAATCCTTCCATCCACAAGGCACCCACTGTGGTCTGGTGCTACACCCGGTGTGAGAGTATATAGAGAAATGAATGCACCAAACAAATATAATCTATATTGATAAACTGTAGACGAATGCATCATCACCAAAAAAAAAAACAAATAATATTGTTGGCCAACAATGGCCTCTCATAAGAACTAACAACGACCATTGGCATACATTAACTAATAACTGCTCAACAAAAAGAATGTCACTAATTGAAGACATGGAGCTCTTGCTACCTCAGGCCACCCATCCAGCCACTCTATCTACGGACAAGGAGAATCCCGCTTCCCAAGACGTGAGCCCATTGGACCACCACCGTGCCCATCCAACGAGTCATGGGGCCGCTTCGTCGTCCTCCACTAGCCTGAGCCTCAAAAGTTGGTGACATGGATCAACATCTACCGGTGAGTTTAGGCACCTAAGGCCTCGACTATCTTACCAAACCATGTGGGGAAACATGCTCTTTAGCGAATGAGCCCCCAAAGTAGAATTCGAAGGTAATTTGATCATCACAGACTGTACGTGCATGTCAACAAACAAATGAATACAATTTTCCCATGTTCACTACCATAAAATTTGACCCCCTCTTGGAGTCCCTCCTGCCATACCTTAACAGTTTGACCTTTCACTCAACAACCACCTACCATACTCTTCATATATAGACACTCAACAACCACCTGCCATACTCTTCATATACAGACACTTAACAACCAACCTTTCAATGATCACCAAAAATAATAACAAAACAACCATGTGAAGGAAATCATAATTTGAGAAACCATAACTCCCTTGGAATTCCCTCCTTGTTCTGAAACCGTATACTCATACACCCCCCTTCTGTTGATGGTCAAGCTTGCCTACACACACATGTGCCTAACATTCGCACATACGCTCGCTTGCACACTCATACCCTTGGCCCACGAACTCTTGCTCACACGTCCAGCATGTAGTACACTCGACCTAGGCAAACTCGACCTAGGCACACACACACGTATACACACACACACTTCTATACTCGTACATCCGCACTTCTCACGCTTTTACACTCTCCTATGCATGCACACACACTCTTACATGCATGCACACACACTCCCTTTCTTTTACACACGGCGCACACGCACACGCACACACTCCTATGCACATGCATATGCAACCTACCATGCATGCACACACACTTTATGCAAGTGCACACACTCCACCATGCATGGACTCATACTTGACACACACACATGCTCTATCACACATGTGCACACAATCCATGCACATACACTCACCCTATCACACATGCACACACACTCTACACACACACAATCACGCTTTCATCTTACAGGTAGCCTTCCCTCTCTCTCTCTCTCTCTCTCTCTCTCTCTCTCTCTCCCCTTTCCTTACCCTACTCTCTCACTCTAAGTTTTTTCCCACCACTCTCCCTCTTCGCCCACACACACACTCTCTCTCTCTATCCCTACAGCCTTTCTCTCTCTCTTCCTCGGTTCTATTCCCTCCCCCTACGCACCCACACTCCTTGTCTCTCTACCCCCCTCACGGTCCTCTCTCTCTCCCTCACTCCTCATACTCTCTCGCTCTATGCACGCACACTCTCCCTCTCTCTATATTCATCCGGCCCCTCTCTCTCTCTCTTCCTCGCTTCTTCTACACGCGCGCGCACACACACTCCCTCTCCATCCTACAACCCTTCTCTCTCTCTCTCTCTCTCTCTCTCTCTCTCTCTCTCTCTCTCTCTCTCTCTCTCTCTCTCTCTCTCTCTCTCTCTCTCGTGTGTGTGTAAAAAAGGACACTCTCACTACCTTTCTACCACCCATTGTGGGGTAGAAATGGCTAGTGGGATTGCCCTTGTTGGGATGAAATGGACCCACCTAGGTTCAAGTCTCTCCGTTTGATTGGTCCCTCTAGATCAATAAGTCGACGTTAAGCAGTCTCGTCTCATCTCGCATCGCTTTTCCCAACCCACCCGTAGCACATCACACACACGCTCCCTCTCTCTCTCTCTAGGGAATTCTATCGACATTAATACCTCTCTCTCTCTCTCTCTCTCTCTCTCTCTCTCTCTCTCTCTCTCTCTCTCTCCCCTCTGCTATCTATGCTGCGAGCGTGCACACACACGCATGCTCTCTGTCTCTCTCTCCCTCTCTAGGTCGTCTCATTGCCACTTGCGTGCACACACGTGCACTCTTGCTCCCTCTCTCCCTCATGATGCCTACGTTGCCAGAGCACACACACACACTCTTGCCTGCTTCCCTTCCCCATTCGGCTGGTCCCGCCACCCATGCGCACACATGCACGCTCTCAATGTGAAGAAGCTTGTAAGAAGCTCAAAAAGGCTTTGATATCGGCTCCCATCTTGAGAGCACCTGATTGGAGCAAGGTTTATCGATGCTTCAGCCTTTGCAGTAGGCTGTATATTTGTTGAAGAGAAGAGCACTTAGGTTAACATAAAATCAAAAGAGAATCTTATAAGAAAAGAGAGGGTTGAGCTACACAAGTTAATGGGTGCAATCTCCCCCCCCCATGCGTGAGTGAGCGCCCTTCTTCATGCATGTATTTATAGAGTACTTTTCTTCATGTGCTCAAAATAGCAAATTACATTCTAATTTGGGGTTTCCTTTTCAAAAAGTGACGGCCTCCAAGTAAGGCTATTTATAATAAAGTATTTGTCTATAATTAATTATCTTGTTCCAAAATTAATTAATTAAATGCTCTACGAGTGGTCGGCTGGTGCCTAGCAAAATCCACGACAGCCACGAAATCGGTGAAAACAAAATGAATAATAGCCACCATTGTGCCCATGCTACCCTAGGGGTACACTGATTTGCTCACCAAAAACACAAAACACATTCGCCAAGCATGATGTGACCAGTGCTCCACGCTCACGCGCAAACCATGTCACTATCGAGCGGCAAATAATAAATCATTAAATCCACAAAACTCATTTAAAATTTTCACAAATATCCATTTCCATAACATGCCCCAGGTTGAAAAGCAACTTTTCTCAGTTGATGAAATACAAAAGAGCAAGGGTGGCCAACCATATGCAAAAACATCCCATAAACAGTGCTACCTATACCGGCAAATCGGTACTCAAAATTGCCTAGATCAGTGAATTTACACAAAATCAATTGAGCACATAGTACTGCCTAAACCGGTGAATTAGCGCTAAACAAATAAAAACAACTATGTTGCCTGACTGATGAATCTGCACACATACCTTAAGAATATTAGTGCTACCTAAACCGGCAAATTGGCACATGTGAGTGAAAGGAAACATTGCCTAGACCAGCGAATCGGCACATGTGAGTGAAAGGAAACACTGCCTAGACCTGTAAATCTATGTCCCATATAGAAATCAATGAGATTGTGAGTGGTATGCTAGAATGAAGTTTTGGTAGTTGGGGCTTAGTGATGCTTGTGATAGCTATTAACATTCCTCAAGAGGGAATGATTTTGTATTTAAACAAATACCTATGGTATTGATTACCAGTATAAGTCGTCGTATGAAGGTCATAGTCAATAACAGACTCATGAATTAAAATCTCAGCAACAAGCATCATTCTCAAAGTGGAGGGCCATCAATCATCACTAGACTAATTGGACAGTGTTCTTTGAACGGTCTTAAAAGAATAATATGGAGAGGGAATGCCCAAACGGAATGCATTTTGATTGATTTGCTCTAATATCTTGAATGGCCCATAAGATTTTGGTGATAGCTTGAGTTTAGGGTGTTTTTCAATGCTCTGTAGTCTTCTCTTTTCAATTCTTAACCAAACAAAATAACTCGCTTTGAATTTAATTGCTTGTCTTTTTTTATTAGCTTGAGCTATGTACCTTAATTGGGCCCTTTTGATTGAGTCAATCACTTCCTCTAAAATCTTTGTATGGTCACGGGCTAAGGAATCAGTGGCGGCAAGGACACCACTATCTATGGTAGAAATAGGGATTGGAAGCTTTTGACCATAAATGACCTCAAAAGGAGATCAACTAGTAGCCAAATGAGGGGTATTGTTATAAGCAAACTGGAGAAGAGGCATATGCTGATCCCAATTAGTATGATTTTCTGTAGTGTAAGATCCAAGAAGGCCCATAATTGTACTATTTGTCACTTCAGTCTGGTCATTGTTTTTTAGATGGAAAGAGGATGTAAAATCCATCTTAGATCCTAGGTTTTTAAATAGTGCAACCCAAAAGTGATTGCAAAAACAACCATCTCGGTCTGAGAGAATGACTTTCGAAAAGCCATGATGAGGGAAAATGGTCTTGATGAAAAGCTTAGTAGCTTGAGTGGCGGATAGAGTCTTTTTGCAAAGGAACAAAGTATGCTTTGCTTGCTAAACCAGACAACTATGGTCCATATCATGCCATTTTGAGATGACGTAGTTGGTAAACCTATGATTAAATCCATGGAAATATCTTCCCAATGACCCTTAAGGATAGGCAGGGACATTAAAAGACCAAAGGACTTATCATGATGTCTCTTAACTCTTTGAGATACAACACATTATTTCCAGAAAAAGAGTTCTTTACATGTAGCCATTGTAGACTGAATTCCTCTATGACCCATATATATATAGGAGCATGCATTTCAGTGATGGCTAAATCCCTAAATGGTGTGGTTATTCAAAGCTTTCGTTTAAAGAATAGAAAACCATTTTGCATAGGAGTAATCATCCAATGGCAAAAACCTATTGTTATCGAATAGCATTCCAAGCATGTGCAAAATGTGAATCATTAGCATATGTGTCTATCATTGCATCAAAATATTGCACATGAGCTATAGAGATATGATTCAAATAAACATCCTTAGTCTTATCAAAAGCATAAGAATGACAAATAGAGATTTCATTAACATATGTCTACGACTTAAGGTATCGGCTACAACATTAATTTCTCCTGGTGGTATTGAATCACTGGATGAAAGTTTTGGATAAAAGTAGCCCGTTTAATATGGCGGACGGATATGGTTGATTGGGTCAACAAGTTTTTAATAGCTTGTCGATCAGTTTTAATCAAAACGTTGGATCCCATGAGGTAATGGTTCTAAATATTTAAAGTGTGAACTACATCTAAAAGTTTCTTGTCATATGGGATATTGTTAGCTTCTGGCAGTTTAAGTTTTCTACTCTCAAAAGCAATAGGATGGTCATTTTGCATTAATACTGCACCTATTCTTGAGCCACTAGCATCAGTCACACAACTAAGAAAAATGACTAAGAGAAATCTGTTAATTGTAAAATAGGGCATGATTCAATAAATATTTAAGTGTGTCAAAAGCTTTTTGGTGGCTATCTCCCCAACGAAAGGTCACCTTCTTATGAAGCAAAATAGTAACTGTGAGAGAAATGCGAGAAATTTTCTTAACATACTTCTTGTAAAATCCTACTAGACCTAAGAATGATGTAACCTCATGTATGGATTTAGGTATAGGCCAATCCTGAATTGTTTGAACTTCTTTGGGTCAACACACACTCCCTCAACTGAAATAATATGACCTAAGTACTCAATTTTAGATTGAAAGAAAGTGCTTTTGTTTGGGTTTGCATACAATTGATTTTCATGAAGAAACTCAAAGACAATGCTTAGGTGTTCTAAGTGCTCTTCCTCACATGTACTAAACACAAAATATCATCAAAGAAAACAATCACAAAGTGCTGGTAGTCTAGAAAAATTTTATTCATCATATGAGCAAAAGTAACTGGAGAATTTGTGAGGCCAAAGGGCATCACAACAAACTCATAGTGCCTGAATTATGTACGAAAAGCAGTCTTATAGATGTCACTTGGATCCATGAGGATTTGGTGATATCCCGATTTAAGATTAATTTTACTAAACACACTAACACATTTAAGTTTATCCAATAAGTCATGTACTTGTGGGATGGGGTACCCAACTCGAAGGCATGCTCAACGAGGAGACGAAGGTCATCACTTGGCTCCGGCCTTTGACTTCTTTCTTATTTTGCTAGCTGGCACATTGCTAGCTAGCGCTCAAGCTCTTGCAGGCGGGAGTCCCTGTTGCTAATAAGGAGGTTAGAAATGGCTGTTTCTCGGATCCTTGCAGCATCTAAGTCTTCAAATCTTCTTGTGGCAACTTCTTGGGCCCGTTGGGCTCTTGCTTCCCTTTCCTAAGCTGTAGTAATCTTGTGGAGTCTTTGGGCTACCAGGTTTTGAATATCTTGGAGCTGTTGGGTGAGCAACGTCACTGTTTCTTGGTGTGCCAGCTCTTTTGTGTGTGCTTTCGCCTGGCTTGCGTTTATGGTTTCATTGAGGGCTTGGATTTTCTCTGCATGAGCCTTATTGGTTAGTTTGCGTTCTTGTTGTAGGCGATTTGCTCTTTCCTCCTCTGCTTTGAGCTGTGCTATTAGCTGTATAATTTGGTTTTGTAGCACCTCTTCTGATTTACCTCTTTCTGGAGTTGTTCCTTTGCTTGTTCCGGCTTGGCATTGAGATCAGCATTCTCTTTTATCTTTTGGACTATGGTTTGGCTTAACACAAGATTATTACTTTCCAAGGATGTGTATCTCTTTTCCTGCTCTTCTGAAGCCTGCAAGCTTTTCCTAATAACTTCCCTGTGTGTTGATTCTGCTGGCCCGAGGTTTGCTTGTAGCTTTTGCACTTGTGCTGATGTGTCCTTGACTTACTTTCAGAGTGCACTGCTCTACGATCATGGAGAATATGGGTGGTGAGGAGATGGCATCGCCAAACTTTTTGCTCTTGCTCTCTTAGTGTATCGGTCCCCTATTCTGTTTCCAGCCCAGTTAGTGGTTGATTGAGAAGCTCGTTCTAGTCCCTCGACAGTTGTTTTGGTAGTCGATGTTGTGCAAGGATGCAAGTTGTGGTAGCCCTTCTTCATTTTCCAATTGTCTTCACTTGCTTGGACTTGATGGCTCTAGAGATCTTTGGCATTTGCTGGTCCCTCAGCCTCCTGCTGGTGTTTGGGCCGTGGTGGCTACTTCTTCACTTCTTGTTTCTTCAGTTTGCATGAGTGTGATAGGTTCTGGAGCTGTTTCAATTGGTGTGTTTGCCAACATGGAGTCCTTGAGAGCAGATAACGTAGTAAATATATGCTGGGTAAGGCTGGATGGGGGAGTAAGGTGTTGCTAAGTGAAGATGGTTTCTTGTATTGCATCCTGGTAAGTTCGAATCTCAGTTGCAACTTTCTCCTCTATTCTTTGTGATTCTGTTGCAACATCGGTGAGGACCCCCACATCTTTTTATCTGTCTTCTTTTTGCGGTCTTTCTTGATCTGCTTTAAGATGTCATGGGTCTCTATCAAGATGGCTTGTCCTTCTTCATCAGTTCTAGTTGTTACCTTGGGTTGGTCTTGTAGTAGTGCTTAACTGTAGTCATTCTTCTGGTTCGGGCTCCTTGACAAGACTTTTTGCTTCATGGTTTAGGACCTGTGTGAGGAGGTATGGGTTACTTATCTTTGACTGGTGAGCATTTAAATAGTTTTCCGTCTCCTTGTGGAGGTAATATACCCAATCTTCCTCTTTCTCTTCCTGTACCTTGGCAATTGTGTGGAGGCTCACCCTCATGTATCTGTCCTACTGGCTTTATTTGTAGCATCAAAGATATTTCCCTCCTGCAAGCTTTTTCTGTTGCCTCATCTTTAATATTTTCATACTTAGCACCATTCGAATTGTATGCTATCTTCTTGAGCATGTCCTCCATTGGCATCTTGTCAATGCTATGTGAATGGTGTCTAGTTGCAGCAGCTAGAAGGTATAGAGCCTCTCTTATCAAGTCCTCTCATCGATGAGGAGTTCTTCAGTGGTGCCATCGGCCTTTGTGATTCTCCCTCTCTTGGTTCCCTTGTTGTTGGTTTTCTGGTGGGGCTTGATACCATCTTTTCCACTCTTTTTTTGTATATATAAATATATATTGATGTGGAATAGGTAATTTTATGTTAGTAGTTAGCATATGGCGTGAAGCAGCATGGAGTGAAGAGGGTTGACCCGCGAAAGTGCAGACTCATGAAATGGTGGGCCATGAAATGGTTGGCCGTGAAATAGTTATCTGTGAAAGTGCAGACCCATGAAATGGTGGGTCGTGAAATGGTTGGCCGCCGTGAAAGTGCAGACCTGGGTCGTGAAATGGGTGGCCGTGAAAAGGTGGGCCATGAAATGGCTATTCGTGAAAGTGCAGACCCGTGAAATGGTGGGCCGTGAAATGGTTGTCCGTGAAAGTGCAGACCCGTGAAATGGTGGGCCATGAACTGGTTGGCCCCCTGAAAGTGCAGACCCAGGCCGTGAAATGGTTGGTCGTGAAAAGATGGGTTCGTGAAAAGTGCAGACCCAGGCCGTGAAATGGTTGGTCGTGAAAAGATGGGTTCGTGAAAGTGCAGACCTGTGAAATGGTGGGCTGTGAAATGGTTGTTCGTGAAAGTGCAGACCCGTGAAATGGTGGGCCGTGAAATGGCTGACTCGTGAAATGGTAGGCCGTGAAATGGTGTCATCACTATCGTGTAACAAAGACTCGGTGTTCGTGAATCTTTTTATAGAATCTTTATATTTGTTTGATTTTTCTTATGCACATGTGATGCGTTCATTGAATGAAATGAGAAACGATGACGATTTTCGCAATATAATAGAAGCCATTGATAAAAAAACAATAAAAAGAAAAGAAAAGAAAATAAGAGTTAAGCTCCCACCTTGAAGGGAATGGTCGAGGAGATCGTAAGGAAGATGGGAGCTCGGAGATGCGCACACAATCGAATGCAGAAGACCGATAATCGTAAACGATGAAATGACGAAAGAAGAAAGAGAATTTGATTTTATAACACAGCCGTCGAACAGGGCGGATACCTTAATGAAGGAAGCCATGTGGCGCTGCATGAAAATTACCGTTTCATGACCTGAATTATTTCGGACCTTTTCACGGCCTGAAACCATTTTTTGTAGTTTTACGTCAGAGCGCATAAGATTGAATTTTTCTCATTTTTTGTTATGATTCTCAACAAGCAATCAATCATGCACATGATGAGTGAATGATATAGAGCTTACCTTATACCCATTTGTATAAAAATTGGATACTTGCTTACTTTTTCAACCATGAGCCCATGTGATGCCATCAACCTGGTCTCATCCAGCTTTTCCAAGTCAATTAGTCTTTTGCCTAAAGCATTCTCCGTTAGACGCTCTTGTACAGCAATCCTTAAGATTGGAACTAGGTATTCCATGGGCATAACTGCTTTAATCCCATAAGCTAGACGAAAGGGAGTATATCTTGTCGCTACCTTATATGATGCGCGATAGGCCCAGAGGGCTGCTGTTAATTTATGCTCCCAATCTATTCGATTTGCTTCCAATGTTTTTGTCAAGATAGTACACAAAATCTTGTTTGTACTCTCTGCTTGACCATTTGCCTATAGGTAATAACGTGATGATTTTCGATGGATTACTACTAGGAACCTTGCAAGTAAATGATTAATCACCTCATTGATAAAGTGTGAGCCGCGATCACTAACTAATTCTAACAGACATCCAAACCTCGAGATGATTTGCTCGTATATAAATCTTGCTATTGTTCGTGCATCAGCTCTCTTAGTGGCTCTGGCTTCTGCCCATTTTGTGAAATAGTCAGTGGCTATGATCACATATCGGGCCTAGATTGGATGTGCCATGCTGGACTAATAGGTCCCACAAAATCTATCTCCCATTTCTCAAATGGTTGTCTTACAATGATGGGGGTTAGTGGCATCTTGTCGCGTTGTTGTGGGATAGCGATACGTTGACATTCTTTGCATCTTTTGACAAATTCTATGGCATCTCTGAATAACGTAGACCACCATAGTTCTGCTTGAAGAACTTTTCGAGTTGTGATTTCTCCAACAAAATTCCCACCATCCCTGAATGAGCTACTTCCAATATGGTGTGACGAACTCATCCTCTCTAACGCATCTTCTGAGTACATTATCTTTTCCTAGCTTATAAATCTCTCTTGCAATCAGTTCATAAGATGCAACAAGCTTCATAAGCTGTTGCATTTTGTCTTTGTTCAAAGGTATTTCTTACGAAAACCCATAAGCTAGATTCTCTAAGATTTCTTCACTCCATTCGGGTACCATGTCTACCTTAAATAAACAAGCATCAGGAAGATCATTATCAACACCATTTGCTGGTTCCCCATTTGGAATTCTTGACATGTGATCGGCTAACGCATGCCGTGTTCCCTTTCTCACCACGACTGTAAAGTCAAATTCCAACAACAATACTAACCATTGTGTGATTCTCCCCGTGGTGCACAGTTTGTTTACTAGGTATAGTAAGGCTTGATGGTTCACGAAAAATATAAACTTGTTGGCCAAAAGGTAATGTTGGTATTTCTTGATGGCGTAAACCATGGCCAATCCTTCTCTCTGTGGTGGTGTAATTCACCTCTGCATCATTTAACTGACGACTAGCGAAGCAAACTGCATAGTCCAATTTAAACTCACCAGGCTAAGCTAACACGTAACCAATTGCAAAATTTGATGCATCAATATACATGTGAAATATGAGATCCCAATTGGGAGGTCATAGAATTGGTACGCGCCAATGCTTGCTTTAGATGATCATATGCTTCTTGACGCTCCCGAGTCCACTCAAAGAGAATGAGAAGCTTGTATAAAGGTCTGGCTATCTTAGCATAAAAAATTATGAAGCGTCGATAATACTCCACATGACCCATAATGTAAGATTCCTCCCCAGCCTCTCAAAATGTCCAGCATCTTCCCCTGTAATCAATCCCTCTTCAGAAATATAAAAGACTTGTTTCTAATTGTTTTAACCTAGAGAGAGAAAATATTCTAGAGAGAGAATATTTAAATTTTTAATATTTTTGGATAGAAAATTATCTCATCTTATTAAAATAAGTTCCCCTGAAACAGAAATTCAAAAAGAACTTTCCAATGTGTAATTGGAATTAATTGGAAATGGGTATAAAGGACCTTGGCCTAAGGGTCTAGATTTTCAGAAATTTTTGAATTATGATCCAATTAAGGTTCCTATGGGCCAATAGCATCAATCCATGTGTAGGGAGGAGATAAATCCAATTTGTAAAAGAAGATACCCAAAAATGAGTAAATGCTCACATAAGATGAAGAGTTGAAAATGTACAAGGTTTATTAGTAAAAAACTATGAGCAATATTAAAAATATGAGATATTTTGGGTATCCAAAAATGAGTAAATGCTCACATAAGATGAAGAGTTGAAAATGTACAAGGTTTATTAGTAAAAAACTATGAGCAATATTAAAATGATTCCATTATGACACATATGTAAGGAAGGGGAGTTCTTTAAAGGAGGTGCATATTTCACATAAGATGAAGAGTTGAAAATGTACAAGGTTTATTAGTAAAAAAACTATGAGCAATATTAAAATGATTCCATTATGACACATATGTAAGGAAGGGGAGTTCTTTAAAGGAGGTGCATAATTCACATAAGATGAAGAGTTGAAAATGTACAAGGTTTATTAGTTTAAAAAAAACTATGAGCAATATTAAAATGATTCCATTATGACACATATGTAAGGAAGGGGAGTTCTTTAAAGGAGGTGCATATTTCACATGCTTGAATGAGTTTTAAACTCATAAAAATTGAGATATTTCATCTCTCCTCTCTCCTAATTCAAGTCTAGTTCCAAAAAGTTAGCTTAACTGACCTAAAAATGGTCAAAAATTGACCAAATTGATTTGGAAAATTCTAGAATCAGTTTGTTTGGTTAGGAGCTCAATTTTTTCTATAAATAGAAGCCTCCCCCTTGTTGAAAAATATATAGTGTTTATGCATCGTTACTCTACTCCATCTAAGCCAAGAACTATGAATTCATTTAATAATTCACTAGTTTTTGGAGCTTCCCTCTTTCTTCAATCCCCATTAGTGGTTCCATCAACATACTTAACCAATTGATTGGTTGGGGGCCTCTACCGTGAACAAAGAATCAAGCAATTTGTAAGGTAATTAGTGAATATTGATCTTTTCTATAATTTCTCAATGTTTCTCTCTTCGCAACCCCTCTCAAGCTTGAGAAGCTTAATTGGTATGGTTTTTTAAATGCTATTGAAGTTAATTGGTGAATAGTAGTGAAGAGTTACATAATTTAATAAATGCTATTGAAGTTAATTTCTATTTATGTTTAAATTCTAATGGTTTTTATGTAATTTCTCTCTCTCACTCAAGAAATGGTCATACTCATGACCCATTCTCAATCCAAATCAAGCTTTTCATAAAGCTTTTCCTTAACCCAAGATTAAGCTATGCTTGAGGCCAAATTAATGGCTTTTTTCTATTCTTTTAGTTTATGTATATTGATGATTCAATCCATTATGGATTAATGATCCAATTAGAGATCATTTTAATTATTTCCTTAATGATAAGCTTTATCCCTTAGAAAATTTGAGATTTATCAGTCATAGCAGCGGAGCTATGGCAAAATTTTTATAAAAATTATGCATAAAATAATTTCATTCAAAGCATAAAAAGAGGACTTCCTACCATATTCTAGGAATTATCATCCTAGATTAATTGAAAGAATTTCATTATAATCGTGGAGAAATTGAATTTTAATATCATGCATAAAGGATAAGTTTTTATATCAAAAGTGTTATTTTTACCATTTTTATTTTCATGCATAGAAGTATGCATAATGAATAAATTTTTATATCAAAAGTGTTATTTTTATCAATTTTAATTTTTATGCATAGAAGTATGCATAAAAGATAACTTTTTTATATTAAAAGTGTTACTTTTATCATTTTTAATTTTCATGCATGGAAGTATGCATAAAGGAAAATTTTTTATATCAAAAGTGTTACTTTTATCATTTTTAATTTTCATGCATAGAAGTATGCATAAAGGATAATTTTTATATCAAAAGTGTTACTTTTATCATCTTTAATTTTCATGCATAGAAGTATGCATAAAGGAAAATTTTTTATATTAAAAGTGTTACTTTTATCATTTTTAATTTTCATGCATAGAAGTATGCATAAAGGAAATTTTTTTATATCAAAAGTGTTACTTTTATCATTTTTAATTTTCATGCATAGAAGTATGCATAAAGGATAATTTTTTTATATCAAAAGTGTTACTTTTATCATTTTTAATTTTCATGCATAGAAGTATGCATAAAGGAAAAAATTTTATCAAAAGTGTTACTTTTATCATATTGGATTTCATGCATAGAGGTATGCATAAAAGTTGATTATTTTATTATAAAAGTGTTACTTTTATCATAATTGGATTTCATGCATAGAGATATGCATAAAAGTTGATTATTTTATTATAAAAGTGTTACTTTTATTATATTTGGATTTCATGCATAGAGGTATGCATAAAAGATATTCTTTTTATACTAAAAGTGTGATTTTCATCATAAATGGATTTTATGCATAACTTAGATGCATAAGAGAAATTCTTTTATTCTAAAACTGTAATTCCTACCAGGTTGAATTTATGCATAAGAAGATGCATAAAAGATTGATTTTAATTTCGAAAGTGTTAATCTCCTTAAATGGAATTTATGCATAAATAAATGTGTAGAGAAATCTTATATCAAATATAAGAATTCTCTTAAAAAAAGATATGAAATGTGATAAGATGTGATAAGAGGTATATGAGATGTGATAAGATTTGATAAGATGCGTATGGAAAGTGATAGGATGTGATAAGAGGTGTATGAGATGTGAAAAGATGTGATAAGATGTGTATGAGATGTGATAGAATGTGTTAAATGTGTTAAGATGAGTTAAGATGTGTTAAGATGTATATGGGATGTGTTAGGACGAGAATGGATGTAATATGGTTGTATGAATGTGATGTGGATGTATACATGTAGATGTATATGTATGAATGTGAATGTGGATGTGGATGTGGATGTATGGATGTTGATACGGATGTGTATGTATGTATGTGGATGTGTATGTATGAATGAGGATGTGAAAATGGATGTATACATGTAGATGTATATGTATGAATGTGAATGTGGATGTGGATGTGGATGTATAGATGTAGATACGGATGTGGATGTATGTATGTGAATGTGGATGTATGAATGAGGATGTGAAAATGGATGTATGCATGTCAATGTGGATGTATGAATATGAATGTGGATGTGTGGATGTAGAAATGGAGGTATGGATGTATGAATGTGGATGTGGATGTATGCATGTAGATGTGTATGTATGAATGTGAAATCGGATGTATGATGTGGACGTACGAACATGGATATGTATGTAGAATAATGAATATGAAGGTGTATGTGAGATAATGTGTAGTCTATATGAGTGAATGGATGAGAACGAGTACACATTGAATGGAATGTGGAATAAGTAATGTGGTCCGAGAGTGGATAATATGGAAAGACAAGAGTTCGTTATAGAAACTGTATTTTGTGACTGTTTGTAAATGACTGTTTTATGTCAAGAATGCTGGAGAAGCATTTTGACCGTCTTGAGGATTAAGGTCATGAAGATCGAACTGATAAAGTTGCAACTGCTGACGGAGAGTCAATGGAGGACGTCTCACGTAGCAAGGTCGATCGAGGTCTTGACCAGCCTCGGTTCGATTTAAATGGTGAGCTTCCGGTACGGTGGATGAGGGACCAAGGAAGCGGCCTATGAGTGAAGCGCTAGGTCACCTGCGAAGGATCCTAGAGGGTGCTGACCATACGGTGCTCGGGCTCTGGGTTGCCGAAGATACCCACACGTGCATCGTGGAAGATATTGGAACAAGGAGTAAGAGTTGTTTTCTGAAACCGGACATGGATCTAGTTGATTGACCTTGCTGGTCCTCAACGGATGAGTCCATGGCTCTTTTATATGGATCTGTGGGTTGATCTAGCTGATCTTCCACGGAGATTCCATTCTATTATATGAATATATTGCCGGTTACTATGAGCTAGGAACTATGGAAAAGGCTCCTGAGAGAACAGGTGGTGAGCGTTCTGGTTGCCAATGATGCCATAAGTACACCGATGAAAGAATGACTAGAAATAAGGATTCAACCAGAGACTTTGAGGATTATCATAAGTGACATAATGGCTTTATTAAAGGATTGTTTTAAAGGTAGTTGATGCTAAGAAAAAGGCAATTTCATATTGGGTGTGTAAGTGGTGTGACTAGTTTTATGTTTGCATGAACTTCCGGCTAGGGGGCCTTGGAACTCTTTTCCTTGGTACCCGGGACAAAACCTAACCAAATTCTTAATTGGATCCCATCACTACAGTGGTTGGGTGGTTGGCTAACCCATGGGATCGGATGGGGTTAGGCTGGACTGATGGATCCATAAATCGAGACTCAATTTCTGTTATTACGATAGATGAAGTAAGTCCCGGATAGTAATTGTTCTATGGATAGGAATCAACGGCTGTGCCTCTTGATGGGAAAAAAAGCGTTGATCCCAATGATCCAAGTGCAAGTTTCTTCCTTGATTTGACCGAGTATCTTTATAGGTGCAGTCGGATCAGTTTGATCACTAATGGTCTTGACTACGTTAGAGTAAAAAGTTATCCTGGAGAAATCGCCCGTGCTTTCCGGATAAGGGAAGTTTTTTCGGGTTCGGTTTTGGAAAAATCGACGAATTAGTCTTTTGTTCGGATATCCATGGACGAGGTCCCGAGTGTGGGACCCTGCCTCGCGCATGAAGTGCTACTTCCGCTACTAGTACCCCGAATCCGTTGCGCGGTGGGAACAGGGATCTTACAGCTGGTATCAGAGCAGGTTTTGAAAGCTAATAAAGATAATTAAATTCTTATCTGAAATTGGTAATAAGATTTCAGAAACAGCATTTTCATAATGTATTTTCATTCCGTAAGCTTCTTTAATGAAGAAATTTTAATCAAAGAAATTATTTTTATAGATGGAAGTTCCACATTTATTTGGTATTTCCGACCTCACCCAGTCTCAAGATATGATTGCATTTGCCTTCGAGCATCTCATCTCTTCCGCTTCGACTCAAACAAGCCGAGCAAGACTCGCACGCCATTTCGCGGATTTATATTTTCCTACCCCAGCGGAGAGAATACAACATAAGTGGTTTGCAGGGCAATATGTCCACGCCCATTGCAACCGCCGTACAATGCTGTGGCAGAATCCCTCATTGACTATGATCCTGTTAAAGCTGAAAATGGTGCGTGGTGTCATTCTATATCATTCGACACCTCGAAATTTCAGACTTTCATGTCGAATTTATAGACTCCTTAGTCGATTTACCCCTAAGGAGAAAATAATAACTCCCTTCGCAGTTAGAGAACTTATGTAACAGGGCATGACTATGGCCCAGTACCGTCGTCTTATGCGTCTCTCGAGGAGATTTTGAATTTTGGAGCTGAGCCACTCTATGTACTTATTACAACTTGTATATAAATATACAAATGTTTTTTTTTACGGACGATCGGATAAAGAAAAATCTATTTATCAAACTTAAGTCATAGATCTCCAATAAGATCAACTGAGGAGCCAATTATGTCAAAAGTTTATCAAGACGCACAAAAAGGTTGTAATTATTTGATATAATTCATACAAATTGTTAATTCAAATTGAAATTCGTAAATTAGTAATTGGGTCTTCAATTGGAAGTACCGCAATTGTATGGAACCCTGACTTGCTTGAGACCTAGACATGATAGTATTTACCTTATAGTTTTGAGTATCATGACTATCCGTATATACCGAGGGTATAACTGCAGCTCTTTACCAATAGTATATACGAGTAAATCTAAGACTTGAAATTATAAGCGTTAATGCTATCCAGATGATGATTTTGAATGTGGTTGATATGATTTTTAATTCTGTTTGGGAACTGATGAATTGATTTGGATTCTGATTGAAAAATGATGATCCTTGAAAATGGGTTGAAATGTAATAAGCTGAGCGAAACCACAATGTGGATGATTGGGATAAGTCCCTGTAATGATAAATGATGAAAATGATTCAGCAAATCACTATGAGATTAGTGGATTGTGTTGTCAAATTGCTACTGTTAATACTTGAGACGGTAGATCAAGTTAAGGGATGACAAATTGAGAACTTGCTTAACTTAAATTCCGTGGAGGAATGTTCAGAAGGAAATTTTTCGGTCTAATGGACCATTATCGTGTTAAAGATATGAATGATATGATATGAATGAATTGTTATTTAATGATGAGTTCTATATAAGGGATATTTATCTCCATATTCTGTTGGGTTGACCGGAATATAAGGAACCCCAGAATAAATTGGATCTTAAGCAAAAGAGTTGTCCTCTACTTGCGAGATGAGGACATCTTGCACCTTTTAAGTGGGGTAGAATGTAAGATTCCTCTCCAGCCTTCGAGGTATACAGGAGTAAGAATCTCCCTTTTTGATCTTATAATTATTCCCTCTCTAAAATAAAAGAAAGATTCTGTTTAAAAGAGGAAGACCCTTTCCCTAGAATACTTCCCAGGAGTCACACCTGTTTTAAGGATTCAGAACAATGAGTTCAGAAGTGAGAATCGATGTTTTGGATATCAAGGTTTTGGTCTTCATTCGAGTACGGCCCAAAAGAAGTTCTTTATCTCTTGGGAAGTATAAGAAGTTATCTCCCAGATATTGTGGACCAAAGAAAGTAGGTGATTTAGCTTACGAACTTCTTTTATCTCCTCATCTCAAAGTTCTGAATGCCTTCTATAGAAAAATGTGCCAAACCCAAATCATGGAAAGACGGTAAAACTTCAGTGGCAAGTTACCGTTGGCTTCTAAGTTATGCTAGCTCCTTTACAGTAATCTTACTTCCATCGATCTCCTTTCTTTCTTAATCTCCTTCATGGCTTGGCAACAAGAATTAGTTTTATCCATGATGATTTCTCACCTTCAAGACGCAAGGGAGTCTGTGAAGAAAGATTTTATAGAACAGTATGAGCGCTCACTTTTCCCTCACTTGGGAACTTCTGTAGCGCAGACAAAATGGCGGACCTATCAAGACATAACTAGGGTAACACCCTGGGGTCAGCAACACTTTCGTAACAATGTCCGCTTGGCCATGGTTATTGAAGCTTTGGGTTTGGGTCCCCGATACTACTGCGTCATGAGATCAAGACATCTTGGGTTTTCTGAGCGGGTCTTCTTACTGGCGTGTTTTCTTCCTCATCAGAAGATATGCCTTTATCCCGTTTTTGGCTTGCCTCTCAGAGGTCCTTTTGTTAGAACACCTCATACCACTGAGATAGGTGCGGCAATAACCAACAGAATTATTCCCATAGATGAGTTACCTTATACATGCGCAGCTTGTGAGTGCTGCTTTTGTGATCATGTGATGGACGGGCTTATGGAAGTGTAAAGAGTTCTTCTATCTTTACTATATAAGTTCCGAGAATGAATAAAGTTTAAATCTTGTTCTTATCTTGAATCTTGCTCTCTTGAGACTTTTTTTTAATTGGTGGTTAATCTTAATTAAAAAATTCTCTCAGTCTCATACTTGTGCATCTTGCGAAATTACCCCTAGTTTGCGAGATGAGGGCATCTCGCGTTTTTCAAGTGGGAGAGAATGTAAGATTCCTCCCCAGCCTCTCAAAATGTCCAGCATCTTCCCCTGTAATCAATCCCTCTTCAGAAATATAAAAGACTTGTTTCTAATTGTTTTAACCTAGAGAGAGAAAATATTCTAGAGAGAGAATATTCAAATTTTTAATATTTTTGGATAGAAAATTATCTCATCTTATTAAAATAAGTTCCCTTGAAACAGAAATTCAAAAAGAACTTTCCAATGTGCAATTGGAATTAATTGGAAATGGGTATAAAGGACCTTGGCCTAAGGGTCTAGATTTTCAGAAATTTTTGAATTATGGTCCAATTAAGGTTCCTATGGGCCAATAGCATCAATCCATGTGTAGGGAGGAGATAAATCCAATTTGTAAAAGAAGATACCCAAAAATGAGTAAATGCTCACATAAGATGAAGAGTTGAAAATGTACAAGGTTTATTAGTAAAAAACTATGAGCAATATTAAAAATATGAGATATTTTGGGTATCCAAAAATGAGTAAATGCTCACATAAGATGAAGAGTTGAAAATGTACAAGGTTTATTAGTAAAAAACTATGAGCAATATTAAAATGATTCCATTATGACACATATGTAAGGAAGGGGAGTTCTTTAAAGGAGGTGCATATTTCACATAAGATGAAGAGTTGAAAATGTACAAGGTTTATTAGTAAAAAAACTATGAGCAATATTAAAATGATTCCATTATGACACATATGTAAGGAAGGGGAGTTCTTTAAAGGAGGTGCATAATTCACATAAGATGAAGAGTTGAAAATGTACAAGGTTTATTAGTTTAAAAAAAACTATGAGCAATATTAAAATGATTCCATTATGACACATATGTAAGGAAGGGGAGTTCTTTAAAGGAGGTGCATATTTCACATGCTTGAATGAGTTTTAAACTCATAAAAATTGAGATATTTCATCTCTCCTCTCTCCTAATTCAAGTCTAGTTCCAAAAAGTTAGCTTAACTGACCTAAAAATGGTCAAAAATTGACCAAACTGATTTGGAAAATTCTAGAATCAGTTTGTTTGGTTAGGAGCTCAATTTTTCCTATAAATAGAAGCCTCCCCCTTGTTGAAAAATATAAAGTGTTTATGCATCGTTACTCTACTCCATCTAAGCCAAGACTTGTGAATTCATTTAATAATTCACTAGTTTTTGGAGCTTCCCTCTTTCTTCAATCCCCATTAGTGGTTTCATCAACATACTTAACCAATTGATTGGTTGGGGGCCTCTACCGTGAACAAAGAATCAAGCAATTTGTAAGGTAATTAGTGAATATTGATCTTTTCTATAATTTCTCAATGTTTCTCTCTTCTCAACCCCTCTCAAGCTTGAGAAGCTTAATTGGTATGGTTTTTTAAATGCTATTGAAGTTAATTGGTGAATAGTAGTGAAGAGTTACATAATTTAATAAATGCTATTGAAGTTAATTTCTATTTATGTTTAAATTCTAATGGTTTTCATGTAATTTCTCTCTCTCACTCAAGAAATGGTCATACTCATGACCCATTCTCAATCCAAATCAAGCTTTTCATAAAGCTTTTCCTTAACCCAAGATTAAGCTATGCTTGAGGCCAAATTAATGGCTTTTTTCTATTCTTTTAGTTTATGTATATTGATGATTCAATCCATTATGGATTAATGATCCAATTAGAGATCATTTTAATTATTTCCTTAATGATAAGCTTTATCCCTTAGAAAAATTGAGATTTATTAGTCATAGCAGCGGAGCTATGGTAAAAGTTTTATAAAAATTATGCATAAAATAATTTCATTCAAAGCATAAAAAGAGGACTTCCTACCATATTCTAGCAATTATCATCCTAGATTAATTGAAAGAATTTCATTATAATCATGGAGAAATTGAATTTTAATATCATGCATAAAGGATAAGTTTTTATATCAAAAGTGTTATTTTTACCATTTTTATTTTCATGCATAGAAGTATGCATAATGAATAAATTTTTATATCAAAAGTGTTATTTTTATCAATTTTAATTTTTATGCATAGAAGTATGCATAAAAGATAACTTTTTTATATTAAAAGTGTTACTTTTATCATTTTTAATTTTCATGCATGGAAGTATGCATAAAGGAAAATTTTTTATATCAAAAGTGTTACTTTTATCATTTTTAATTTTCATGCATAGAAGTATGCATAAAGGATAATTTTTATATCAAAAGTGTTACTTTTATCATTTTTAATTTTCATGCATAGAAGTATGCATAAAGGAAAATTTTTTATATTAAAAGTGTTACTTTTATCATTTTTAATTTTCATGCATAGAAGTATGCATAAAGGAAAATTTTTTATATCAAAAGTGTTACTTTTATCATTTTTAATTTTCATGCATAGAAGTATGCATAAAGGATAATTTTTTTATATCAAAAGTGTTACTTTTATCATTTTTAATTTTCATGCATAGAAGTATGCATAAAGGAAAAATTTTTATCAAAAGTGTTACTTTTATCATATTGGATTTCATGCATAGAGGTATGCATAAAAGTTGATTATTTTATTATAAAAGTGTTACTTTTATCGTAATTGGATTTCATGCATAGAGATATGCATAAAAGTTGATTATTTTATTATAAAAGTGTTACTTTTATTATATTTGGATTTCATGCATAGAGGTATGCATAAAAGATATTCTTTTTATACTAAAAGTGTGATTTTCATCATAAATGGATTTTATGCATAACTTAGATGCATAAGAGAAATTCTTTTATTCTAAAACTGTAATTCCTACCAGGTTGAATTTATGCATAAGAAGATGCATAAAAGATTGATTTTAATTTCGAAAGTGTTAATCTCCTTAAATGGAATTTATGCATAAATAAATGTGTAGAGAAATCTTATATCAAATATAAGAATTCTCTTAAAAAAAGATATGAAATGTGATAAGATGTGATAAGAGGTGTATGAGATGTGATAAGATTTGATAAGATGCGTATGGAAAGTGGTAGGATGTGATAAGAGGTATATGAGATGTGAAAAGATGTGATAAGATGTGTATGAGATGTGATAGAATGTGTTAAATGTGTTAAGATGAGTTAAGATGTGTTAAGATGTATATGGGATGTGTTAGGACGAGAATGGATGTAATATGGTTGTATGAATGTGATGTGGATGTATACATGTAGATGTATATGTATGAATGTGAATGTGGATGTGGATGTGGATATATGGATGTTGATACGGATGTGTATGTATGTATGTGGATGTGTATGTATGAATGAGGATGTGAAAATGGATGTATACATGTAGATGTATATGTATGAATGTGAATGTGGATGTGGATGTGGATGTATAGATGTAGATACGGATGTGGATGTATGTATGTGAATGTGGATGTATGAATGAGGATGTGAAAATGGATGTATGCATGTGAATGTGGATGTATGAATATGAATGTGGATGTGTGGATGTAAAAATGGAGGTATGGATGTATGAATGTGGATGTGGATGTATGCATGTAGATGTGTATGTATGAATGTGAAATTGGATGTATGATGTGGACGTACGAACATGGATATGTATGTAGAATAATGAATATGAAGGTGTATGTGAGATAATGTGTAGTCTATATGAGTGAATGGATGAGAACGAGTACACATTGAATGGAATGTGGAATAAGTAATGTGGTCCGAGAGTGGATAATATGGAAAGACAAGAGTTCGTTATAGAAACTGTATTTTGTGACTGTTTGTAAATGACTGTTTTATGTCAAGAATGCTGGAGAAGCATTTTGACCGTCTTGAGGATTAAGGTCATGAAGACCGAACTGATAAAGTTGCAACTGCTGACGGAGAGTCAATGGAGGACGTCTCGCGTAGCAAGGTCGATCGAGGTCTTGACCAGCCTCGGTTCGATTTAAATGGTGAGCTTCCGGTACGGTGGATGAGGGACCAAGGAAGCGGCCTATGAGTGAAGCGCTAGGTCACCTGCGAAGGATCCTAGAGGGTGCTGACCATACGGTGCTCGGGCTCTGGGTTGCCGAAGATACCCACACGTGCATCGTGGAAGATATTGGAACAAGGAGTAAGAGTTGTTTTCTGAAACCGGGCATGGATCTAGTTGATTGACCTTGCTGGTCCTCAACGGATGAGTCCATGGCTCTTTTATATGGATCTGTGGGTTGATCTAGCTGATCTTCCACGAAGATTCCATTCTATTATATGAATATATTGCCGGTTACTATAAGCTAGGAACTATGGAAAAGGCCCTTGAGAGAACAGGTGGTGAGCGTTCTGGTTGCCAATGATGCCATAAGTACACCGATGAAAGAATGACTAGAAATAAGGATTCAACCAGAGACTTTGAGGATTGTCATCAGTGACATAATGGCTTTATTAAAGGATTGTTTTAAAGGTAGTTGATGCTAAGAAAAAGGCAATTTCATATTGGGTGTGTAAGTGGTGTGACTAGTTTTATGTTTGCATGAACTTCCGGCTAGGGGGCCTTGGAACTCTTTTCCTTGGTACCCGGGACAAAACCTAACCAAATTCTTAATTGGATCCCATCACTACAGTGGTTGGGTGGTTGGCTAACCCATGGGATCGGATGGGGTTAGGCTGGACTGATGGATCCATAAATCGAGACTCAATTTCTGTTATTACGATAGATGAAGTAAGTCCCGGATAGTAATTGTTCTATGGATAGGAATCAACGGCTGCGCCTCTTGATGGGGAAAAAAGCGTTGATCCCAATGATCCAAGTGCAAGTTTCTTCCTTGATTTGATCGAGTATCTTTATAGGTGCAGTCGGATCAGTTTGATCACTAATGGTCTTGACTACGTTAGAGTAAAAAGTTATCCTGGAGAAATCGCCCGTGCTTTCCGGATAAGGGAAGTTTTTTCGGGTTCGGTTTTGGAAAAATCGACGAATTAGTCTTTTGTTCGGATATCCATGGACGAGGCCCCGAGTGTGGGACCCTGCCTCGCGTATGAAGTGCTACTTCCGCTACTAGTACCCCGAATCCGTTGCGCGGTGGGAACAGGGATCTTACAGTTGGTATCAGAGCAGGTTTTGAAAGCTAATAAAGATAATTAAATTCTTATCTGAAATTGGTAATAAGATTTCAGAAACAGCATTTTCATAATGTATTTTCATTCCGTAAGCTTCTTTAATGAAGAAATTTTAATCAAAGAAATTATTTTTATAGATGGAAGTTCAACATTTATCTGGTATTCCCGACCTCACCCAGTCTCAAGATATGATTGCATTTGCCTTCGAGCATCTCATCTCTTCCGCTTCGACTCAAACAAGCCGAGCAAGACTCGCACGCCATTTCGCGGATTTATATTTTCCTACCTCAGCGGAGAGAATACAACATAAGTGGTTTGCAGGGCAATATGTCCACGCCCATTGCAACCGCTGTGCAATGCTGTGGCAGAATCCCTCATTGACTATGATCCTGTTAAAGCTGAAAATGGTGCGTGGTGTCATTCTATATCATTCGACACCTCGAAATTTCAGACTTTCGTGTCGAATTTATAGACTCCTTAGTCGATTTATCCCTAAGGAGAAAATAATAACTCCCTTCGCAGTTAGAGAACTTATGTAACAGGGCATGACTATGGCCCAGTACCGTCGTCTTATGCGTCTCTCGAGGAGATTTTGAATTTTGGAGCTGAGCCACTCTATGTACTTATTGCAACTTGTATATAAATATACAAATGTTTTTTTTTACGGACGATCGGATAAAGAAAAATCTATTTATCAAACTTAAGTCATAGATCTCCAATAAGATCAACTGAGGAGCCAATTATGTCAAAAGTTTATCAAGACGCACAAAAAGGTTGTAATTGTTTGATATAATTCATACGAATTGTTAATTCAAATTGAAATTCGTAAATTAGTAATTGGGTCTTCAATTGGAAGTACCGCAATTGTATGGAACCCTGACTTGCTTGAGACCTAGACATGATGGTATTTACCTTATAGTTTCGAGTATCATGACTATCCGTATATACCGAGGGTATAACTGCAGCTCTTTACCGACAGTATATACGAGTAAATCTAAGACTTGAAATTATAAGCGTTAATGCTATCCAGATGATGATTTTGAATGTGGTTGATATGATTTTTAATTCTGTTTGGGAACTGATGAATTGATTTGGATTCTGATTGAAAAATGATGATCCTTGAAAATGGGTTGAAATGTAATAAGCTGAGCGAAACCACAATGTGGATGATTGGGATAAGTCCCTGTAATGATAAATGATGAAAATGATTCAGCAAATCACTATGAGATTAGTGGATTGTGTTGTCAAATTGCTACTGTTAATACTTGAGACGGTAGATCAAGTTAAGGGATGACAAATTGAGAACTTGCTTAACTTAAATTCCGTGGAGGAATGTTCAGAAGGAAATTTTTCGGTCTAATGGACCATTCTCGTGTTAAAGATATGAATGATATGATATGAATGAATTGTTATTTAATGATGAGTTCTATATAAGGGATATTTATCTCCATATTCTGTTGGGTTGACCGGAATATAAGGAACCCCAGAATAAATTGGATCTTAAGCAAAAGAGTTGTCCTCTACTTGCGAGATGAGGACATCTTGCACCTTTTAAGTGGGGTAGAATGTAAGATTCCTCTCCAGCCTTCGAGGTATACAGGAGTAAGAATCTCCCTTTTTGATCTTATAATTATTCCCTCTCTAAAATAAAAGAAAGATTCTGTTTAAAAGAGGAAGACCCTTTCCCTAGAATACTTCCCAGGAGTCACACCTGTTTTAAGGATTCAGAACAATGAGTTCAGAAGTGAGAATCGATGTTTTGGATATCAAGGTTTTGGTCTTCATTCGAGTACGGCCCAAAAGAAGTTCTTTATCTCTTGGGAAGTATAAGAAGTTATCTCCCAGATATTGTGGACCAAAGAAAGTAGGTGATTTAGCTTACGAACTTCTTTTATCTCCTCATCTCAAAGTTCTGAATGCCTTCTATAGAAAAATGTGCCAAACCCAAATCATGGAAAGACGGTAAAACTTCAGTGGCAAGTTACCGTTGGCTTCTAAGTTATGCTAGCTCCTTTACAGTAATCTTACTTCCATCGATCTCCTTTCTTTCTTAATCTCCTTCATGGCTTGGCAACAAGAATTAGTTTTATCCATGATGATTTCTCACCTTCAAGACGCAAGGGAGTCTGTGAAGAAAGATTTTATAGAACAGTATGAGCGCTCACTTTTCCCTCACTTGGGAACTTCTGTAGCGCAGACAAAATGGCGGACCTATCAAGACATAACTAGGGTAACACCCTGGGGTCAGCAACACTTTCGTAACAATGTCCGCTTGGCCATGGTTATTGAAGCTTTGGGTTTGGGTCCCCGATACTACTGCGTCATGAGATCAAGACATCTTGGGTTTTCTGAGCGGGTCTTCTTACTGGCGTGTTTTCTTCCTCATCAGAAGATATGCCTTTATCCCGTTTTTGGCTTGCCTCTCAGAGGTCCTTTTGTTAGAACACCTCATACCACTGAGATAGGTGCGGCAATAACCAACAGAATTATTCCCATAGATGAGTTACCTTATACATGCGCAGCTTGTGAGTGCTGCTTTTGTGATCATGTGATGGACGGGCTTATGGAAGTGTAAAGAGTTCTTCTATCTTTACTGTATAAGTTCCGAGAATGAATAAAGTTTAAATCTTGTTCTTATCTTGAATCTTGCTCTCTTGAGACTTTTTTTTAATTGGTGGTTAATCTTAATTAAAAAATTCTCTCAGTCTCATACTTGTGCATCTTGCGAAATTACCCCTAGTTTGCGAGATGAGGGCATCTCGCGTTTTTCAAGTGGGAGAGAATGTAAGATTCCTCCCCAGCCTCTCAAAATGTCCAGCATCTTCCCCTGTAATCAATCCCTCTTCAGAAATATAAAAGACTTGTTTCTAATTGTTTTAACCTAGAGAGAGAAAATATTCTAGAGAGAGAATATTTAAATTTTTAATATTTTTGGATAGAAAATTATCTCATCTTATTAAAATAAGTTCCCTTGAAACAGAAATTCAAAAAGAACTTTCCAATGTGCAATTGGAATTAATTGGAAATGGGTATAAAGGACCTTGGCCTAAGGGTCTAGATTTTCAGAAATTTTTGAATTATGGTCCAATTAAGGTTCCTATGGGCCAATAGCATCAATCCATGTGTAGGGAGGAGATAAATCCAATTTGTAAAAGAAGATACCCAAAAATGAGTAAATGCTCACATAAGATGAAGAGTTGAAAATGTACAAGGTTTATTAGTAAAAAACTATGAGCAATATTAAAAATATGAGATATTTTGGGTATCCAAAAATGAGTAAATGCTCACATAAGATGAAGAGTTGAAAATGTACAAGGTTTATTAGTAAAAAACTATGAGCAATATTAAAATGATTCCATTATGACACATATGTAAGGAAGGGGAGTTCTTTAAAGGAGGTGCATATTTCACATAAGATGAAGAGTTGAAAATGTACAAGGTTTATTAGTAAAAAAACTATGAGCAATATTAAAATGATTCCATTATGACACATATGTAAGGAAGGGGAGTTCTTTAAAGGAGGTGCATAATTCATATAAGATGAAGAGTTGAAAATGTACAAGGTTTATTAGTTTAAAAAAAACTATGAGCAATATTAAAATGATTCCATTATGACACATATGTAAGGAAGGGGAGTTCTTTAAAGGAGGTGCATATTTCACATGCTTGAATGAGTTTTAAACTCATAAAACTTGAGATATTTCATCTCTCCTCTCTCCTAATTCAAGTCTAGTTCCAAAAAGTTAGCTTAACTGACCTAAAAATGGTCAAAAATTGACCAAACTGATTTGGAAAATTCTAGAATCAGTTTGTTTGGTTAGGAGCTCAATTTTTCCTATAAATAGAAGCCTCCCCCTTGTTGAAAAATATATAGTGTTTATGCATCGTTACTCTACTCCATCTAAGCCAAGACTTGTGAATTCATTTAATAATTCACTAGTTTTTGGAGCTTCCCTCTTTCTTCAATCCCCATTAGTGGTTCCATCAACATACTTAACCAATTGATTGGTTGGGGGCCTCTACCGTGAACAAAGAATCAAGCAATTTGTAAGGTAATTAGTGAATATTGATCTTTTCTATAATTTCTCAATGTTTCTCTCTTCTCAACCCCTCTCAAGCTTGAGAAGCTTAATTGGTATGGTTTTTTAAATGCTATTGAAGTTAATTGGTGAATAGTAGTGAAGAGTTACATAATTTAATAAATGCTATTGAAGTTAATTTCTATTTATGTTTAAATTCTAATGGTTTTCATGTAATTTCTCTCTCTCACTCAAGAAATGGTCATACTCATGACCCATTCTCAATCCAAATCAAGCTTTTCATAAAGCTTTTCCTTAACCCAAGATTAAGCTATGCTTGAGGCCAAATTAATGGCTTTTTTCTATTCTTTTAGTTTATGTATATTGATGATTCAATCCATTATGGATTAATGATCCAATTAGAGATCATTTTAATTATTTCCTTAATGATAAGCTTTATCCCTTAGAAAAATTGAGATTTATCAGTCATAGCAGCGGAGCTATGGCAAAATTTTTATAAAAATTATGCATAAAATAATTTCATTCAAAGCATAAAAAGAGGACTTCCTACCATATTCTAGGAATTATCATCCTAGATTAATTGAAAGAATTTCATTATAATCATGGAGAAATTGAATTTTAATATCATGCATAAAGGATAAGTTTTTATATCAAAAGTGTTATTTTTACCATTTTTATTTTCATGCATAGAAGTATGCATAATGAATAAATTTTTATATCAAAAGTGTTATTTTTATCAATTTTAATTTTTATGCATAGAAGTATGCATAAAAGATAACTTTTTTATATTAAAAGTGTTACTTTTATCATTTTTAATTTTCATGCATGGAAGTATGCATAAAGGAAAATTTTTTATATCAAAAGTGTTACTTTTATCATTTTTAATTTTCATGCATAGAAGTATGCATAAAGGATAATTTTTATATCAAAAGTGTTACTTTTATCATTTTTAATTTTCATGCATAGAAGTATGCATAAAGGAAAATTTTTTATATTAAAAGTGTTACTTTTATCATTTTTAATTTTCATGCATAGAAGTATGCATAAAGGAAAATTTTTTATATCAAAAGTGTTACTTTTATCATTTTTAATTTTCATGCATAGAAGTATGCATAAAGGATAATTTTTTTATATCAAAAGTGTTACTTTTATCATTTTTAATTTTCATGCATAGAAGTATGCATAAAGGAAAAATTTTTATCAAAAGTGTTACTTTTATCATATTGGATTTCATGCATAGAGGTATGCATAAAAGTTGATTATTTTATTATAAAAGTGTTACTTTTATCGTAATTGGATTTCATGCATAGAGATATGCATAAAAGTTGATTATTTTATTATAAAAGTGTTACTTTTATTATATTTGGATTTCATGCATAGAGGTATGCATAAAAGATATTCTTTTTATACTAAAAGTGTGATTTTCATCATAAATGGATTTTATGCATAACTTAGATGCATAAGAGAAATTCTTTTATTCTAAAACTGTAATTCCTACCAGGTTGAATTTATGCATAAGAAGATGCATAAAAGATTGATTTTAATTTCGAAAGTGTTAATCTCCTTAAATGGAATTTATGCATAAATAAATGTGTAGAGAAATCTTATATCAGATATAAGAATTCTCTTAAAAAAAGATATGAAATGTGATAAGATGTGATAAGAGGTGTATGAGATGTGATAAGATTTGATAAGATGCGTATGGAAAGTGATAGGATGTGATAAGAGGTGTATGAGATGTGAAAAGATGTGATAAGATGTGTATGAGATGTGATAGAATGTGTTAAATGTGTTAAGATGAGTTAAGATGTGTTAAGATGTATATGGGATGTGTTAGGACGAGAATGGATGTAATATGGTTGTATGAATGTGATGTGGATGTATACATGTAGATGTATATGTATGAATGTGAATGTGGATGTGGATGTGGATATCTGGATGTTGATACGGATGTGTATGTATGTATGTGGATGTGTATGTATGAATGAGGATGTGAAAATGGATGTATACATGTAGATGTATATGTATGAATGTGAATGTGGATGTGGATGTGGATGTATAGATGTAGATACGGATGTGGATGTATGTATGTGAATGTGGATGTATGAATGAGGATGTGAAAATGGATGTATGCATGTGAATGTGGATGTATGAATATGAATGTGGATGTGTGGATGTAGAAATGGAGGTATGGATGTATGAATGTGGATGTGGATGTATGCATGTAGATGTGTATGTATGAATGTGAAATTGGATGTATGATGTGGACGTACGAACATGGATATGTATGTAGAATAATGAATATGAAGGTGTATGTGAGATAATGTGTAGTCTATATGAGTGAATGGATGAGAACGAGTACACATTGAATGGAATGTGGAATAAGTAATGTGGTCCGAGAGTGGATAATATGGAAAGACAAGAGTTCGTTATAGAAACTGTATTTTGTGACTGTTTGTAAATGACTGTTTTATGTCAAGAATGCTGGAGAAGCATTTTGACCGTCTTGAGGATTAAGGTCATGAAGACCGAACTGATAAAGTTGCAACTGCTGACGGAGAGTCAATGGAGGACGTCTCGCGTAGCAAGGTCGATCGAGGTCTTGACCAGCCTCGGTTCGATTTAAATGGTGAGCTTCCGGTACGGTGGATGAGGGACCAAGGAAGCGGCCTATGAGTGAAGCGCTAGGTCACCTGCGAAGGATCCTAGAGGGTGCTGACCATACGGTGCTCGGGCTCTGGGTTGCCGAAGATACCCACACGTGCGTCGTGGAAGATATTGGAACAAGGAGTAAGAGTTGTTTTCTGAAACCGGGCATGGATCTAGTTGATTGACCTTGCTGGTCCTCAACGGATGAGTCCATGGCTCTTTTATATGGATCTGTGGGTTGATCTAGCTGATCTTCCACGAAGATTCCATTCTATTATATGAATATATTGCCGGTTACTATGAGCTAGGAACTATGGAAAAGGCCCCTGAGAGAACAGGTGGTGAGCGTTCTGGTTGCCAATGATGCCATAAGTACACCGATGAAAGAATGACTAGAAATAAGGATTCAACCAGAGACTTTGAGGATTGTCATCAGTGACATAATGGCTTTATTAAAGGATTGTTTTAAAGATAGTTGATGCTAAGAAAAAGGCAATTTCATATTGGGTGTGTAAGTGGTGTGACTAGTTTTATGTTTGCATGAACTTCCGGCTAGGGGGCCTTGGAACTCTTTTCCTTGGTACCCGGGACAAAACCTAACCAAATTCTTAATTGGATCCCATCACTACAGTGGTTGGGTGGTTGGCTAACCCATGGGATCGGATGGGGTTAGGCTGGACTGATGGATCCATAAATCGAGACTCAATTTCTGTTATTACGATAGATGAAGTAAGTCCCGGATAGTAATTGTTCTATGGATAGGAATCAACGGCTGTGCCTCTTGATGGGGAAAAAAGCGTTGATCCCAATGATCCAAGTGCAAGTTTCTTCCTTGATTTGATCGAGTATCTTTATAGGTGCAGTCGGATCAGTTTGATCACTAATGGTCTTGACTACGTTAGAGTAAAAAGTTATCCTGGAGAAATCGCCCGTGCTTTCCGGATAAGGGAAGTTTTTTCGGGTTCGGTTTTGGAAAAATCGACGAATTAGTCTTTTGTTCGGATATCCATGGACGAGGCCCCGAGTGTGGGACCCTACCTCGCGCATGAAGTGCTACTTCCGCTACTAGTACCCCGAATCCGTTGCGCGGTGGGAACAGGGATCTTACAGTTGGTATCAGAGCAGGTTTTGAAAGCTAATAAAGATAATTAAATTCTTATCTGAAATTGGTAATAAGATTTCAGAAACAGCATTTTCATAATGTATTTTCATTCCGTAAGCTTCTTTAATGAAGAAATTTTAATCAAAGAAATTATTTTTATAGATGGAAGTTCCACATTTATCTGGTATTCCCGACCTCACCCAGTCTCAAGATATGATTGCATTTGCCTTCGAGCATCTCATCTCTTCCGCTTCGACTCAAACAAGCCGAGCAAGACTCGCACGCCATTTCGCGGATTTATATTTTCCTACCTCAGCGGAGAGAATACAACATAAGTGGTTTGCAGGGCAATATGTCCACGCCCATTGCAACCGTCGTACAATGCTGTGGCAGAATCCCTCATTGACTATGATCCTGTTAAAGCTGAAAATGGTGCGTGGTGTCATTCTATATCATTCGACACCTCGAAATTTCAGACTTTCGTGTCGAATTTATAGACTCCTTAGTCGATTTATCCCTAAGGAGAAAATAATAACTCCCTTCGCAGTTAGAGAACTTATGTAACAGGGCATGACTATGGCCCAGTACCGTCGTCTTATGCGTCTCTCGAGGAGATTTTGAATTTTGGAGCTGAGCCACTCTATGTACTTATTGCAACTTGTATATAAATATACAAATGTTTTTTTTTACGGACGATCGGATAAAGAAAAATCTATTTATCAAACTTAAGTCATAGATCTCCAATAAGATCAACTGAGGAGCCAATTATGTCAAAAGTTTATCAAGACGCACAAAAAGGTTGTAATTGTTTGATATAATTCATACGAATTGTTAATTCAAATTGAAATTCGTAAATTAGTAATTGGGTCTTCAATTGGAAGTACCGCAATTGTATGGAACCCTGACTTGCTTGAGACCTAGACATGATGGTATTTACCTTATAGTTTCGAGTATCATGACTATCCGTATATACCGAGGGTATAACTGCAGCTCTTTACCGACAGTATATACGAGTAAATCTAAGACTTGAAATTATAAGCGTTAATGCTATCCAGATGATGATTTTGAATGTGGTTGATATGATTTTTAATTCTGTTTGGGAACTGATGAATTGATTTGGATTCTGATTGAAAAATGATGATCCTTGAAAATGGGTTGAAATGTAATAAGCTGAGCGAAACCACAATGTGGATGATTGGGATAAGTCCCTGTAATGATAAATGATGAAAATGATTCAGCAAATCACTATGAGATTAGTGGATTGTGTTGTCAAATTGCTACTGTTAATACTTGAGACGGTAGATCAAGTTAAGGGATGACAAATTGAGAACTTGCTTAACTTAAATTCCGTGGAGGAATGTTCAGAAGGAAATTTTTCGGTCTAATGGACCATTCTCGTGTTAAAGATATGAATGATATGATATGAATGAATTGTTATTTAATGATGAGTTCTATATAAGGGATATTTATCTCCATATTCTGTTGGGTTGACCGGAATATAAGGAACCCCAGAATAAATTGGATCTTAAGCAAAAGAGTTGTCCTCTACTTGCGAGATGAGGACATCTTGCACCTTTTAAGTGGGGTAGAATGTAAGATTCCTCTCCAGCCTTCGAGGTATACAGGAGTAAGAATCTCCCTTTTTGATCTTATAATTATTCCCTCTCTAAAATAAAAGAAAGATTCTGTTTAAAAGAGGAAGACCCTTTCCCTAGAATACTTCCCAGGAGTCACACCTGTTTTAAGGATTCAGAACAATGAGTTCAGAAGTGAGAATCGATGTTTTGGATATCAAGGTTTTGGTCTTCATTCGAGTACGGCCCAAAAGAAGTTCTTTATCTTTTGGGAAGTATAAGAAGTTATCTCCCAGATATTGTGGACCAAAGAAAGTAGGTGATTTAGCTTACGAACTTCTTTTATCTCCTCATCTCAAAGTTCTGAATGCCTTCTATAGAAAAATGTGCCAAACCCAAATCATGGAAAGACGGTAAAACTTCAGTGGCAAGTTACCGTTGGCTTCTAAGTTATGCTAGCTCCTTTACAGTAATCTTACTTCCATCGATCTCCTTTCTTTCTTAATCTCCTTCATGGCTTGGCAACAAGAATTAGTTTTATCCATGATGATTTCTCACCTTCAAGACGCAAGGGAGTCTGTGAAGAAAGATTTTATAGAACAGTATGAGCGCTCACTTTTCCCTCACTTGGGAACTTCTGTAGCGCAGACAAAATGGCGGACCTATCAAGACATAACTAGGGTAACACCCTGGGGTCAGCAACACTTTCGTAACAATGTCCGCTTGGCCATGGTTATTGAAGCTTTGGGTTTGGGTCCCCGATACTACTGCGTCATGAGATCAAGACATCTTGGGTTTTCTGAGCGGGTCTTCTTACTGGCGTGTTTTCTTCCTCATCAGAAGATATGCCTTTATCCCGTTTTTGGCTTGCCTCTCAGAGGTCCTTTTGTTAGAACACCTCATACCACTAAGATAGGTGCGGCAATAACCAACAGAATTATTCCCATAGATGAGTTACCTTATACATGCGCAGCTTGTGAGTGCTGCTTTTGTGATCATATGATGGACGGGCTTATGGAAGTGTAAAGAGTTCTTCTATCTTTACTGTATAAGTTCCGAGAATGAATAAAGTTTAAATCTTGTTCTTATCTTGAATCTTGCTCTCTTGAGACTTTTTTTTAATTGGTGGTTAATCTTAATTAAAAAATTCTCTCAGTCTCATACTTGTGCATCTTGCGAAATTACCCCTAGTTTGCGAGATGAGGGCATCTCGCGTTTTTCAAGTGGGAGAGAATGTAAGATTCCTCCCCAGCCTCTCAAAATGTCCAGCATCTTCCCCTGTAATCAATCCCTCTTCAGAAATATAAAAGACTTGTTTCTAATTGTTTTAACCTAGAGAGAGAAAATATTCTAGAGAGAGAATATTCAAATTTTTAATATTTTTGGATAGAAAATTATCTCATCTTATTAAAATAAGTTCCCTTGAAACAGAAATTCAAAAAGAACTTTCCAATGTGCAATTGGAATTAATTGGAAATGGGTATAAAGGACCTTGGCCTAAGGGTCTAGATTTTCAGAAATTTTTGAATTATGGTCCAATTAAGGTTCCTATGGGCCAATAGCATCAATCCATGTGTAGGGAGGAGATAAATCCAATTTGTAAAAGAAGATACCCAAAAATGAGTAAATGCTCACATAAGATGAAGAGTTGAAAATGTACAAGGTTTATTAGTAAAAAACTATGAGCAATATTAAAAATATGAGATATTTTGGGTATCCAAAAATGAGTAAATGCTCACATAAGATGAAGAGTTGAAAATGTACAAGGTTTATTAGTAAAAAACTATGAGCAATATTAAAATGATTCCATTATGACACATATGTAAGGAAGGGGAGTTCTTTAAAGGAGGTGCATATTTCACATAAGATGAAGAGTTGAAAATGTACAAGGTTTATTAGTAAAAAAACTATGAGCAATATTAAAATGATTCCATTATGACACATATGTAAGGAAGGGGAGTTCTTTAAAGGAGGTGCATAATTCATATAAGATGAAGAGTTGAAAATGTACAAGGTTTATTAGTTTAAAAAAAACTATGAGCAATATTAAAATGATTCCATTATGACACATATGTAAGGAAGGGGAGTTCTTTAAAGGAGGTGCATATTTCACATGCTTGAATGAGTTTTAAACTCATAAAACTTGAGATATTTCATCTCTCCTCTCTCCTAATTCAAGTCTAGTTCCAAAAAGTTAGCTTAACTGACCTAAAAATGGTCAAAAATTGACCAAACTGATTTGGAAAATTCTAGAATCAGTTTGTTTGGTTAGGAGCTCAATTTTTCCTATAAATAGAAGCCTCCCCCTTGTTGAAAAATATATAGTGTTTATGCATCGTTACTCTACTCCATCTAAGCCAAGACTTGTGAATTCATTTAATAATTCACTAGTTTTTGGAGCTTCCCTCTTTCTTCAATCCCCATTAGTGGTTCCATCAACATACTTAACCAATTGATTGGTTGGGGGCCTCTACCGTGAACAAAGAATCAAGCAATTTGTAAGGTAATTAGTGAATATTGATCTTTTCTATAATTTCTCAATGTTTCTCTCTTCTCAACCCCTCTCAAGCTTGAGAAGCTTAATTGGTATGGTTTTTTAAATGCTATTGAAGTTAATTGGTGAATAGTAGTGAAGAGTTACATAATTTAATAAATGCTATTGAAGTTAATTTCTATTTATGTTTAAATTCTAATGGTTTTCATGTAATTTCTCTCTCTCACTCAAGAAATGGTCATACTCATGACCCATTCTCAATCCAAATCAAGCTTTTCATAAAGCTTTTCCTTAACCCAAGATTAAGCTATGCTTGAGGCCAAATTAATGGCTTTTTTCTATTCTTTTAGTTTATGTATATTGATGATTCAATCCATTATGGATTAATGATCCAATTAGAGATCATTTTAATTATTTCCTTAATGATAAGCTTTATCCCTTAGAAAAATTGAGATTTATCAGTCATAGCAGCGGAGCTATGGCAAAATTTTTATAAAAATTATGCATAAAATAATTTCATTCAAAGCATAAAAAGAGGACTTTCTACCATATTCTAGGAATTATCATCCTAGATTAATTGAAAGAATTTCATTATAATCATGGAGAAATTGAATTTTAATATCATGCATAAAGGATAAGTTTTTATATCAAAAGTGTTATTTTTACCATTTTTATTTTCATGCATAGAAGTATGCATAATGAATAAATTTTTATATCAAAAGTGTTATTTTTATCAATTTTAATTTTTATGCATAGAAGTATGCATAAAAGATAACTTTTTTATATTAAAAGTGTTACTTTTATCATTTTTAATTTTCATGCATGGAAGTATGCATAAAGGAAAATTTTTTATATCAAAAGTGTTACTTTTATCATTTTTAATTTTCATGCATAGAAGTATGCATAAAGGATAATTTTTATATCAAAAGTGTTACTTTTATCATTTTTAATTTTCATGCATAGAAGTATGCATAAAGGAAAATTTTTTATATCAAAAGTGTTACTTTTATCATTTTTAATTTTCATGCATAGAAGTATGCATAAAGGAAAATTTTTTATATCAAAAGTGTTACTTTTATCATTTTTAATTTTCATGCATAGAAGTATGCATAAAGGATAATTTTTTTATATCAAAAGTGTTACTTTTATCATTTTTAATTTTCATGCATAGAAGTATGCATAAAGGAAAAAATTTTATCAAAAGTGTTACTTTTATCATATTGGATTTCATGCATAGAGGTATGCATAAAAGTTGATTATTTTATTATAAAAGTGTTACTTTTATCATAATTGGATTTCATGCATAGAGATATGCATAAAAGTTGATTATTTTATTATAAAAGTGTTACTTTTATTATATTTGGATTTCATGCATAGAGGTATGCATAAAAGATATTCTTTTTATACTAAAAGTGTGATTTTCATCATAAATGGATTTTATGCATAACTTAGATGCATAAGAGAAATTCTTTTATTCTAAAACTGTAATTCCTACCAGGTTGAATTTATGCATAAGAAGATGCATAAAAGATTGATTTTAATTTCGAAAGTGTTAATCTCCTTAAATGGAATTTATGCATAAATAAATGTGTAGAGAAATCTTATATCAAATATAAGAATTCTCTTAAAAAAAGATATGAAATGTGATAAGATGTGATAAGAGGTGTATGAGATGTGATAAGATTTGATAAGATGCGTATGGAAAGTGATAGGATGTGATAAGAGGTGTATGAGATGTGAAAAGATGTGATAAGATGTGTATGAGATGTGATAGAATGTGTTAAATGTGTTAAGATGAGTTAAGATGTGTTAAGATGTATATGGGATGTGTTAGGACGAGAATGGATGTAATATGGTTGTATGAATGTGATGTGGATGTATACATGTAGATGTATATGTATGAATGTGAATGTGGATGTGGATGTGGATATATGGATGTTGATACGGATGTGTATGTATGTATGTGGATGTGTATGTATGAATGAGGATGTGAAAATGGATGTATACATATAGATGTATATGTATGAATGTGAATGTGGATGTGGATGTGGATGTATAGATGTAGATACGGATGTGGATGTATGTATGTGAATGTGGATGTATGAATGAGGATGTGAAAATGGATGTATGCATGTGAATGTGGATGTATGAATATGAATGTGGATGTGTGGATGTAGAAATGGAGGTATGGATGTATGAATGTGGATGTGGATGTATGCATGTAGATGTGTATGTATGAATGTGAAATTGGATGTATGATGTGGACGTACGAACATGGATATGTATGTAGAATAATGAATATGAAGGTGTATGTGAGATAATGTGTAGTCTATATGAGTGAATGGATGAGAACGAGTACACATTGAATGGAATGTGGAATAAGTAATGTGGTCCGAGAGTGGATAATATGGAAAGACAAGAGTTCGTTATAGAAACTGTATTTTGTGACTGTTTGTAAATGACTGTTTTATGTCAAGAATGCTGGAGAAGCATTTTGACCGTCTTGAGGATTAAGGTCATGAAGACCGAACTGATAAAGTTGCAACTGCTGACGGAGAGTCAATGGAGGACGTCTCGCGTAGCAAGGTCGATCGAGGTCTTGACCAGCCTCGGTTCGATTTAAATGGTGAGCTTCCGGTACGGTGGATGAGGGACCAAGGAAGCGGCCTATGAGTGAAGCGCTAGGTCACCTGCGAAGGATCCTAGAGGGTGCTGACCATACGGTGCTCGGGCTCTGGGTTGCCGAAGATACCCACACGTGCGTCGTGGAAGATATTGGAACAAGGAGTAAGAGTTGTTTTCTGAAACCGGGCATGGATCTAGTTGATTGACCTTGCTGGTCCTCAACGGATGAGTCCATGGCTCTTTTATATGGATCTGTGGGTTGATCTAGCTGATCTTCCACGAAGATTCCATTCTATTATATGAATATATTGCCGGTTACTATGAGCTAGGAACTATGGAAAAGGCCCCTGAGAGAACAGGTGGTGAGCGTTCTGGTTGCCAATGATGCCATAAGTACACCGATGAAAGAATGACTAGAAATAAGGATTCAACCAGAGACTTTGAGGATTGTCATCAGTGACATAATGGCTTTATTAAAGGATTGTTTTAAAGGTAGTTGATGCTAAGAAAAAGGCAATTTCATATTGGGTGTGTAAGTGGTGTGACTAGTTTTATGTTTGCATGAACTTCCGGCTAGGGGGCCTTGGAACTCTTTTCCTTGGTACCCGGGACAAAACCTAACCAAATTCTTAATTGGATCCCATCACTACAGTGGTTGGGTGGTTGGCTAACCCATGGGATCGGATGGGGTTAGGCTGGACTGATGGATCCATAAATCGAGACTCAATTTCTGTTATTACGATAGATGAAGTAAGTCCTGGATAGTAATTGTTCTATGGATAGGAATCAACGGCTGTGCCTCTTGATGGGGAAAAAAGCGTTGATCCCAATGATCCAAGTGCAAGTTTCTTCCTTGATTTGATCGAGTATCTTTATAGGTGCAGTCGGATCAGTTTGATCACTAATGGTCTTGACTACGTTAGAGTAAAAAGTTATCCTGGAGAAATCGCCCGTGCTTTCCGGATAAGGGAAGTTTTTTCGGGTTCGGTTTTGGAAAAATCGACGAATTAGTCTTTTGTTCGGATATCCATGGACGAGGCCCCGAGTGTGGGACCCTACCTCGCGCATGAAGTGCTACTTCCGCTACTAGTACCCCGAATCCGTTGCGCGGTGGGAACAGGGATCTTACAGTTGGTATCAGAGCAGGTTTTGAAAGCTAATAAAGATAATTAAATTCTTATCTGAAATTGGTAATAAGATTTCAGAAACAGCATTTTCATAATGTATTTTCATTCCGTAAGCTTCTTTAATGAAGAAATTTTAATCAAAGAAATTATTTTTATAGATGGAAGTTCCACATTTATCTGGTATTCCCGACCTCACCCAGTCTCAAGATATGATTGCATTTGCCTTCGAGCATCTCATCTCTTCCGCTTCGACTCAAACAAGCCGAGCAAGACTCGCATGCCATTTCGCGGATTTATATTTTCCTACCTCAGCGGAGAGAATACAACATAAGTGGTTTGCAGGGCAATATGTCCACGCCCATTGCAACCGCCGTACAATGCTGTGGCAGAATCCCTCATTGACTATGATCCTGTTAAAGCTGAAAATGGTGCGTGGTGTCATTCTATATCATTCGACACCTCGAAATTTCAGACTTTCGTGTCGAATTTATAGACTCCTTAGTCGATTTATCCCTAAGGAGAAAATAATAACTCCCTTCGCAGTTAGAGAACTTATGTAACAGGGCATGACTATGGCCCAGTACCGTCGTCTTATGCGTCTCTCGAGGAGATTTTGAATTTTGGAGCTGAGCCACTCTATGTACTTATTGCAACTTGTATATAAATATACAAATGTTTTTTTTTACGGACGATCGGATAAAGAAAAATCTATTTATCAAACTTAAGTCATAGATCTCCAATAAGATCAACTGAGGAGCCAATTATGTCAAAAGTTTATCAAGACGCACAAAAAGGTTGTAATTATTTGATATAATTCATACGAATTGTTAATTCAAATTGAAATTCGTAAATTAGTAATTGGGTCTTCAATTGGAAGTACCGCAATTGTATGGAACCCTGACTTGCTTGAGACCTAGACATGATGGTATTTACCTTATAGTTTCGAGTATCATGACTATCCGTATATACCGAGGGTATAACTGCAGCTCTTTACCGACAGTATATACGAGTAAATCTAAGACTTGAAATTATAAGCGTTAATGCTATCCAGATGATGATTTTGAATGTGGTTGATATGATTTTTAATTCTGTTTGGGAACTGATGAATTGATTTGGATTCTGATTGAAAAATGATGATCCTTGAAAATGGGTTGAAATGTAATAAGCTGAGCGAAACCACAATGTGGATGATTGGGATAAGTCCCTGTAATGATAAATGATGAAAATGATTCAGCAAATCACTATGAGATTAGTGGATTGTGTTGTCAAATTGCTACTGTTAATACTTGAGACGGTAGATCAAGTTAAGGGATGACAAATTGAGAACTTGCTTAACTTAAATTCCGTGGAGGAATGTTCAGAAGGAAATTTTTCGGTCTAATGAACCATTCTCGTGTTAAAGATATGAATGATATGATATGAATGAATTGTTATTTAATGATGAGTTCTATATAAGGGATATTTATCTCCATATTCTGTTGGGTTGACCGGAATATAAGGAACCCCAGAATAAATTGGATCTTAAGCAAAAGAGTTGTCCTCTACTTGCGAGATGAGGACATCTTGCACCTTTTAAGTGGGGTAGAATGTAAGATTCCTCTCCAGCCTTCGAGGTATACAGGAGTAAGAATCTCCCTTTTTGATCTTATAATTATTCCCTCTCTAAAATAAAAGAAAGATTCTGTTTAAAAGAGGAAGACCCTTTCCCTAGAATACTTCCCAGGAGTCACACCTGTTTTAAGGATTCAGAACAATGAGTTCAGAAGTGAGAATCGATGTTTTGGATATCAAGGTTTTGGTCTTCATTCGAGTACGGCCCAAAAGAAGTTCTTTATCTCTTGGGAAGTATAAGAAGTTATCTCCCAGATATTGTGGACCAAAGAAAGTAGGTGATTTAGCTTACGAACTTCTTTTATCTCCTCATCTCAAAGTTCTGAATGCCTTCTATAGAAAAATGTGCCAAACCCAAATCATGGAAAGACGGTAAAACTTCAGTGGCAAGTTACCGTTGGCTTCTAAGTTATGCTAGCTCCTTTACAGTAATCTTACTTCCATCGATCTCCTTTCTTTCTTAATCTCCTTCATGGCTTGGCAACAAGAATTAGTTTTATCCATGATGATTTCTCACCTTCAAGACGCAAGGGAGTCTGTGAAGAAAGATTTTATAGAACAGTATGAGCGCTCACTTTTCCCTCACTTGGGAACTTCTGTAGCGCAGACAAAATGGCGGACCTATCAAGACATAACTAGGGTAACACCCTGGGGTCAGCAACACTTTCGTAACAATGTCCGCTTGGCCATGGTTATTGAAGCTTTGGGTTTGGGTCCCCGATACTACTGCGTCATGAGATCAAGACATCTTGGGTTTTCTGAGCGGGTCTTCTTACTGGCGTGTTTTCTTCCTCATCAGAAGATATGCCTTTATCCCGTTTTTGGCTTGCCTCTCAGAGGTCCTTTTGTTAGAACACCTCATACCACTGAGATAGGTGCGGCAATAACCAACAGAATTATTCCCATAGATGAGTTACCTTATACATGCGCAGCTTGTGAGTGCTGCTTTTGTGATCATATGATGGACGGGCTTATGGAAGTGTAAAGAGTTCTTCTATCTTTACTGTATAAGTTCCGAGAATGAATAAAGTTTAAATCTTGTTCTTATCTTGAATCTTGCTCTCTTGAGACTTTTTTTTAATTGGTGGTTAATCTTAATTAAAAAATTCTCTCAGTCTCATACTTGTGCATCTTGCGAAATGACCCCTAGTTTGCGAGATGAGGGCATCTCGCGTTTTTCAAGTGGGAGAGAATGTAAGATTCCTCCCCAGCCTCTCAAAATGTCCAGCATCTTCCCCTGTAATCAATCCCTCTTCAGAAATATAAAAGACTTGTTTCTAATTGTTTTAACCTAGAGAGAGAAAATATTCTAGAGAGAGAATATTCAAATTTTTAATATTTTTGGATAGAAAATTATCTCATCTTATTAAAATAAGTTCCCTTGAAACAGAAATTCAAAAAGAACTTTCCAATGTGCAATTGGAATTAATTGGAAATGGGTATAAAGGACCTTGGCCTAAGGGTCTAGATTTTCAGAAATTTTTGAATTATGGTCCAATTAAGGTTCCTATGGGCCAATAGCATCAATCCATGTGTAGGGAGGAGATAAATCCAATTTGTAAAAGAAGATACCCAAAAATGAGTAAATGCTCACATAAGATGAAGAGTTGAAAATGTACAAGGTTTATTAGTAAAAAACTATGAGCAATATTAAAAATATGAGATATTTTGGGTATCCAAAAATGAGTAAATGCTCACATAAGATGAAGAGTTGAAAATGTACAAGGTTTATTAGTAAAAAACTATGAGCAATATTAAAATGATTCCATTATGACACATATGTAAGGAAGGGGAGTTCTTTAAAGGAGGTGCATATTTCACATAAGATGAAGAGTTGAAAATGTACAAGGTTTATTAGTAAAAAAACTATGAGCAATATTAAAATGATTCCATTATGACACATATGTAAGGAAGGGGAGTTCTTTAAAGGAGGTGCATAATTCACATAAGATGAAGAGTTGAAAATGTACAAGGTTTATTAGTTTAAAAAAAAACTATGAGCAATATTAAAATGATTCCATTATGACACATATGTAAGGAAGGGGAGTTCTTTAAAGGAGGTGCATATTTCACATGCTTGAATGAGTTTTAAACTCATAAAAATTGAGATATTTCATCTCTCCTCTCTCCTAATTCAAGTCTAGTTCCAAAAAGTTAGCTTAACTGACCTAAAAATGGTCAAAAATTGACCAAACTGATTTGGAAAATTCTAGAATCAGTTTGTTTGGTTAGGAGCTCAATTTTTCCTATAAATAGAAGCCTCCCCCTTGTTGAAAAATATATAGTGTTTATGCATCGTTACTCTACTCCATCTAAGCCAAGACTTGTGAATTCATTTAATAATTCACTAGTTTTTGGAGCTTCCCTCTTTCTTCAATCCCCATTAGTGGTTCCATCAACATACTTAACCAATTGATTGGTTGGGGGCCTCTACCGTGAACAAAGAATCAAGCAATTTGTAAGGTAATTAGTGAATATTGATCTTTTCTATAATTTCTCAATGTTTCTCTCTTCTCAACCCCTCTCAAGCTTGAGAAGCTTAATTGGTATGGTTTTTTAAATGCTATTGAAGTTAATTGGTGAATAGTAGTGAAGAGTTACATAATTTAATAAATTCTATTGAAGTTAATTTCTATTTATGTTTAAATTCTAATGGTTTTCATGTAATTTCTCTCTCTCACTCAAGAAATGGTCATACTCATGACCCATTCTCAATCCAAATCAAGCTTTTCATAAAGCTTTTCCTTAACCCAAGATTAAGCTATGCTTGAGGCCAAATTAATGGCTTTTTTCTATTCTTTTAGTTTATGTATATTGATGATTCAATCCATTATGGATTAATCATCCAATTAGAGATCATTTTAATTATTTTCTTAATGATAAGCTTTATCCCTTAGAAAAATTGAGATTTATCAGTCATAGCAGCGGAGCTATGGCAAAATTTTTATAAAAATTATGCATAAAATAATTTCATTCAAAGCATAAAAAGAGGACTTCCTACCATATTCTAGGAATTATCATCCTAGATTAATTGAAAGAATTTCATTATAATCATGGAGAAATTGAATTTTAATATCATGCATAAAGGATAAGTTTTTATATCAAAAGTGTTATTTTTACCATTTTTATTTTCATGCATAGAAGTATGCATAATGAATAAATTTTTATATCAAAAGTGTTATTTTTATCAATTTTAATTTTTATGCATAGAAGTATGCATAAAAGATAACTTTTTTATATTAAAAGTGTTACTTTTATCATTTTTAATTTTCATGCATGGAAGTATGCATAAAGGAAAATTTTTTATATCAAAAGTGTTACTTTTATCATTTTTAATTTTCATGCATAGAAGTATGCATAAAGGATAATTTTTATATCAAAAGTGTTACTTTTATCATTTTTAATTTTCATGCATAGAAGTATGCATAAAGGAAAATTTTTTATATCAAAAGTGTTACTTTTATCATTTTTAATTTTCATGCATAGAAGTATGCATAAAGGAAAATTTTTTATATCAAAAGTGTTACTTTTATCATTTTTAATTTTCATGCATAGAAGTATGCATAAAGGATAATTTTTTTATATCAAAAGTGTTACTTTTATCATTTTTAATTTTCATGCATAGAAGTATGCATAAAGGAAAAAATTTTATCAAAAGTGTTACTTTTATCATATTGGATTTCATGCATAGAGGTATGCATAAAAGTTGATTATTTTATTATAAAAGTGTTACTTTTATCATAATTGGATTTCATGCATAGAGATATGCATAAAAGTTGATTATTTTATTATAAAAGTGTTACTTTTATTATATTTAGATTTCATGCATAGAGGTATGCATAAAAGATATTCTTTTTATACTAAAAGTGTGATTTTCATCATAAATGGATTTTATGCATAACTTAGATGCATAAGAGAAATTCTTTTATTCTAAAAGTGTAATTCCTACCAGGTTGAATTTATGCATAAGAAGATGCATAAAAGATTGATTTTAATTTCGAAAGTGTTAATCTCCTTAAATGGAATTTATGCATAAATAAATGTGTAGAGAAATCTTATATCAAATATAAGAATTCTCTTAAAAAAAGATATGAAATGTGATAAGATGTGATAAGAGGTGTATGAGATGTGATAAGATTTGATAAGATGCGTATGGAAAGTGATAGGATGTGATAAGAGGTGTATGAGATGTGAAAAGATGTGATAAGATGTGTATGAGATGTGATAGAATGTGTTAAATGTGTTAAGATGAGTTAAGATGTGTTAAGATGTATATGGGATGTGTTAGGACGAGAATGGATGTAATATGGTTGTATGAATGTGATGTGGATGTATACATGTAGATGTATATGTATGAATGTGAATGTGGATGTGGATGTGGATATATGGATGTTGATACGGATGTGTATGTATGTATGTGGATGTGTATGTATGAATGAGGATGTGAAAATGGATGTATACATGTAGATGTATATGTATGAATGTGAATGTGGATGTGGATGTGGATGTATAGATGTAGATACGGATGTGGATGTATGTATGTGAATGTGGATGTATGAATGAGGATGTGAAAATGGATGTATGCATGTGAATGTGGATGTATGAATATGAATGTGGATGTGTGGATGTAGAAATGGAGGTATGGATGTATGAATGTGGATGTGGATGTATGCATGTAGATGTGTATGTATGAATGTGAAATTGGATGTATGATGTGGACGTACGAACATGGATATGTATGTAGAATAATGAATATGAAGGTGTATGTGAGATAATGTGTAGTCTATATGAGTGAATGGATGAGAACGAGTACACATTGAATGGAATGTGGAATAAGTAATGTGGTCCGAGAGTGGATAATATGGAAAGACAAGAGTTCGTTATAGAAACTGTATTTTGTGACTGTTTGTAAATGACTGTTTTATGTCAAGAATGCTGGAGAAGCATTTTGACCGTCTTGAGGATTAAGGTCATGAAGACCGAACTGATAAAGTTGCAACTGCTGACGGAGAGTCAATGGAGGACGTCTCGCGTAGCAAGGTCGATCGAGGTCTTGACCAGCCTCGGTTCGATTTAAATGGTGAGCTTCCGGTACGGTGGATGAGGGACCAAGGAAGCGGCCTATGAGTGAAGCGCTAGGTCACCTGCGAAGGATCCTAGAGGGTGCTGACCATACGGTGCTCGGGCTCTGGGTTGCCGAAGATACCCACACGTGCGTCGTGGAAGATATTGGAACAAGGAGTAAGAGTTGTTTTCTGAAACCGGGCATGGATCTAGTTGATTGACCTTGCTGGTCCTCAACGGATGAGTCCATGGCTCTTTTATATGGATCTGTGGGTTGATCTAGCTCATCTTCCACGGAGATTCCATTCTATTATATGAATATATTGCCGGTTACTATGAGCTAGGAACTATGGAAAAGGCCCCTGAGAGAACAGGTGGTGAGCGTTCTGGTTGCCAATGATGCCATAAGTACACCGATGAAAGAATGACTAGAAATAAGGATTCAACCAGAGACTTTGAGGATTGTCATCAGTGACATAATGGCTTTATTAAAGGATTGTTTTAAAGGTAGTTGATGCTAAGAAAAAGGCAATTTCATATTGGGTGTGTAAGTGCTGTGACTAGTTTTATGTTTGCATGAACTTCCGGCTAGGGAGCCTTGGAACTCTTTTCCTTGGTACCCGGGACAAAACCTAACCAAATTCTTAATTGGATCCCATCACTACAGTGGTTGGGTGGTTGGCTAACCCATGGGATCGGGGGATGGGGTTAGGCTGGACTGATGGATCCATAAATCGAGACTCAATTTCTGTTATTACGATAGATGAAGTAAGTCCCGGATAGTAATTGTTCTATGGATAGGAATCAACGGCTGTGCCTCTTGATGGGAAAAAAAGCATTGATCCCAATGATCCAAGTGCAAGTTTCTTCCTTGATTTGACCGAGTATCTTTATAGGTGCAGTCGGATCAGTTTGATCACTAATGGTCTTGACTACGTTAGAGTAAAAAGTTATCCTGGAGAAATCGCCCGTGCTTTCCGGATAAGGGAAGTTTTTTCGGGTTCGGTTTTGGAAAAATCGACGAATTAGTCTTTTGTTCGGATATCCATGGACGAGGCCCCGAGTGTGGGACCCTGCCTCGCGCATGAAGTGCTACTTCCGCTACTAGTACCCCGAATCCGTTGCGCGGTGGGAACAGGGATCTTACAGCTGGTATCAGAGCAGGTTTTGAAAGCTAATAAAGATAATTAAATTCTTATCTGAAATTGATAATAAGATTTCAGAAACAGCATTTTCATAATGTATTTTCATTCCGTAAGCTTCTTTAATAAAGAAATTTTAATCAAAGAAATTATTTTTATAGATGGAAGTTCCACATTTATCTGGTATTCCCGACCTCACCCAGTCTCAAGATATGATTGCATTTGCCTTCGAGCATCTCATCTCTTCCGCTTCGACTCAAACAAGCCGAGCAAGACTCGCACGCCATTTCGCGGATTTATATTTTCCTACCCCAGCGGAGAGAATACAACACAAGTGGTTTGCAGGGCAATATGTCCACGCCCATTGCAACCGCCGTACAATGCTGTGGCAGAATCCCTCATTGACTATGATCCTGTTAAAGCTGAAAATGGTGCGTGGTGTCATTCTATATCATTCGACACCTCGAAATTTCAGACTTTCATGTCGAATTTATAGACTCCTTAGTCGATTTATCCCTAAGGAGGAAATAATAACTCCCTTCGCAGTTAGAGAACTTATGTAACAGGGCATGACTATGGCCCAGTACCGTCGTCTTATGCGTCTCTCGAGGAGATATTGAATTTTGGAGCTGAGCCACTCTATGTACTTATTGCAACTTGTATATAAATATACAAATGTTTTTTTTTACGGACGATCGGATAAAGAAAAATCTATTTATCAAACTTAAGTCATAGATCTCCAATAAGATCAACTGAGGAGCCAATTATGTCAAAAGTTTATCAAGACGCACAAAAAGGTTGTAATTGTTTGATATAATTCATACAAATTGTTAATTCAAATTGAAATTCGTAAATTAGTAATTGGGTCTTCAATTGGAAGTACCGCAATTGTATGGAACCCTGACTTGCTTGAGACCTAGACATGATGGTATTTACCTTATAGTTTCGAGTATCATGACTATCCGTATATACCGAGGGTATAACTGCAGCTCTTTACCGACAGTATATACGAGTAAATCTAAGACTTGAAATTATAAGCGTTAATGCTATCCAGATGATGATTTTGAATGTGGTTGATATGATTTTTAATTCTGTTTGGAAACTGATGAATTGATTTGGATTCTGATTGAAAAATGATGATCCTTGAAAATGGGTTGAAATGTAATAAGCTGAGCGAAACCACAATGTGGATGATTGGGATAAGTCCCTGTAATGATAAATGATGAAAATGATTCAGCAAATCACTATGAGATTAGTGGATTGTGTTGTCAAATTGCTACTGTTAATACTTGAGACGGTAGATCAAGTTAAGGGATGACAAATTGAGAACTTGCTTAACTTAAATTCCGTGGAGGAATGTTCAGAAGGAAATTTTTCGGTCTAATGGACCATTATCGTGTTAAAGATATGAATGATATGATATGAATGAATTGTTATTTAATGATGAGTTCTATATAAGGGATATTTATCTCCATATTCTGTTGGGTTGACCGGAATATAAGGAACCCCAGAATAAATTGGATCTTAAGCAAAAGAGTTGTCCTCTACTTGCGAGATGAGGACATCTTGCACCTTTTAAGTGGGGTAGAATGTAAGATTCCTCTCCAGCCTTCGAGGTATACAGGAGTAAGAATCTCCCTTTTTGATCTTATAATTATTCCCTCTCTAAAATAAAAGAAAGATTCTGTTTAAAAGAGGAAGACCCTTTCCCTAGAATACTTCCCAGGAGTCACACCTGTTTTAAGGATTCAGAACAATGAGTTCAGAAGTGAGAATCGATGTTTTGGATATCAAGGTTTTGGTCTTCATTCGAGTACGGCCCAAAAGAAGTTCTTTATCTCTTGGGAAGTATAAGAAGTTATCTCCCAGATATTGTGGACCAAAGAAAGTAGGTGATTTAGCTTACGAACTTCTTTTATCTCCTCATCTCAAAGTTCTGAATGCCTTCTATAGAAAAATGTGCCAAACCCAAATCATGGAAAGATGGTAAAACTTCAGTGGCAAGTTACCGTTGGCTTCTAAGTTATGCTAGCTCCTTTACAGTAATCTTACTTCCATCGATCTCCTTTCTTTCTTAATCTCCTTCATGGCTTGGCAACAAGAATTAGTTTTATCCATGATGATTTCTCACCTTCAAGACGCAAGGGAGTCTGTGAAGAAAGATTTTATAGAACAGTATGAGCGCTCACTTTTCCCTCACTTGGGAACTTCTGTAGCGCAGACAAAATGGCGGACCTATCAAGACATAACTAGGGTAACACCCTGGGGTCAGCAACACTTTCGTAACAATGTCCGCTTGGCCATGGTTATTGAAGCTTTGGGTTTGGGTCCCCGATACTACTGCGTCATGAGATCAAGACATCTTGGGTTTTCTAAGCGGGTCTTCTTACTGGCGTGTTTTCTTCCTCATCAGAAGATATGCCTTTATCCCGTTTTTGGCTTGCCTCTCAGAGGTCCTTTTGTTAGAACACCTCATACCACTGAGATAGGTGCGGCAATAACCAACAGAATTATTCCCATAGATGAGTTACCTTATACATTTGCAGCTTGTGAGTGCTGCTTTTGTGATCATATGATGGACGGGCTTATGGAAGTGTAAAGAGTTCTTCTATCTTTACTGTATAAGTTCCGAGAATGAATAAAGTTTAAATCTTGTTCTTATCTTGAATCTTGCTCTCTTGAGACTTTTTTTTAATTGGTGGTTAATCTTAATTAAAAAATTCTCTCAGTCTCATACTTGTGCATCTTGCGGAATTACCCCCACCAGTTTGCGAGATGAGGGCATCTCGCGTTTTTCAAGTGGGAGAGAATGTAAGATTCCTCCCCAGCCTCTCAAAATGTCCAGCATCTTCCCCTGTAATCAATCCCTCTTCAGAAATATAAAAGACTTGTTTCTAATTGTTTTAACCTAGAGAGAGAAAATATTCTAGAGAGAGAATATTCAAATTTTTAATATTTTTGGATAGAAAATTATCTCATCTTATTAAAATAAGTTCCCTTGAAACAGAAATTCAAAAAGAACTTTCCAATGTGCAATTGGAATTAATTGGAAATGGGTATAAAGGACCTTGGCCTAAGGGTCTAGATTTTCAGAAATTTTTGAATTATGGTCCAATTAAGGTTCCTATGGACCAATAGCATCAATCCATGTGTAGGGAGGAGATAAATCCAATTTGTAAAAGAAGATACCCAAAAATGAGTAAATGCTCACATAAGATGAAGAGTTGAAAATGTACAAGGTTTATTAGTAAAAAACTATGAGCAATATTAAAAATATGAGATATTTTGGGTATCCAAAAATGAGTAAATGCTCACATAAGATGAAGAGTTGAAAATGTACAAGGTTTATTAGTAAAAAACTATGAGCAATATTAAAATGATTCCATTATGACACATATGTAAGGAAGGGGAGTTCTTTAAAGGAGGTGCATATTTCACATAAGATGAAGAGTTGAAAATGTACAAGGTTTATTAGTAAAAAAACTATGAGCAATATTAAAATGATTCCATTATGACACATATGTAAGGAAGGGGAGTTCTTTAAAGGAGGTGCATAATTCACATAAGATGAAGAGTTGAAAATGTACAAGGTTTATTAGTTAAAAAAAAACTATGAGCAATATTAAAATGATTCCATTATGACACATATGTAAGGAAGGGGAGTTCTTTAAAGGAGGTGCATATTTCACATGCTTGAATGAGTTTTAAACTCATAAAACTTGAGATATTTCATCTCTCCTCTCTCCTAATTCAAGTCTAGTTCCAAAAAGTTAGCTTAACTGACCTAAAAATGGTCAAAAATTGACCAAACTGATTTGGAAAATTCTAGAATCAGTTTGTTTGGTTAGGAGCTCAATTTTTCCTATAAATAGAAGCCTCCCCCTTGTTGAAAAATATATAGTGTTTATGCATCGTTACTCTACTCCATCTAAGCCAAGACTTGTGAATTCATTTAATAATTCACTAGTTTTTGGAGCTTCCCTCTTTCTTCAATCCCCATTAGTGGTTCCATCAACATACTTAACCAATTGATTGGTTGGGGGCCTCTACCGTGAACAAAGAATCAAGCAATTTGTAAGGTAATTAGTGAATATTAATCTTTTCTATAATTTCTCAATGTTTCTCTCTTCTCAACCCCTCTCAAGCTTGAGAAGCTTAATTGGTATGGTTTTTTAAATGCTATTGAAGTTAATTGGTGAATAGTAGTGAAGAGTTACATAATTTAATAAATGCTATTGAAGTTAATTTCTATTTATGTTTAAATTCTAATGGTTTTTATGTAATTTCTCTCTCTCACTCAAGAAATGGTCATACTCATGACCCATTCTCAATCCAAATCAAGCTTTTCATAAAGCTTTTCCTTAACCCAAGATTAAGCTATGCTTGAGGCCAAATTAATGGCTTTTTTCTATTCTTTTAGTTTATGTATATTGATGATTCAATCCATTATGGATTAATGATCCAATTAGAGATCATTTTAATTATTTCCTTAATGATAAGCTTTATCCCTTAGAAAAATTGAGATTTATCAGTCATAGCAGCGGAGCTATGGCAAAATTTTTATAAAAATTATGCATAAAATAATTTCATTCAAAGCATAAAAAGAGGACTTCCTACCATATTCTAGGAATTATCATCCTAGATTAATTGAAAGAATTTCATTATAATCATGGAGAAATTGAATTTTAATATCATGCATAAAGGATAAGTTTTTATATCAAAAGTGTTATTTTTACCATTTTTATTTTCATGCATAGAAGTATGCATAATGAATAAATTTTTATATCAAAAGTGTTATTTTTATCAATTTTAATTTTTATGCATAGAAGTATGCATAAAAGATAACTTTTTTATATTAAAAGTGTTACTTTTATCATTTTTAATTTTCATGCATGGAAGTATGCATAAAGGAAAATTTTTTATATCAAAAGTGTTACTTTTATCATTTTTAATTTTCATGCATAGAAGTATGCATAAAGGATAATTTTTATATCAAAAGTGTTACTTTTATCATTTTTAATTTTCATGCATAGAAGTATGCATAAAGGAAAATTTTTTATATTAAAAGTGTTACTTTTATCATTTTTAATTTTCATGCATAGAAGTATGCATAAAGGAAAATTTTTTATATCAAAAGTGTTACTTTTATCATTTTTAATTTTCATGCATAGAAGTATGCATAAAGGATAATTTTTTTATATCAAAAGTGTTACTTTTATCATTTTTAATTTTCATGCATAGAAGTATGCATAAAGGAAAACTTTTTATCAAAAGTGTTACTTTTATCATATTGGATTTCATGCATAGAGGTATGCATAAAAGTTGATTATTTTATTATAAAAGTGTTACTTTTATCATAATTGGATTTCATGCATAGAGATATGCATAAAAGTTGATTATTTTATTATAAAAGTGTTACTTTTATTATATTTGGATTTCATGCATAGAGGTATGCATAAAAGATATTCTTTTTATACTAAAAGTGTGATTTTCATCATAAATGGATTTTATGCATAACTTAGATGCATAAGAGAAATTCTTTTATTCTAAAACTGTAATTCCTACCAGGTTGAATTTATGCATAAGAAGATGCATAAAAGATTGATTTTAATTTCGAAAGTGTTAATCTCCTTAAATGGAATTTATGCATAAATAAATGTGTAGAGAAATCTTATATCAAATATAAGAATTCTCTTAAAAAAAGATATGAAATGTGATAAGATGTGATAAGAGGTGTATGAGATGTGATAAGATTTGATAAGATGCGTATGGAAAGTGATAGGATGTGATAAGAGGTGTATGAGATGTGAAAAGATGTGATAAGATGTGTATGAGATGTGATAGAATGTGTTAAATGTGTTAAGATGAGTTAAGATGTGTTAAGATGTATATGGGATGTGTTAGGACGAGAATGGATGTAATATGGTTGTATGAATGTGATGTGGATGTATACATGTAGATGTATATGTATGAATGTGAATGTGGATGTGGATGTGGATGTATGGATGTTGATACGGATGTGTATGTATGTATGTGGATGTGTATGTATGAATGAGGATGTGAAAATGGATGTATACATGTAGATGTATATGTATGAATGTGAATGTGGGTGTGGATGTGGATGTATAGATGTAGATACGGATGTGGATGTATGTATGTGAATGTGGATGTATGAATGAGGATGTGAAAATGGATGTATGCATGTGAATGTGGATGTATGAATATGAATGTGGATGTGTGGATGTAGAAATGGAGGTATGGATGTATGAATGTGGATGTGGATGTATGCATGTAGATGTGTATGTATGAATGTGAAATCGGATGTATGATGTGGACGTACGAACATGGATATGTATGTAGAATAATGAATATGAAGGTGTATGTGAGATAATGTGTAGTCTATATGAGTGAATGGATGAGAACGAGTACACATTGAATGGAATGTGGAATAAGTAATGTGGTCCGAGAGTGGATAATATGGAAAGACAAGAGTTCGTTATAGAAACTGTATTTTGTGACTGTTTGTAAATGACTGTTTTATGTCAAGAATGCTGGAGAAGCATTTTGACCGTCTTGAGGATTAAGGTCATGAAGACCGAACTGATAAAGTTGCAACTGCTGACGGAGAGTCAATGGAGGACGTCTCGCGTAGCAAGGTCGATCGAGGTCTTGACCAGCCTCGGTTCGATTTAAATGGTGAGCTTCCGGTACGGTGGATGAGGGACCAAGGAAGCGGCCTATGAGTGAAGCGCTAGGACACCTGCGAAGGATCCTAGAGGGTGCTGACCATACGGTGCCCGGGCTCTCGGTTGCCGAAGATACCCACACGTGCGTCGTGGAATATATTGGAACAAGGAGTAAGAGTTGTTTTCTGAAACCGGGCATGGATCTAGTTGATTGACCTTGCTGGTCCTCAACGGATGAGTCCATGGCTCTTTTATATGGATCTGTGGGTTGATCTAGCTGATCTTCCACGGAGATTCCATTCTATTATATGAATATATTGCCGGTTACTATGAGCTAGGAACTATGGAAAAGGCCCCTGAGAGAACAGGTGGTGAGCGTTCTGGTTGCCAATGATGCCATAAGTACACCGATGAAAGAATGACTAGAAATAAGGATTCAACCAGAGACTTTGAGGATTGTCATCAGTGACATAATGGCTTTATTAAAGGATTGTTTTAAAGATAGTTGATGCTAAGAAAAAGGCAATTTCATATTGGGTGTGTAAGTGGTGTGACTAGTTTTATGTTTGCATGAACTTCCGGCTAGGGGGCCTTGGAACTCTTTTCCTTGGTACCCGGGACAAAACCTAACCAAATTCTTAATTGGATCCCATCACTACAGTGGTTGGGTGGTTGGCTAACCCATGGGATCGGATGGGGTTAGGCTGGACTGATGGATCCATAAATCGAGACTCAATTTCTGTTATTACGATAGATGAAGTAAGTCCCGGATAGTAATTGTTCTATGGATAGGAATCAACGGCTGTGCCTCTTGATGGGGAAAAAAGCGTTGATCCCAATGATCCAAGTGCAAGTTTCTTCCTTGATTTGACCGAGTATCTTTATAGGTGCAGTCGGATCAGTTTGATCACTAATGGTCTTGACTACGTTAGAGTAAAAAGTTATCTTGGAGAAATCGCCCGTGCTTTCCGGATAAGGGAAGTTTTTTCGGGTTCGGTTTTGGAAAAATCGACGAATTAGTCTTTTGTTCGGATATCCATGGACGAGGCCCCGAGTGTGGGACCCTGCCTCGCGCATGAAGTGCTACTTCCGCTACTAGTACCCCGAATCCGTTGCGCGGTGGGAACAGGGATCTTACAGCTGGTATCAGAGCAGGTTTTGAAAGCTAATAAAGATAATTAAATTCTTATCTGAAATTGATAATAAGATTTCAGAAACAGCATTTTCATAATGTATTTTCATTCCGTAAGCTTCTTTAATGAAGAAATTTTAATCAAAGAAATTATTTTTATAGATGGAAGTTCCACATTTATCTGGTATTCCCAACCTCACCCAGTCTCAAGATATGATTGCATTTGCCTTCGAGCATCTCATCTCTTCCGCTTCGACTCAAACAAGCCGAGCAAGACTCGCACGCCATTTCGCGGATTTATATTTTCCTACCCCAGCGGAGAGAATACAACATAAGTGGTTTGCAGGGCAATATGTCCACGCCCATTGCAACCGCCGTACAATGCTGTGGCAGAATCCCTCATTGACTATGATCCTGTTAAAGCTGAAAATGGTGCGTGGTGTCATTCTATATCATTCGACACCTCGAAATTTCAGACTTTCCTGTCGAATTTATAGACTCCTTAGTCGATTTATCCCTAAGGAGAAAATAATAACTCCCTTCGCAGTTAGAGAACTTATGTAACAGGGCATGACTATGGCCCAGTACCGTCGTCTTATGCGTCTCTCGAGGAGATTTTGAATTTTGGAGCTGAGCCACTCTATGTACTTATTGCAACTTGTATATAAATATACAAATGTTTTTTTTTACGGACGATCGGATAAAGAAAAATCTATTTATCAAACTTAAGTCATAGATCTCCAATAAGATCAACTGAGGAGCCAATTATGTCAAAAGTTTATCAAGACGCACAAAAAGGTTGTAATTGTTTGATATAATTTATACAAATTGTTAATTCAAATTGAAATTCGTAAATTAGTAATTGGGTCTTCAATTGGAAGTACCGCAATTGTATGGAACCCTGACTTGCTTGAGACCTAGACATGATGGTATTTACCTTATAGTTTCGAGTATCATGACTATCCATATATACCGAGGGTATAACTGTAGCTCTTTACCGACAGTATATACGAGTAAATCTAAGACTTAAAATTATAAGCGTTAATGCTATCCAGATGATGATTTTGAATGTGGTTGATATGATTTTTAATTCTGTTTGGGAACTGATAAATTGATTTGGATTCTGATTGAAAAATGATGATCCTTGAAAATGGGTTGAAATGTAATAAGCTGAGCGAAACCACAATGTGGATGATTGGGATAAAACCCTGTAATGATAAATGATGAAAATGATTCAGCAAATCACTCCGTGGAGGAATGTTCAGAAGGAAATTTTTCGGTCTAATGGACCATTATCGTTTTAAAGATAGGAATGATATGATATGAATGAATTGTTATTTAATGATGAGTTCTATATAAGGGATATTTATCCCCATATTCTGTTGGGTTGATCGGAATATAAGGAACCCCAGAATAAATTGGATCTTAAGCAAAAGAGTTATCCTCTACTTGCGAGATGAGGACATCTTGCACCTTTTAAGTAGGTAGAATGTAAGATTCCTCTCCAGCCTTCGAGGTATACAGGAGTAAGAATCTCCCTTTTTGATCTTATAATTATTCCCTCTCTAAAATAAAAGAAAGATTCTGTTTAAAAGAGGAAGACCCTTTCCCTAGAATACTTCCCAGGAGTCACACCTGTTTTAAGGATTCAGAACAATGAGTTCAGAAGTGAGAATCGATGTTTTGGATATCAAGGTTTTGGTCTTCATTCGAGTACAGCCCAAAAGAAGTTCTTTATCTCTTGGGAAGTATAAGAAGTTATCTCCCAGATATTGTGGACCAAAGAAAGTAGGTGATTTAGCTTACGAACTTCTTTTATCTCCTCATCTCAAAGTTTTGAATGCCTTCTATAGAAAAATGTGCCAAACCCAAATCATGGAAAGACGGTAAAACTTCAGTGGCAAGTTACCGTTGGCTTCTAAGTTATGCTAGCTCCTTTACAGTAATCTTACTTCCATCGATCTGCTTTCTTTCTTAATCTCCTTCATGGCTTGGCAACAAGAATTAGTTTTATCCATGATGATTTCTCACCTTCAAGACGCAAGGGAGTCTGTGAAGAAAGATTTTATAGAACAGTATGAGCGCTCACTTTTCCCTCACTTGGGAACTTCTGTAGCGCAGACAAAATGGCGGACCTATCAAGACATAACTAGGGTAACACCCTGGGGTCAGCAACACTTTCGTAACAATGTCCGCTTGGCCATGGTTATTCAAGCTTTGGGTTTGGGTCCCCGATACTACTGCGTCATGAGATCAAGACATCTTGGGTTTTCTGAGTGGGTCTTCTTACTGGCGTGTTTTCTTCCTCATCAGAAGATATGCCTTTATCCCGTTTTTGGCTTGCCTCTCAGAGGTCCTTTTGTTAGAACACCTCATACCACTGAGATAGGTGCGGCAATAACCAACAGAATTATTCCCATAGATGAGTTACCTTATACATGCGCAGCTTGTGAGTGCTGCTTTTGTGATCATGTGATGGACGGGCTTATGGAAGTGTAAAGAGTTCTTCTATCTTTACTGTATAAGTTCCGAGAATGAATAAAGTTTAAATCTTGTTCTTATCTTGAATCTTGCTCTCTTGAGACTTTTTTTTAATTGGTGGTTAATCTTAATTAAAAAATTCTCTCAGTCTCATACTTGTGCATCTTGCGAAATTACCCCTAGTTTGCGAGATGAGGGCATCTCGCGTTTTTCAAGTGGGAGAGAATGTAAGATTCCTCCCCAGCCTCTCAAAATGTCCAGCATCTTCCCCTGTAATCAATCCCTCTTCAGAAATATAAAAGACTTGTTTCTAATTGTTTTAACCTAGAGAGAGAAAATATTCTAGAGAGAGAATATTCAAATTTTTAATATTTTTGGATAGAAAATTATCTCACCTTATTAAAATAAGTTCCCCTGAAACAGAAATTCAAAAAGAACTTTCCAATGTGCAATTGGAATTAATTGGAAATGGGTATAAAGGACCTTGGCCTAAGGGTCTAGATTTTCAGAAATTTTTGAATTATGGTCCAATTAAGGTTCCTATGGGCCAATAGCATCAATCCATGTGTAGGGAGGAGATAAATCCAATTTGTAAAAGAAGATACCCAAAAATGAGTAAATGCTCACATAAGATGAAGAGTTGAAAATGTACAAGGTTTATTAGTAAAAAACTATGAGCAATATTAAAAATATGAGATATTTTGGGTATCCAAAAATGAGTAAATGCTCACATAAGATGAAGAGTTGAAAATGTACAAGGTTTATTAGTAAAAAACTATGAGCAATATTAAAATGATTCCATTATGACACATATGTAAGGAAGGGGAGTTCTTTAAAGGAGGTGCATATTTCACATAAGATGAAGAGTTGAAAATGTACAAGGTTTATTAGTAAAAAAACTATGAGCAATATTAAAATGATTCCATTATGACACATATGTAAGGAAGGGGAGTTCTTTAAAGGAGGTGCATAATTCACATAAGATGAAGAGTTGAAAATGTACAAGGTTTATTAGTTTAAAAAAAAACTATGAGCAATATTAAAATGATTCCATTATGACACATATGTAAGGAAGGGGAGTTCTTTAAAGGAGGTGCATATTTCACATGCTTGAATGAGTTTTAAACTCATAAAAATTGAGATATTTCATCTCTCCTCTCTCCTAATTCAAGTCTAGTTCCAAAAAGTTAGCTTAACTGACCTAAAAATGGTCAAAAATTGACCAAACTGATTTGGAAAATTCTAGAATCAGTTTGTTTGGTTAGGAGCTCAATTTTTCCTATAAATAGAAGCCTCCCCCTTGTTGAAAAATATATAGTGTTTATGCATCGTTACTCTACTCCATCTAAGACAAGACTTGTAAATTCATTTAATAATTCACTAGTTTTTGGAGCTTCCCTCTTTCTTCAATCCCCATTAGTGGTTCCATCAACATACTTAACCAATTGATTGGTTGGGGGCCTCTACCGTGAACAAAGAATCAAGCAATTTGTAAGGTAATTAGTGAATATTGATCTTTTCTATAATTTCTCAATGTTTCTCTCTTCTCAACCCCTCTCAAGCTTGAGAAGCTTAATTGGTATGGTTTTTTAAATGCTATTGAAGTTAATTGGTGAATAGTAGTGAAGAGTTACATAATTTAATAAATGCTATTGAAGTTAATTTCTATTTATGTTTAAATTCTAATGGTTTTCATGTAATTTCTCTCTCTCACTCAAGAAATGGTCATACTCATGACCCATTCTCAATCCAAATCAAGCTTTTCATAAAGCTTTTCCTTAACCCAAGATTAAGCTATGCTTGAGGCCAAATTAATGGCTTTTTTCTATTCTTTTAGTTTATGTATATTGATGATTCAATCCATTATGGATTAATGATCCAATTAGAGATCATTTTAATTATTTCCTTAATGATAAGCTTTATCCCTTAGAAAAATTGAGATTATCAGTCATAGCAGCGGAGCTATGGCAAAATTTTTATAAAAATTATGCATAAAATAATTTCATTCAAAGCATAAAAAGAGGACTTCCTACCATATTCTAGGAATTATCATCCTAGATTAATTGAAAGAATTTCATTATAATCATGGAGAAATTGAATTTTAATATCATGCATAAAGGATAAGTTTTTATATCAAAAGTGTTATTTTTACCATTTTTATTTTCATGCATAGAAGTATGCATAATGAATAAATTTTTATATCAAAAGTGTTATTTTTATGAATTTTAATTTTTATGCATAGAAGTATGCATAAAAGATAACTTTTTTATATTAAAAGTGTTACTTTTATCATTTTTAATTTTCATGCATGGAAGTATGCATAAAGGAAATTTTTTTATATCAAAAGTGTTACTTTTATCATTTTTAATTTTCATGCATAGAAGTATGCATAAAGGATAATTTTTATATCAAAAGTGTTACTTTTATCATTTTTAATTTTCATGCATAGAAGTATGCATAAAGGAAAATTTTTTATATCAAAAGTGTTACTTTTATCATTTTTAATTTTCATGCATAGAAGTATGCATAAAGGAAAATTTTTTATATCAAAAGTGTTACTTTTATCATTTTTAATTTTCATGCATAGAAGTATGCATAAAGGATAATTTTTTTATATCAAAAGTGTTACTTTTATCATTTTTAATTTTCATGCATAGAAGTATGCATAAAGGAAAATTTTTTATCAAAAGTGTTACTTTTATCATATTGGATTTCATGCATAGAGGTATGCATAAAAGTTGATTATTTTATTATAAAAGTGTTACTTTTATCATAATTGGATTTCATGCATAGAGATATGCATAAAAGTTGATTATTTTATTATAAAAGTGTTACTTTTATTATATTTGGATTTCATGCATAGAGGTATGCATAAAAGATATTCTTTTTATACTAAAAGTGTGATTTTCATCATAAATGGATTTTATGCATAACTTAGATGCATAAGAGAAATTCTTTTATTCTAAAAGTGTAATTCCTACCAGATTGAATTTATGCATAAGAAGATGCATAAAAGATTGATTTTAATTTCGAAAGTGTTAATCTCCTTAAATGGAATTTATGCATAAATAAATGTGTAGAGAAATCTTATATCAAATATAAGAATTCTCTTAAAAAAAGATATGAAATGTGATAAGATGTGATAAGAGGTGTATGAGATGTGATAAGATTTGATAAGATGCGTATGGAAAGTGATAGGATGTGATAAGAGGTGTATGAGATGTGAAAAGATGTGATAAGATGTGTATGAGATGTGATAGAATGTGTGAAATGTGTTAAGATGAGTTAAGATGTGTTAAGATGTATATGGGATGTGTTAGGACGAGAATGGATGTAATATGGTTGTATGAATGTGATGTGGATGTATACATGTAGATGTATATGTATGAATGTGAATGTGGATGTGGATGTGGATATATGGATGTTGATACGGATGTGTATGTATGTATGTGGATGTGTATGTATGAATGAGGATGTGAAAATGGATGTATACATGTAGATGTATATGTATGAATGTGAATGTGGATGTGGATGTGGATGTATAGATGTAGATACGGATGTGGATGTATGTATGTGAATGTGGATGTATGAATGAGGATGTGAAAATGGATGTATGCATGTGAATGTGGATGTATGAATATGAATGTGGATGTGTGGATGTAGAAATGGAGGTATGGATGTATGAATGTGGATGTGGATGTATGCATGTAGATGTGTATGTATGAATGTGAAATTGGATGTATGATGTGGACGTACGAACATGGATATGTATGTATGTAGAATAATGAATATGAAGGTGTATGTGAGATAATGTGTAGTCTATATGAGTGAATGGATGAGAACGAGTACACATTGAATGGAATGTGGAATAAGTAATGTGGTCCGAGAGTGGATAATATGGAAAGACAAGAGTTCGTTATAGAAACTGTATTTTGTGACTGTTTGTAAATGACTGTTTTATGTCAAGAATGCTGGAGAAGCATTTTGACCGTCTTGAGGATTAAGGTCATGAAGACCGAACTGATAAAGTTGCAACTGCTGACGGAGAGTCAATGGAGGACGTCTCGCGTAGCAAGGTCGATCGAGGTCTTGACCAGCCTCGGTTCGATTTAAATGGTGAGCTTCCGGTACGGTGGATGAGGGACCAAGGAAGCGGCCTATGAGTGAAGCGCTAGGTCACCTGCGAAGGATCCTAGAGGGTGCTGACCATACGGTGCTCGGGCTCTGGGTTGCCGAAGATACCCACACGTGCGTCGTGGAAGATATTGGAACAAGGAGTAAGAGTTGTTTTCTGAAACCGGGCATGGATCTAGTTGATTGACCTTGCTGGTCCTCAACGGATGAGTCCATGGCTCTTTTATATGGATCTGTGGGTTGATCTAGCTGATCTTCCACGGAGATTCCATTCTATTATATGAATATATTGCCGGTTACTATGAGCTAGGAACTATGGAAAAGGCCCCTGAGAGAACAGGTGGTGAGCGTTCTGGTTGCCAATGATGCCATAAGTACACCGATGAAAGAATGACTAGAAATAAGGATTCAACCAGAGACTTTGAGGATTGTCATCAGTGACATAATGGCTTTATTAAAGGATTGTTTTAAAGGTAGTTGATGCTAAGAAAAAGGCAATTTCATATTGGGTGTGTAAGTGGTGTGACTAGTTTTATGTTTGCATGAACTTCCGGCTAGGGGGCCTTAGAACTCTTTTCCTTGGTACCCGGGACAAAACCTAACCAAATTCTTAATTGGATCCCATCACTACAGTGGTTGGGTGGTTGGCTAACCCATGGGATCGGATGGGGTTAGGCTGGACTGATGGATCCATAAATCGAGACTCAATTTCTGTTATTACGATAGATGAAGTAAGTCCCGGATAGTAATTGTTCTATGGATAGGAATCAACGGCTGCGCCTCTTGATGGGAAAAAAAGCGTTGATCCCAATGATCCAAGTGCAAGTTTCTTCCTTGATTTGATCGAGTATCTTTATAGGTGCAGTCGGATCAGTTTGATCACTAATGGTCTTGACTACGTTAGAGTAAAAAGTTATCCTGGAGAAATCGCCCGTGCTTTCCGGATAAGGGAAGTTTTTTCGGGTTCGGTTTTGGAAAAATCGACGAATTAGTCTTTTGTTCGGATATCCATGGACGAGGCCCCGAGTGTTGGACCCTGCCTCGCGCATGAAGTGCTACTTCCGCTACTAGTACCCCGAATCTGTTGCGCGGTGGGAACAGGGATCTTACAGTTGGTATCAGAGCAGGTTTTGAAAGCTAATAAAGATAATTAAATTCTTATCTGAAATTGGTAATAAGATTTCAGAAACAGCATTTTCATAATGTATTTTCATTCCGTAAGCTTCTTTAATGAAGAAATTTTAATCAAAGAAATTATTTTTATAGATGGAAGTTCCACATTTATCTGGTATTCCCGACCTCACCCAGTCTCAAGATATGATTGCATTTGCCTTCGAGCATCTCATCTCTTCCGCTTCGACTCAAACAAGCCGAGCAAGACTCGCACGCCATTTCGCGGATTTATATTTTCCTACCTCAGCGGAGAGAATACAACATAAGTGGTTTGCAGGGCAATATGTCCACGCCCATTGCAACCGCCGTACAATGCTGTGGCAGAATCCCTCATTGACTATGATCCTGTTAAAGCTGAAAATGGTGCGTGGTGTCATTCTATATCATTCGACACCTCGAAATTTCAGACTTTCGTGTCGAATTTATAGACTCCTTAGTCGATTTATCCCTAAGGAGAAAATAATAACTCCCTTCGCAGTTAGAGAACTTATGTAACAGGGCATGACTATGGCCCAGTACCGTCGTCTTATGCGTCTCTCGAGGAGATTTTGAATTTTGGAGCTGAGCCACTCTATGTACTTATTGCAACTTGTATATAAATATACAAATGTTTTTTTTTACGGACGATCGGATAAAGAAAAATCTATTTATCAAACTTAAGTCATAGATCTCCAATAAGATCAACTGAGGAGCCAATTATGTCAAAAGTTTATCAAGACGCACAAAAAGGTTGTAATTGTTTGATATAATTCATACAAATTGTTAATTCAAATTGAAATTCGTAAATTAGTAATTGGGTCTTCAATTGGAAGTACCGCAATTGTATGGAACCCTGACTTGCTTGAGACCTAGACATGATGGTATTTACCTTATAGTTTCGAGTATCATGACTATCCGTATATACCGAGGGTATAACTGCAGCTCTTTACCGACAGTATATACGAGTAAATCTAAGACTTGAAATTATAAGCGTTAATGCTATCCAGATGATGATTTTGAATGTGGTTGATATGATTTTTAATTCTGTTTGGGAACTGATGAATTGATTTGGATTCTGATTGAAAAATGATGATCCTTGAAAATGGGTTGAAATGTAATAAGCTGAGCGAAACCACAATGTGGATGATTGGGATAAGTCCCTGTAATGATAAATGATGAAAATGATTCAGCAAATCACTATGAGATTAGTGGATTGTGTTGTCAAATTGCTACTGTTAATACTTGAGACGGTAGATCAAGTTAAGGGATGACAAATTGAGAACTTGCTTAACTTAAATTCCGTGGAGGAATGTTCAGAAGGAAATTTTTCGGTCTAATGGACCATTATCGTGTTAAAGATATGAATGATATGATATGAATGAATTGTTATTTAATGATGAGTTCTATATAAGGGATATTTATCTCCATATTCTGTTGGGTTGACCGGAATATAAGGAACCCCAGAATAAATTGGATCTTAAGCAAAAGAGTTGTCCTCTACTTGCGAGATGAGGACATCTTGCACCTTTTAAGTGGGGTAGAATGTAAGATTCCTCTCCAGCCTTCGAGGTATACAGGAGTAAGAATCTCCCTTTTTGATCTTATAATTATTCCCTCTCTAAAATAAAAGAAAGATTCTGTTTAAAAGAGGAAGACCCTTTCCCTAGAATACTTCCCAGGAGTCACACCTGTTTTAAGGATTCAGAACAATGAGTTCAGAAGTGAGAATCGATGTTTTGGATATCAAGGTTTTGGTCTTCATTCGAGTACGGCCCAAAAGAAGTTCTTTATCTCTTGGGAAGTATAAGAAGTTATCTCCCAGATATTGTGGACCAAAGAAAGTAGGTGATTTAGCTTACGAACTTCTTTTATCTCCTCATCTCAAAGTTCTGAATGCCTTCTATAGAAAAATGTGCCAAACCCAAATCATGGAAAGACGGTAAAACTTCAGTGGCAAGTTACCGTTGGCTTCTAAGTTATGCTAGCTCCTTTACAGTAATCTTACTTCCATCGATCTCCTTTCTTTCTTAATCTCCTTCATGGCTTGGCAACAAGAATTAGTTTTATCCATGATGATTTCTCACCTTCAAGACGCAAGGGAGTCTGTGAAGAAAGATTTTATAGAACAGTATGAGCGCTCACTTTTCCCTCACTTGGGAACTTCTGTAGCGCAGACAAAATGGCGGACCTATCAAGACATAACTAGGGTAACACCCTGGGGTCAGCAACACTTTCGTAACAATGTCCGCTTGGCCATGGTTATTCAAGCTTTGGGTTTGGGTCCCCGATACTACTGCGTCATGAGATCAAGACATCTTGGGTTTTCTGAGCGGGTCTTCTTACTGGCGTGTTTTCTTCCTCATCAGAAGATATGCCTTTATCCCGTTTTTGGCTTGCCTCTCAGAGGTCCTTTTGTTAGAACACCTCATACCACTGAGATAGGTGCGGCAATAACCAACAGAATTATTCCCATAGATGAGTTACCTTATACATGCACAGCTTGTGAGTGCTGCTTTTGTGATCATATGATGGACGGGCTTATGGAAGTGTAAAGAGTTCTTCTATCTTTACTGTATAAGTTCCGAGAATGAATAAAGTTTAAATCTTGTTCTTATCTTGAATCTTGCTCTCTTGAGACTTTTTTTTAATTGGTGGTTAATCTTAATTAAAAAATTCTCTCAGTCTCATACTTGTGCATCTTGCGGAATTACCCCCACCAGTTTGCGAGATGAGGGCATCTCGCGTTTTTCAAGTGGGAGAGAATGTAAGATTCCTCCCCAGCCTCTCAAAATGTCCAGCATCTTCCCCTGTAATCAATCCCTCTTCAGAAATATAAAAGACTTGTTTCTAATTGTTTTAACCTAGAGAGAGAAAATATTCTAGAGAGAGAATATTCAAATTTTTAATATTTTTGGATAGAAAATTATCTCATCTTATTAAAATAAGTTCCCTTGAAACAGAAATTCAAAAAGAACTTTCCAATGTGCAATTGGAATTAATTGGAAATGGGTATAAAGGACCTTGGCCTAAGGGTCTAGATTTTCAGAAATTTTTGAATTATGGTCCAATTAAGGTTCCTATGGGCCAATAGCATCAATCCATGTGTAGGGAGGAGATAAATCCAATTTGTAAAAGAAGATACCCAAAAATGAGTAAATGCTCACATAAGATGAAGAGTTGAAAATGTACAAGGTTTATTAGTAAAAAACTATGAGCAATATTAAAAATATGAGATATTTTGGGTATCCAAAAATGAGTAAATGCTCACATAAGATGAAGAGTTGAAAATGTACAAGGTTTATTAGTAAAAAACTATGAGCAATATTAAAATGATTCCATTATGACACATATGTAAGGAAGGGGAGTTCTTTAAAGGAGGTGCATATTTCACATAAGATGAAGAGTTGAAAATGTACAAGGTTTATTAGTAAAAAAACTATGAGCAATATTAAAATGATTCCATTATGACACATATGTAAGGAAGGGGAGTTCTTTAAAGGAGGTGCATAATTCACATAAGATGAAGAGTTGAAAATGTACAAGGTTTATTAGTTAAAAAAAAACTATGAGCAATATTAAAATGATTCCATTATGACACATATGTAAGGAAGGGGAGTTCTTTAAAGGAGGTGCATATTTCACATGCTTGAATGAGTTTTAAACTCATAAAAATTGAGATATTTCATCTCTCCTCTCTCCTAATTCAAGTCTAGTTCCAAAAAGTTAGCTTAACTGACCTAAAAATGGTCAAAAATTGACCAAACTGATTTGGAAAATTCTAGAATCAGTTTGTTTGGTTAGGAGCTCAATTTTTCCTATAAATAGAAGCCTCCCCCTTGTTGAAAAATATATAGTGTTTATGCATCGTTACTCTACTCCATCTAAGCCAAGACTTGTGAATTCATTTAATAATTCACTAGTTTTTGGAGCTTCCCTCTTTCTTCAATCCCCATTAGTGGTTCCATCAACATACTTAACCAATTGATTGGTTGGGGGCCTCTACCGTGAACAAAGAATCAAGCAATTTGTAAGGTAATTAGTGAATATTGATCTTTTCTATAATTTCTCAATGTTTCTCTCTTCTCAACCCCTCTCAAGCTTGAGAAGCTTAATTGGTATGGTTTTTTAAATGCTATTGAAGTTAATTGGTGAATAGTAGTGAAGAGTTACATAATTTAATAAATGCTATTGAAGTTAATTTCTATTTATGTTTAAATTCTAATGGTTTTCATGTAATTTCTCTCTCTCACTCAAGAAATGGTCATACTCATGACCCATTCTCAATCCAAATCAAGCTTTTTATAAAGCTTTTCCTTAACCCAAGATTAAGCTATGCTTGAGGCCAAATTAATGGCTTTTTTCTATTCTTTTAGTTTATGTATATTGATGATTCAATCCATTATGGATTAATGATCCAATTAGAGATCATTTTAATTATTTCCTTAATGATAAGCTTTATCCCTTAGAAAAATTGAGGTTTATCAGTCATAGCAGCGGAGCTATGGCAAAATTTTTATAAAAATTATGCATAAAATAATTTCATTCAAAGCATAAAAAGAGGACTTCCTACCATATTCTAGGAATTATCATCCTAGATTAATTGAAAGAATTTCATTATAATCATGGAGAAATTGAATTTTAATATCATGCATAAAGGATAAGTTTTTATATCAAAAGTGTTATTTTTACCATTTTTATTTTCATGCATAGAAGTATGCATAATGAATAAATTTTTATATCAAAAGTGTTATTTTTATCAATTTTAATTTTTATGCATAGAAGTATGCATAAAAGATAACTTTTTTATATTAAAAGTGTTACTTTTATCATTTTTAATTTTCATGCATGGAAGTATGCATAAAGGAAAATTTTTTATATCAAAAGTGTTACTTTTATCATTTTTAATTTTCATGCATAGAAGTATGCATAAAGGATAATTTTTATATCAAAAGTGTTACTTTTATCATTTTTAATTTTCATGCATAGAAGTATGCATAAAGGAAAATTTTTTATATTAAAAGTGTTACTTTTATCATTTTTAATTTTCATGCATAGAAGTATGCATAAAGGAAAATTTTTTATATCAAAAGTGTTACTTTTATCATTTTTAATTTTCATGCATAGAAGTATGCATAAAGGATAATTTTTTTATATCAAAAGTGTTACTTTTATCATTTTTAATTTTCATGCATAGAAGTATGCATAAAGGAAAAATTTTTATCAAAAGTGTTACTTTTATCATATTGGATTTCATGCATAGAGGTATGCATAAAAGTTGATTATTTTATTATAAAAGTGTTACTTTTATCATAATTGGATTTCATGCATAGAGATATGCATAAAAGTTGATTATTTTATTATAAAAGTGTTACTTTTATTATATTTGGATTTCATGCATAGAGGTATGCATAAAAGATATTCTTTTTATACTAAAAGTGTGATTTTCATCATAAATGGATTTTATGCATAACTTAGATGCATAAGAGAAATTCTTTTATTCTAAAACTGTAATTCCTACCAGGTTGAATTTATGCATAAGAAGATGCATAAAAGATTGATTTTAATTTCGAAAGTGTTAATCTCCTTAAATGGAATTTATGCATAAATAAATGTGTAGAGAAATCTTATATCAAATATAAGAATTCTCTTAAAAAAAAGATATGAAATGTGATAAGATGTGATAAGAGGTGTATGAGATGTGATAAGATTTGATAAGATGCGTATGGAAAGTGATAGGATGTGATAAGAGGTGTATGAGATGTGAAAAGATGTGATAAGATATGTATGAGATGTGATAGAATGTGTTAAATGTGTTAAGATGAGTTAAGATGTGTTAAGATGTATATGGGATGTGTTAGGACGAGAATGGATGTAATATGGTTGTATGAATGTGATGTGGATGTATACATGTAGATGTATATGTATGAATGTGAATGTGGATGTGGATGTGGATATATGGATGTTGATACGGATGTGTATGTATGTATGTGGATGTGTATGTATGAATGAGGATGTGAAAATGGATGTATACATGTAGATGTATATGTATGAATGTGAACGTGGATGTGGATGTGGATGTATAGATGTAGATACGGATGTGGATGTATGTATGTGAATGTGGATGTATGAATGAGGATGTGAAAATGGATGTATGCATGTGAATGTGGATGTATGAATATGAATGTGGATGTGTGGATGTAGAAATGGAGGTATGGATGTATGAATGTGGATGTGGATGTATGCATGTAGATGTGTATGTATGAATGTGAAATTGGATGTATGATGTGGACGTACGAACATGGATATGTATGTAGAATAATGAATATGAAGGTGTATGTGAGATAATGTGTAGTCTATATGAGTGAATGGATGAGAACGAGTACACATTGAATGGAATGTGGAATAAGTAATGTGGTCCGAGAGTGGATAATATGGAAAGACAAGAGTTCGTTATAGAAACTGTATTTTGTGACTATTTGTAAATGACTGTTTTATGTCAAGAATGCTGGAGAAGCATTTTGACCGTCTTGAGGATTAAGGTCATGAAGACCGAACTGATAAAGTTGCAACTGCTGACGGAGAGTCAATGGAGGACGTCTCGCGTAGCAAGGTCGATCGAGGTCTTGACCAGCCTCGGTTCGATTTAAATGGTGAGCTTCCGGTACGGTGGATGAGGGACCAAGGAAGCGGCCTATGAGTGAAGCGCTAGGTCACCTGCGAAGGATCCTAGAGGGTGCTGACCATACGGTGCTCGGGCTCTGGGTTGCCGAAGATACCCACACGTGCGTCGTGGAAGATATTGGAACAAGGAGTAAGAGTTGTTTTCTGAAACCGGGCATGGATCTAGTTGATTGACCTTGCTGGTCCTCAACGGATGAGTCCATGGCTCTTTTATATGGATCTGTGGGTTGATCTAGCTGATCTTCCACGGAGATTCCATTCTATTATATGAATATATTGCCGGTTACTATGAGCTAGGAACTATGGAAAAGGCCCCTGAGAGAACAGGTGGTGAGCGTTCTGGTTGCCAATGATGCCATAAGTACACCGATGAAAGAATGACTAGAAATAAGGATTCAACCAGAGACTTTGAGGATTGTCATCAGTGACATAATGGCTTTATTAAAGGATTGTTTTAAAGGTAGTTGATGCTAAGAAAAAGGCAATTTCATATTGGGTGTGTAAGTGGTGTGACTAGTTTTATGTTTGCATGAACTTCCGGCTAGGGGGCCTTAGAACTCTTTTCCTTGGTACCCGGGACAAAACCTAACCAAATTCTTAATTGGATCCCATCACTACAGTGGTTGGGTGGTTGGCTAACCCATGGGATCGGATGGGGTTAGGCTGGACTGATGGATCCATAAATCGAGACTCAATTTCTGTTATTACGATAGATGAAGTAAGTCCCGGATAGTAATTGTTCTATGGATAGGAATCAACGGCTGCGCCTCTTGATGGGAAAAAAAGCGTTGATCCCAATGATCCAAGTGCAAGTTTCTTCCTTGATTTGATCGAGTATCTTTATAGGTGCAGTCGGATCAGTTTGATCACTAATGGTCTTGACTACGTTAGAGTAAAAAGTTATCCTGGAGAAATCGCCCGTGCTTTCCGGATAAGGGAAGTTTTTTCGGGTTCGGTTTTGGAAAAATCGACGAATTAGTCTTTTGTTCGGATATCCATGGACGAGGCCCCGAGTGTTGGACCCTGCCTCGCGCATGAAGTGCTACTTCCGCTACTAGTACCCCGAATCTGTTGCGCGGTGGGAACAGGGATCTTACAGTTGGTATCAGAGCAGGTTTTGAAAGCTAATAAAGATAATTAAATTCTTATCTGAAATTGGTAATAAGATTTCAGAAACAGCATTTTCATAATGTATTTTCATTCCGTAAGCTTCTTTAATGAAGAAATTTTAATCAAAGAAATTATTTTTATAGATGGAAGTTCCACATTTATCTGGTATTCCCGACCTCACCCAGTCTCAAGATATGATTGCATTTGCCTTCGAGCATCTCATCTCTTCCGCTTCGACTCAAACAAGCCGAGCAAGACTCGCACGCCATTTCGCGGATTTATATTTTCCTACCTCAGCGGAGAGAATACAACATAAGTGGTTTGCAGGGCAATATGTCCACGCCCATTGCAACCGCCGTACAATGCTGTGGCAGAATCCCTCATTGACTATGATCCTGTTAAAGCTGAAAATGGTGCGTGGTGTCATTCTATATCATTCGACACCTCGAAATTTCAGACTTTCGTGTCGAATTTATAGACTCCTTAGTCGATTTATCCCTAAGGAGAAAATAATAACTCCCTTCGCAGTTAGAGAACTTATGTAACAGGGCATGACTATGGCCCAGTACCGTCGTCTTATGCGTCTCTCGAGGAGATTTTGAATTTTGGAGCTGAGCCACTCTATGTACTTATTGCAACTTGTATATAAATATACAAATGTTTTTTTTTACGGACGATCGGATAAAGAAAAATCTATTTATCAAACTTAAGTCATAGATCTCCAATAAGATCAACTGAGGAGCCAATTATGTCAAAAGTTTATCAAGACGCACAAAAAGGTTGTAATTGTTTGATATAATTCATACGAATTGTTAATTCAAATTGAAATTCGTAAATTAGTAATTGGGTCTTCAATTGGAAGTACCACAATTGTATGGAACCCTGACTTGCTTGAGACCTAGACATGATGGTATTTACCTTATAGTTTCGAGTATCATGACTATCCGTATATACCGAGGGTATAACTGCAGCTCTTTACCGACAGTATATACGAGTAAATCTAAGACTTGAAATTATAAGCGTTAATGCTATCCAGATGATGATTTTGAATGTGGTTGATATGATTTTTAATTCTGTTTGGGAACTGATGAATTGATTTGGATTCTGATTGAAAAATGATGATCCTTGAAAATGGGTTGAAATGTAATAAGCTGAGCGAAACCACAATGTGGATGATTGGGATAAGTCCCTGTAATGATAAATGATGAAAATGATTCAGCAAATCACTATGAGATTAGTGGATTGTGTTGTCAAATTGCTACTGTTAATACTTGAGATGGTAGATCAAGTTAAGGGATGACAAATTGAGAACTTGCTTAACTTAAATTCCGTGGAGGAATGTTCAGAAGGAAATTTTTCGGTCTAATGGACCATTATCGTGTTAAAGATATGAATGATATGATATGAATGAATTGTTATTTAATGATGAGTTCTATATAAGGGATATTTATCTCCATATTCTGTTGGGTTGACCGGAATATAAGGAACCCCAGAATAAATTGGATCTTAAGCAAAAGAGTTGTCCTCTACTTGCGAGATGAGGACGTCTTGCACCTTTTAAGTGGGGTAGAATGTAAGATTCCTCTCCAGCCTTCGAGGTATACAGGAGTAAGAATCTCCCTTTTTGATCTTATAATTATTCCCTCTCTAAAATAAAAGAAAGATTCTGTTTAAAAGAGGAAGACCCTTTCCCTAGAATACTTCCCAGGAGTCACACCTGTTTTAAGGATTCAGAACAATGAGTTCAGAAGTGAGAATCGATGTTTTGGATATCAAGGTTTTGGTCTTCATTCGAGTACGGCCCAAAAGAAGTTCTTTATCTCTTGGGAAGTATAAGAAGTTATCTCCCAGATATTGTGGACCAAAGAAAGTAGGTGATTTAGCTTACGAACTTCTTTTATCTCCTCATCTCAAAGTTCTGAATGCCTTCTATAGAAAAATGTGCCAAACCCAAATCATGGAAAGACGGTAAAACTTCAGTGGCAAGTTACCGTTGGCTTCTAAGTTATGCTAGCTCCTTTACAGTAATCTTACTTCCATCGATCTCCTTTCTTTCTTAATCTCCTTCATGGCTTGGCAACAAGAATTAGTTTTATCCATGATGATTTCTCACCTTCAAGACGCAAGGGAGTCTGTGAAGAAAGATTTTATAGAACAGTATGAGCGCTCACTTTTCCCTCACTTGGGAACTTCTGTAGCGCAGACAAAATGGCGGACCTATCAAGACATAACTAGGGTAACACCCTGGGGTCAGCAACACTTTCGTAACAATGTCCGCTTGGCCATGGTTATTCAAGCTTTGGGTTTGGGTCCCCGATACTACTGCGTCATGAGATCAAGACATCTTGGGTTTTCTGAGCGGGTCTTCTTACTGGCGTTGTTTCTTCCTCATCAGAAGATATGCCTTTATCCCGTTTTTGGCTTGCCTCTCAGAGGTCCTTTTGTTAGAACACCTCATACCACTGAGATAGGTGCGGCAATAACCAACAGAATTATTCCCATAGATGAGTTACCTTATACATGCGCAGCTTGTGAGTGCTGCTTTTGTGATCATATGATGGACGGGCTTATGGAAGTGTAAAGAGTTCTTCTATCTTTACTGTATAAGTTCCGAGAATGAATAAAGTTTAAATCTTGTTCTTATCTTGAATCTTGCTCTCTTGAGACTTTTTTTTAATTGGTGGTTAATCTTAATTAAAAAATTCTCTCAGTCTCATACTTGTGCATCTTGCGAAATTATCCCTAGTTTGCGAGATGAGGGCATCTCGCGTTTTTCAAGTGGGAGAGAATGTAAGATTCCTCCCCAGCCTCTCAAAATGTCCAGCATCTTCCCCTGTAATCAATCCCTCTTCAGAAATATAAAATACTTGTTTCTAATTGTTTTAACCTAGAGAGAGAAAATATTCTAGAGAGATAATATTTAAATTTTTAATATTTTTGGATAGAAAATTATCTCATCTTATTAAAATAATTTCCCCTGAAACAGAAATTCAAAAAGAACTTTCCAATGTGCAATTGGAATTAATTGGAAATGGGTATAAAGGACCTTGGCTTAAGGGTCTAGATTTTAAGAAATTTTTGAATTATGGTCCAATTAAGGTTCCTATGGGCCAATAGCATCAATCCATGTGTAGGGAGGAGATAAATCCAATTTGTAAAAGAAGATACCCAAAAATGAGTAAATGCTCACATAAGATGAAGAGTTGAAAATGTACAAGGTTTATTAGTAAAAAACTATGAGCAATATTAAAAATATGAGATATTTTGGGTATCCAAAAATGAGTAAATGCTCACATAAGATGAAGAGTTGAAAATGTACAAGGTTTATTAGTAAAAAACTATGAGCAATATTAAAATGATTCCATTATGACACATATGTAAGGAAGGGGAGTTCTTTAAAGGAGGTGCATATTTCACATAAGATGAAGAGTTGAAAATGTACAAGGTTTATTAGTAAAAAAACTATGAGCAATATTAAAATGATTCCATTATGACACATATGTAAGGAAGGGGAGTTCTTTAAAGGAGGTGCATAATTCACATAAGATGAAGAGTTGAAAATGTACAAGGTTTATTAGTTAAAAAAAACTATGAGCAATATTAAAATGATTCCATTATGACACATATGTAAGGAAGGGGAGTTCTTTAAAGGAGGTGCATATTTCACATGCTTGAATGAGTTTTAAACTCATAAAAATTGAGATATTTCATCTCTCCTCTCTCCTAATTCAAGTCTAGTTCCAAAAAGTTAGCTTAACTGACCTAAAAATGGTCAAAAATTGACCAAACTGATTTGGAAAATTCTAGAATCAGTTTGTTTGGTTAGGAGCTCAATTTTTCCTATAAATAGAAGCCTCCCCCTTGTTGAAAAATATATAGTGTTTATGCATCGTTACTCTACTCCATCTAAGCCAAGACTTGTGAATTCATTTAATAATTCACTAGTTTTTGGAGCTTCCCTCTTTCTTCAATCCCCATTAGTGGTTCCATCAACATACTTAACCAATTGATTGGTTGGGGGCCTCTACCGTGAACAAAGAATCAAGCAATTTGTAAGGTAATTAGTGAATATTGATCTTTTCTATAATTTCTCAATGTTTCTCTCTTCTCAACCCCTCTCAAGCTTGAGAAGCTTAATTGGTATGGTTTTTTAAATGCTATTGAAGTTAATTGGTGAATAGTAGTGAAGAGTTACATAATTTAATAAATGCTATTGAAGTTAATTTCTATTTATGTTTAAATTCTAATGGTTTTCATGTAATTTCTCTCTCTCACTCAAGAAATGGTCATACTCATGACCCATTCTCAATCCAAATCAAGCTTTTCATAAAGCTTTTCCTTAACCCAAGATTAAGCTATGCTTGAGGCCAAATTAATGGCTTTTTTCTATTCTTTTAGTTTATGTATATTGATGATTCAATCCATTATGGATTAATGATCCAATTAGAGATCATTTTAATTATTTCCTTAATGATAAGCTTTATCCCTTAGAAAAATTGAGATTTATCAGTCATAGCAGCGGAGCTATGGCAAAATTTTTATAAAAATTATGCATAAAATAATTTCATTCAAAGCATAAAAAGAGGACTTCCTACCATATTCTAGGAATTATCATCCTAGATTAATTGAAAGAATTTCATTATAATCATGGAGAAATTGAATTTTAATATCATGCATAAAGGATAAGTTTTTATATCAAAAGTGTTATTTTTACCATTTTTATTTTCATGCATAGAAGTATGCATAATGAATAAATTTTTATATCAAAAGTGTTATTTTTATCAATTTTAATTTTTATGCATAGAAGTATGCATAAAAGATAACTTTTTTATATTAAAAGTGTTACTTTTATCATTTTTAATTTTCATGCATGGAAGTATGCATAAAGGAAAATTTTTTATATCAAAAGTGTTACTTTTATCATTTTTAATTTTCATGCATAGAAGTATGCATAAAGGATAATTTATATATCAAAAGTGTTACTTTTATCATTTTTAATTTTCATGCATAGAAGTATGCATAAAGGAAAATTTTTTATATTAAAAGTGTTACTTTTATCATTTTTAATTTTCATGCATAGAAGTATGCATAAAGGAAAATTTTTTATATCAAAAGTGTTACTTTTATCATTTTTAATTTTCATGCATAGAAGTATGCATAAAGGATAATTTTTTTATATCAAAAGTGTTACTTTTATCATTTTTAATTTTCATGCATAGAAGTATGCATAAAGGAAAATTTTTTATCAAAAGTGTTACTTTTATCATATTGGATTTCATGCATAGAGGTATGCATAAAAGTTGATTATTTTATTATAAAAGTGTTACTTTTATCATAACTGGATTTCATGCATAGAGATATGCATAAAAGTTGATTATTTTATTATAAAAGTGTTACTTTTATTATATTTGGATTTCATGCATAGAGGTATGCATAAAAGATATTCTTTTTATACTAAAAGTGTGATTTTCATCATAAATGGATTTTATGCATAACTTAGATGCATAAGAGAAATTCTTTTATTCTAAAACTGTAATTCCTACCAGGTTGAATTTATGCATAAGAAGATGCATAAAAGATTGATTTTAATTTCGAAAGTGTTAATCTCCTTAAATGGAATTTATGCATAAATAAATGTGTAGAGAAATCTTATATCAAATATAAGAATTCTCTTAAAAAAAAGATATGAAATGTGATAAGATGTGATAAGAGGTGTATGAGATGTGATAAGATTTGATAAGATGCGTATGGAAAGTGATAGGATGTGATAAGAGGTGTATGAGATGTGAAAAGATGTGATAAGATGTGTATGAGATGTGATAGAATGTGTTAAATGTGTTAAGATGAGTTAAGATGTGTTAAGATGTATATGGGATGTGTTAGGACGAGAATGGATGTAATATGGTTGTATGAATGTGATGTGGATGTATACATGTAGATGTATATGTATGAATGTGAATGTGGATGTGGATGTGGATATATGGATGTTGATACGGATGTGTATGTATGTATGTGGATGTGTATGTATGAATGAGGATGTGAAAATGGATGTATACATGTAGATGTATATGTATGAATGTGAATGTGGATGTGGATGTGGATGTATAGATGTAGATACGGATGTGGATGTATGTATGTGAATGTGGATGTATGAATGAGGATGTGAAAATGGATGTATGCATGTGAATGTGGATGTATGAATATGAATGTGGATGTGTGGATGTAGAAATGGAGGTATGGATGTATGAATGTGGATGTGGATGTATGCATGTAGATGTGTATGTATGAATGTGAAATTGGATGTATGATGTGGACGTACGAACATGGATATGTATGTATGTAGAATAATGAATATGAAGGTGTATGTGAGATAATGTGTAGTCTATATGAGTGAATGGATGAGAACGAGTACACATTGAATGGAATGTGGAATAAGTAATGTGGTCCGAGAGTGGATAATATGGAAAGACAAGAGTTCGTTATAGAAACTGTATTTTGTGACTGTTTGTAAATGACTGTTTTATGTCAAGAATGCTGGAGAAGCATTTTGACCGTCTTGAGGATTAAGGTCATGAAGACCGAACTGATAAAGTTGCAACTGCTGACGGAGAGTCAATGGAGGACGTCTCGCGTAGCAAGGTCGATCGAGGTCTTGACCAGCCTCGGTTCGATTTAAATGGTGAGCTTCCGGTACGGTGGATGAGGGACCAAGGAAGCGGCCTATGAGTGAAGCGCTAGGTCACCTGCGAAGGATCCTAGAGGGTGCTGACCATACGGTGCTCGGGCTCTGGGTTGCCGAAGATACCCACACGTGCGTCGTGGAAGATATTGGAACAAGGAGTAAGAGTTGTTTTCTGAAACCGGGCATGGATCTAGTTGATTGACCTTGCTGGTCCTCAACGGATGAGTCCATGGCTCTTTTATATGGATCTGTGGGTTGATCTAGCTGATCTTCCACGGAGATTCCATTCTATTATATGAATATATTGCCGGTTACTATGAGCTAGGAACTATGGAAAAGGCCCCTGAGAGAACAGGTGGTGAGCGTTCTGGTTGCCAATGATGCCATAAGTACACCGATGAAAGAATGACTAGAAATAAGGATTCAACCAGAGACTTTGAGGATTGTCATCAGTGACATAATGGCTTTATTAAAGGATTGTTTTAAAGGTAGTTGATGCTAAGAAAAAGGCAATTTCATATTGGGTGTGTAAGTGGTGTGACTAGTTTTATGTTTGCATGAACTTCCGACTAGGGGGCCTTGGAACTCTTTTCCTTGGTACCCGGGACAAAACCTAACCAAATTCTTAATTGGATCCCATCACTACAGTGGTTGGGTGGTTGGCTAACCCATGGGATCGGATGGGGTTAGGCTGGACTGATGGATCCATAAATCGAGACTCAATTTCTGTTATTACGATAGATGAAGTAAGTCCCGGATAGTAATTGTTCTATGGATAGGAATCAACGGCTGTGCCTCTTGATGGGGAAAAAAGCGTTGATCCCAATGATCCAAGTGCAAGTTTCTTCCTTGATTTGATCGAGTATCTTTATAGGTGCAGTCGGATCAGTTTGATCACTAATGGTCTTGACTACGTTAGAGTAAAAAGTTATCCTGGAGAAATCGCCCGTGCTTTCCGGATAAGGGAAGTTTTTTCGGGTTCGGTTTTGGAAAAATCGACGAATTAGTCTTTTGTTCGGATATCCATGGACGAGGCCCCGAGTGTGGGACCCTGCCTCGCGCATGAAGTGCTACTTCCGCTACTAGTACCCCGAATCCGTTGCGCGGTGGGAACAGGGATCTTACAGTTGGTATCAGAGCAGGTTTTGAAAGCTAATAAAGATAATTAAATTCTTATCTGAAATTGGTAATAAGATTTCAGAAACAGCATTTTCATAATGTATTTTCATTCCGTAAGCTTCTTTAATGAAGAAATTTTAATCAAAGAAATTATTTTTATAGATGGAAGTTCCACATTTATCTGGTATTCCCGACCTCACCCAGTCTCAAGATATGATTGCATTTGCCTTCGAGCATCTCATCTCTTCCGCTTCGACTCAAACAAGCCGAGCAAGACTCGCACGCCATTTCGCGGATTTATATTTTCCTACCCCAGCGGAGAGAATACAACATAAGTGGTTTGCAGGGCAATATGTCCACGCCCATTGCAACCGCCGTACAATGCTGTGGCAGAATCCCTCATTGACTATGATCCTGTTAAAGCTGAAAATGGTGCGTGGTGTCATTCTATATCATTCGACACCTCGAAATTTCAGACTTTCGTGTCAAATTTATAGACTCCTTAGTCGATTTATCCCTAAGGAGAAAATAATAACTCCCTTCGCAGTTAGAGAGCTTATGTAACAGGGCATGACTATGGCCCAGTACCGTCGTCTTATGCGTCTCTCGAGGAGATTTTGAATTTTGGAGCTGAGCCACTCTATGTACTTATTGCAACTTGTATATAAATATACAAATGTTTTTTTTTACGGACGATCGGATAAAGAAAAATCTATTTATCAAACTTAAGTCATAGATCTCCAATAAGATCAACTGAGGAGCCAATTATGTCAAAAGTTTATCAAGACGCACAAAAAGGTTGTAATTGTTTGATATAATTCATACGAATTGTTAATTCAAATTGAAATTCGTAAATTAGTAATTGGGTCTTCAATTGGAAGTACCGCAATTGTATGGAACCCTGACTTGCTTGAGACCTAGACATGATGGTATTTACCTTATAGTTTCGAGTATCATGACTATCCGTATATACCGAGGGTATAACTGCAGCTCTTTACCGACAGTATATACGAGTAAATCTAAGACTTGAAATTATAAGCGTTAATGCTATCCAGATGATGATTTTGAATGTGGTTGATATGATTTTTAATTCTGTTTGGGAACTGATGAATTGATTTGGATTCTGATTGAAAAATGATGATCCTTGAAAATGGGTTGAAATGTAATAAGCTGAGCAAAACCACAATGTGGATGATTGGGATAAGTCCCTGTAATGATAAATGATGAAAATGATTCAGCAAATCACTATGAGATTAGTGGATTGTGTTGTCAAATTGCTACTGTTAATACTTGAGACGGTAGATCAAGTTAAGGGATGACAAATTGAGAACTTGCTTAACTTAAATTCCGTGGAGGAATGTTCAGAAGGAAATTTTTCGGTCTAATGGACCATTATCGTGTTAAAGATATGAATGATATGATATGAATGAATTGTTATTTAATGATGAGTTCTATATAAGGGATATTTATCTCCATATTCTGTTGGGTTGACCGGAATATAAGGAACCCCAGAATAAATTGGATCTTAAGCAAAAGAGTTGTCCTCTACTTGCGAGATGAGGACATCTTGCACCTTTTAAGTGGGGTAGAATGTAAGATTCCTCTCCAGCCTTCGAGGTATACAGGAGTAAGAATCTCCCTTTTTGATCTTATAATTATTCCCTCTCTAAAATAAAAGAAAGATTCTGTTTAAAAGAGGAAGACCCTTTCCCTAGAATACTTCCCAGGAGTCGCACCTGTTTTAAGGATTCAGAACAATGAGTTCAGAAGTGAGAATCGATGTTTTGGATATCAAGGTTTTGGTCTTCATTCGAGTACGGCCCAAAAGAAGTTCTTTATCTCTTGGGAAGTATAAGAAGTTATCTCCCAGATATTGTGGACCAAAGAAAGTAGGTGATTTAGCTTACGAACTTCTTTTATCTCCTCATCTCAAAGTTCTGAATGCCTTCTATAGAAAAATGTGCCAAACCCAAATCATGGAAAGACGGTAAAACTTCAGTGGCAAGTTACCGTTGGCTTCTAAGTTATGCTAGCTCCTTTACAGTAATCTTACTTCCATCGATCTCCTTTCTTTCTTAATCTCCTTCATGGCTTGGCAACAAGAATTAGTTTTATCCATGATGATTTCTCACCTTCAAGACGCAAGGGAGTCTGTGAAGAAAGATTTTATAGAACAGTATGAGCGCTCACTTTTCCCTCACTTGGGAACTTCTGTAGCGCAGACAAAATGGCGGACCTATCAAGACATAACTAGGGTAACACCCTGGGGTCAGCAACACTTTCGTAACAATGTCCGCTTGGCCATGGTTATTGAAGCTTTGGTTTGGGTCCCCAATACTACTGCGTCATGAGATCAAGACATCTTGGGTTTTCTGAGCGGGTCTTCTTACTGGCGTGTTTTCTTCCTCATCAGAAGATATGCCTTTATCCCGTTTTTGGCTTGCCTCTCAGAGGTTCTTTTGTTAGAACACCTCATACCACTGAGATAGGTGCGGCAATAACCAACAGAATTATTCCCATAGATGAGTTACCTTATACATGCGCAGCTTGTGAGTGCTGCTTTTGTGATCGTATGATGGACGGGCTTATGGAAGTGTAAAGAGTTCTTCTATCTTTACTGTATAAGTTCCGAGAATGAATAAAGTTTAAATCTTGTTCTTATCTTGAATCTTGCTCTCTTGAGACTTTTTTTTAATTGGTGGTTAATCTTAATTAAAAAATTCTCTCAGTCTCATACTTGTGCATCTTGCGAAATTACCCCCAGTTTGCGAGATGAGGGCATCTCGCGTTTTTCAAGTGGGAGAGAATGTAAGATTCCTCCCCAGCCTCTCAAAATGTCCAGCATCTTCCCCTGTAATCAATCCTCTTCAGAAATATAAAAGACTTGTTTCTAATTGTTTTAACCTAGAGAGAGAAAATATTCTAGAGAGAGAATATTTAAATTTTTAATATTTTTGGATAAAAAATTATCTCATCTTATTAAAATAAGTTCCCCTGAAACAGAAATTCAAAAAGAACTTTCCAATGTGCAATTGGAATTAATTGGAAATGGGTATAAAGGACCTTGGCCTAAGGGTCTAGATTTTCAGAAATTTTTGAATTATGGTCCAATTAAGGTTCCTATGGGCCAATAGCATCAATCCATGTGTAGGGAGGAGATAAATCCAATTTGTAAAAGAAGATACCCAAAAATGAGTAAATGCTCACATAAGATGAAGAGTTGAAAATGTACAAGGTTTATTAGTAAAAAACTATGTGCAATATTAAAAATATGAGATATTTTGGGTATCCAAAAATGAGTAAATGCTCACATAAGATGAAGAGTTGAAAATGTACAAGGTTTATTAGTAAAAAACTATGAGCAATATTAAAATGATTCCATTATGACACATATGTAAGGAAGGGGAGTTCTTAAAAGGAGGTGCATATTTCACATAAGATGAAGAGTTGAAAATGTACAAGGTTTATTAGTAAAAAAACTATGAGCAATATTAAAATGATTCCATTATGACACATATGTAAGGAAGGGGAGTTCTTTAAAGGAGGTGCATAATTCACATAAGATGAAGAGTTGAAAATGTACAAGGTTTATTAGTTTAAAAAAAACTATGAGCAATATTAAAATGATTCCATTATGACACATATGTAAGGAAGGGGAGTTCTTTAAAGGAGGTGCATATTTCACATGCTTGAATGAGTTTTAAACTCATAAAAATTGAGATATTTCATCTCTCCTCTCTCCTAATTCAAGTCTAGTTCCAAAAAGTTAGCTTAACTGACCTAAAAATGGTCAAAAATTGACCAAACTGATTTGGAAAATTCTAGAATCAGTTTGTTTGGTTAGGAGCTCAATTTTTCCTATAAATAGAAGCCTCCCCCTTGTTGAAAAATATATAGTGTTTATGCATCGTTACTCTACTCCATCTAAGCCAAGAACTGTGAATTCATTTAATAATTCACTAGTTTTTGGAGCTTTCCTCTTTCTTCAATCCCCATTAGTGGTTCCATCAACATACTTAACCAATTGATTGGTTGGGGGCCTCTACCGTGAACAAAGAATCAAGCAATTTGTAAGGTAATTAGTGAATATTGATCTTTTCTATAATTTCTCAATGTTTCTCTCTTCTCAACCCCTCTCAAGCTTGAGAAGTTTAATTGGTATGGTTCTTTAAATGCTATTGAAGTTAATTGGTGAATAGTAGTGAAGAGTTACATAATTTAATAAATGCTATTGAAGTTAATTTCTATTTATGTTTAAATTCTAATGGTTTTCATGTAATTTCTCTCTCTCACTCAAGAAATGGTCATACTCATGACCCATTCTCAATCCAAATCAAGCTTTTCATAAAGCTTTTCCTTAACCCAAGATTAAGCTATGCTTGAGGCCAAATTAATGGCTTTTTTCTATTCTTTTAGTTTATGTATATTGATGATTCAATCCATTATGGATTAATGATCCAATTAGAGATCATTTTAATTATTTCCTTAATGATAAGCTTTATCCCTTAGAAAAATTGAGATTTATCAGTCATAGCAGCGGAGCTATGGCAAAATTTTTATAAAAATTATGCATAAAATAATTTCATTCAAAGCATAAAAAGAGGACTTCCTACCATATTCTAGGAATTATCATCCTAGATTAATTGAAAGAATTTCATTATGATCATGAAGAAATTGAATTTTAATATCATGCATAAAGGATAAGTTTTTATATCAAAAGTGTTATTTTTACCATTTTTATTTTCATTCATAGAAGTATGCATAATGAATAAATTTTTATATCAAAAGTGTTATTTTTATCAATTTTAATTTTTATGCATAGAAGTATGCATAAAAGATAACTTTTTTATATTAAAAGTGTTACTTTTATCATTTTTAATTTTCATGCATGGAAGTATGCATAAAGGAAAATTTTTTATATCAAAAGTGTTACTTTTATCATTTTTAATTTTCATGCATAGAAGTATGCATAAAGGATAATTTTTATATCAAAAGTGTTACTTTTATCATTTTTAATTTTCATGCATAGAAGTATGCATAAAGGAAAATTTTTTATATTAAAAGTGTTACTTTTATCATTTTTAATTTTCATGCATAGAAGTATGCATAAAGGAAAATTTTTTATATCAAAAGTGTTACTTTTATCATTTTTAATTTTCATGCATAGAAGTATGCATAAAGGATAATTTTTTTATATCAAAAGTGTTACTTTTATCATTTTTAATTTTCATGCATAGAAGTATGCATAAAGGAAAAATTTTTATCAAAAGTGTTACTTTTATCATATTGGATTTCATGCATAGAGGTATGCATAAAAGTTGATTATTTTATTATAAAAGTGTTACTTTTATCATAACTAGATTTCATGCATAGAGATATGCATAAAAGTTGATTATTTTATTATAAAAGTGTTACTTTTATTATATTTGGATTTCATGCATAGAGGTATGCATAAAAGATATTCTTTTTATACTAAAAGTGTGATTTTCATCATAAATGGATTTTATGCATAACTTAGATGCATAAGAGAAATTCTTTTATTCTAAAAGTGTAATTCCTACCAGGTTGAATTTATGCATAAGAAGATGCATAAAAGATTGATTTTAATTTCGAAAGTGTTAATCTCCTTAAATGGAATTTATGCATAAATAAATATGTAGAGAAATCTTATATCAAATATAAGAATTCTCTTAAAAAAAGATATGAAATGTGATAAGATGTGATAAGAGGTGTATGAGATGTAATAAGATTTGATAAGATGCGTATGGAAAGTGATAGGATGTGATAAGAGGTGTATGAGATGTGAAAAGATGTGATAAGATGTGTATGAGATGTGATAGAATGTGTTAAATGTGTTAAGATGAGTTAAGATGTGTTAAGATGTATATGGGATGTGTTAGGACGAGAATGGATGTAATATGGTTGTATGAATGTGATGTGGATGTATACATGTAGATGTATATGTATGAATGTGAATGTGGATGTGGATGTGGATATATGGATGTTGATACGGATGTGTATGTATGTATGTGGATGTGTATGTATGAATGAGGATGTGAAAATGGATGTATACATGTAGATGTATATGTATGAATGTGAATGTGGATGTGGATGTGGATGTATAGATGTAGATACGGATGTGGATGTATGTATGTGAATGTGGATGTATGAATGAGGATGTGAAAATGGATGTATGCATGTGAATGTGGATGTATGAATATGAATGTGGATGTGTGGATGTAGAAATGGAGGTATGGATGTATGAATGTGGATGTGGATGTATGCATGTAGATGTGTATGTATGAATGTGAAATTGGATGTATGATGTGGACGTACGAACATGGATATGTATGTAGAATAATGAATATGAAGGTGTATGTGAGATAATGTGTAGTCTATATGAGTGAATGGATGAGAACGAGTACACATTGAATGGAATGTGGAATAAGTAATGTGGTCCGAGAGTGGATAATATGGAAAGACAAGAGTTCGTTATAGAAACTGTATTTTGTGACTATTTATAAATGACTGTTTTATGTCAAGAATGCTGGAGAAGCATTTTGACCGTCTTGAGGATTAAGGTCATGAAGACCGAACTGATAAAGTTGCAACTGCTGACGGAGAGTCAATGGAGGATGTCTCGCGTAGCAAGGTCGATCGAGGTCTTGACCAGCCTCGGTTCGATTTAAATGGTGAGCTTCCGGTACGGTGGATGAGGGACCAAGGAAGCGGCCTATGAGTGAAGCGCTAGGTCACCTGCGAAGGATCCTAGAGGGTGCTGACCATACGGTGCTCGGGCTCTGGGTTGCCGAAGATACCCACACGTGCGTCGTGGAAGATATTGGAACAAGGAGTAAGAGTTGTTTTCTGAAACCGGGCATGGATCTAGTTGATTGACCTTGCTGGTCCTCAACGGATGAGTCCATGGCTCTTTTATATGGATCTGTGGGTTGATCTAGCTGATCTTCCACGGAGATTCCATTCTATTATATGAATATATTGCCGGTTACTATGAGCTAGGAACTATGGAAAAGGCCCCTGAGAGAACAGGTGGTGAGCGTTCTGGTTGCCAATGATGCCATAAGTACACCGATGAAAGAATGACTAGAAATAAGGATTCAACCAGAGACTTTGAGGATTGTCATCAGTGACATAATGGCTTTATTAAAGGATTGTTTTAAAGGTAGTTGATGCTAAGAAAAAGGCAATTTCATATTGGGTGTGTAAGTGGTGTGACTAGTTTTATGTTTGCATGAACTTCCGGCTAGGGGGCCTTGGAACTCTTTTCCTTGGTACCCGGGACAAAACCTAACCAAATTCTTAATTGGATCCCATCACTACAGTGGTTGGGTGGTTGGCTAACCCATGGGATCGGATGGGGTTAGGCTGGACTGATGGATCCATAAATCGAGACTCAATTTCTGTTATTACGATAGATGAAGTAAGTCCCGGATAGTAATTGTTCTATGGATAGGAATCAACGGCTGTGCCTCTTGATGGGGAAAAAAGCGTTGATCCCAATGATCCAAGTGCAAGTTTCTTCCTTGATTTGATCGAGTATCTTTATAGGTGCAGTCGGATCAGTTTGATCACTAATGGTCTTGACTACGTTAGAGTAAAAAGTTATCCTGGAGAAATCGCCCGTGCTTTTCGGATAAGGGAAGTTTTTTCGGGTTCGGTTTTGGAAAAATCGACGAATTAGTCTTTTGTTCGGATATCCATGGACGAGGCCCCGAGTGTGGGACCCTGCCTCGCGCATGAAGTGCTACTTCCGCTACTAGTATCCCGAATCCATTGCGCGGTGGGAACAGGGATCTTACAGTTGGTATCAGAGCAGGTTTTGAAAGCTAATAAAGATAATTAAATTCTTATCTGAAATTGGTAATAAGATTTCAGAAACAGCATTTTCATAATGTATTTTCATTCCGTAAGCTTCTTTAATGAAGAAATTTTAATCAAAGAAATTATTTTTATAGATGGAAGTTCCACATTTATCTGGTATTCCCGACCTCACCCAGTCTCAAGATATGATTGCATTTGCCTTCGAGCATCTCATCTCTTCCGCTTCGACTCAAACAAGCCGAGCAAGACTCGCACGCCATTTCGCGGATTTATATTTTCCTACCCCAGCGGAGAGAATACAACATAAGTGGTTTGCAGGGCAATATGTCCACGCCCATTGCAACCGCCGTACAATGCTGTGGCAGAATCCCTCATTGACTATGATCCTGTTAAAGCTGAAAATGGTGCGTGGTGTCATTCTATATCATTCGACACCTCGAAATTTCAGACTTTCGTGTCGAATTTATAGACTCCTTAGTCGATTTATCCCTAAGGAGAAAATAATAACTCCCTTCGCAGTTAGAGAACTTATGTAACAGGGCATGACTATGGCCCAGTACCGTCGTCTTATGCGTCTCTCGAGGAGATTTTGAATTTTGGAGCTGAGCCACTCTATGTACTTATTGCAACTTGTATATAAATATATAAATGTTTTTTTTTATGGACGATCGGATAAAGAAAAATCTATTTATCAAACTTAAGTCATAGATCTCCAATAAGATCAACTGATATGTCAAAAGTTTATCAAGACGCACAAAAAGGTTGTAATTGTTTGATATAATTCATACGAATTGTTAATTCAAATTGAAATTCGTAAATTAGTAATTGGGTCTTCAATTGGAAGTACCGCAATTGTATGGAACCCTGACTTGCTTGAGACCTAGACATGATGGTATTTACCTTATAGTTTCGAGTATCATGACTATCCGTATATACCGAGGGTATAACTGCAGCTCTTTACCGACAGTATATACGAGTAAATCTAAGACTTGAAATTATAAGCGTTAATGCTATCCAGATGATGATTTTGAATGTGGTTGATATGATTTTTAATTCTGTTTGGGAACTGATGAATGTATTTGGATTCTGATTGAAAAATGATGATCCTTGAAAATGGGTTGAAATGTAATAAGCTGAGCGAAACCACAATGTGGATGATTGGGATAAGTCCCTGTAATGATAAATGATGAAAATGATTCAGCAAATCACTATGAGATTAGTGGATTGTGTTGTCAAATTGCTACTGTTAATACTTGAGACGGTAGATCAAGTTAAGGGATGACAAATTGAGAACTTGCTTAACTTAAATTCCGTGGAGGAATGTTCAGAAGGAAATTTTTCGGTCTAATGGACCATTATCGTGTTAAAGATATGAATGATATGATATGAATGAATTGTTATTTAATGATGAGTTCTATATAAGGGATATTTATCCCCATATTCTGTTGGGTTGACCGGAATATAAGGACCCCAGAATAAATTGGATCTTAAGCAAAAGAGTTGTCCTCTACTTGCGAGATGAGGACATCTTGCACCTTTTAAGTGGGGTAGAATGTAAGATTCCTCTCCAGCCTTCGAGGTATACAGGAGTAAGAATCTCCCTTTTTGATCTTATAATTATTCCCTCTCTAAAATAAAAGAAAGATTCTGTTTAAAAGAGGAAGACCCTTTCCCTAGAATACTTCCCAGGAGTCACACCTGTTTTAAGGATTCAGAACAATGAGTTCAGAAGTGAGAATCGATGTTTTGGATATCAAGGTTTTGGTCTTCATTCGAGTACGGCCCAAAAGAAGTTCTTTATCTCTTGGGAAGTATAAGAAGTTATCTCCCAGATATTGTGGACCAAAGAAAGTAGGTGATTTAGCTTACGAACTTCTTTTATCTCCTCATCTCAAAGTTCTGAATGCCTTCTATAGAAAAATGTGCCAAACCCAAATCATGGAAAGACGGTAAAACTTCAGTGGCAAGTTACCGTTGGCTTCTAAGTTATGCTAGCTCCTTTACAGTAATCTTACTTCCATCGATCTCCTTTCTTTCTTAATCTCCTTCATGGCTTGGTAACAAGAATTAGTTTTATCCATGATGATTTCTCACCTTCAAGACGCAAGGGAGTCTGTGAAGAAAGATTTTATAGAACAGTATGAGCGCTCACTTTTCCCTCACTTGGGAACTTCTGTAGCGCAAACAAAATGGCGGACCTATCAAGACATAATTAGGGTAACACCCTGGGGTCAGCAACACTTTCGTAACAATGTCCACTTGGCCATGGTTATTGAAGCTTTGGGTTTGGGTCCCCGATACTACTGCGTCATGAGATCAAGACATCTTGGGTTTTCTGAGCGGGTCTTCTTACTGGCGTGTTTTCTTCCTCATCAGAAGATATACCTTTATCCCGTTTTTGGCTTGCCTCTCAGAGGTCCTTTTGTTAGAACACCTCATACCACTGAGATAGGTGCGGCAATAACCAACAGAATTATTCCCATAGATGAGTTACCTTATACATGTGCAGCTTGTGAGTGCTGCTTTTGTGATCATATGATGGACGGGCTTATGGAAGTGTAAAGAGTTCTTCTATCTTTACTGTATAAGTTCCGAGAATGAATAAAGTTTAAATCTTGTTCTTATCTTGAATCTTGCTCTCTTGAGACTATTTTTTAATTGGTGGTTAATCTTAATTAAAAAATTCTCTCAGTCTCATACTTGTGCATCTTGCGAAATTACCCCCAGTTCGCGAGATGAGGGCATCTCGCGTTTTTCAAGTGGGAGAGAATGTAAGATTCCTCCCCAGCCTCTCAAAATGTCCAGCATCTTCCCCTGTAATCAATCCCTCTTCAGAAATATAAAAGACTTGTTTCTAATTGTTTTAACCTAGAGAGAGAAAATATTCTAGAGAGAGAATATTTAAATTTTTAATATTTTTGGATAGAAAATTATCTCATCTTATTAAAATAATTTCCCCTGAAACAGAAATTCAAAAAGAACTTTCCAATGTGCAATTGGAATTAATTGGAAATGGGTATAAAGGACCTTGGCCTAAGGGTCTAGATTTTCAGAAATTTTTGAATTATGGTCCAATTAAGGTTCCTATGGGCCAATAGCATCAATCCATGTGTAGGGAGGAGATAAATCCAATTTGTAAAAGAAGATACCCAAAAATGAGTAAATGCTCACATAAGATGAAGAGTTGAAAATGTACAAGGTTTATTAGTAAAAACTATGAGCAATATTAAAAATATGAGATATTTTGGGTATCCAAAAATGAGTAAATGCTCACATAAGATGAAGAGTTGAAAATGTACAAGGTTTATTAGTAAAAAACTATGAGCAATATTAAAATGATTCCATTATGACACATATGTAAGGAAGGGGAGTTCTTTAAAGGAGGTGCATATTTCACATAAGATGAAGAGTTGAAAATGTACAAGGTTTATTAGTAAAAAAACTATGAGCAATATTAAAATGATTCCATTATGACACATATGTAAGGAAGGGGAGTTCTTTAAAGGAGGTGCATAATTCACATAAGATGAAGAGTTGAAAATGTACAAGGTTTATTAGTTTAAAAAAAACTATGAGCAATATTAAAATGATTCCATTATGACACATATGTAAGGAAGGGGAGTTCTTTAAAGGAGGTGCATATTTCACATGCTTGAATGAGTTTTAAACTCATAAAAATTGAGATATTTCATCTCTCCTCTCTCCTAATTCAAGTCTAGTTCCAAAAAGTTAGCTTAACTGACCTAAAAATGGTCAAAAATTGACCAAACTGATTTGGAAAATTCTAGAATCAGTTTGTTTGGTTAGGAGCTCAATTTTTCCTATAAATAGAAGCCTCCCCCTTGTTGAAAAATATATAGTGTTTATGCATCGTTACTCTACTCCATCTAAGCCAAGACTTGTGAATTCATTTAATAATTCACTAGTTTTTGGAGCTTCCCTCTTTCTTCAATCCCCATTAGTGGTTCCATCAACATACTTAACCAATTGATTGGTTGGGGGCCTCTACCGTGAACAAAGAATCAAGCAATTTGTAAGGTAATTAGTGAATATTGATCTTTTCTATAATTTCTCAATGTTTCTCTCTTCTCAACCCCTCTCAAGCTTGAGAAGCTTAATTGGTATGGTTTTTTAAATGCTATTGAAGTTAATTGGTGAATAGTAGTGAAGAGTTACATAATTTAATAAATGCTATTGAAGTTAATTTCTATTTATGTTTAAATTCTAATGGTTTTCATGTAATTTCTCTCTCTCACTCAAGAAATGGTCATACTCATGACCCATTCTCAATCCAAATCAAGCTTTTCATAAAGCTTTTCGTTAACCCAAGATTAAGCTATGCTTGAGGCCAAATTAATGGCTTTTTTCTATTCTTTTAGTTTATGTATATTGATGATTCAATCCATTATGGATTAATGATCCAATTAGAGATCATTTTAATTATTTCCTTAATGATAAGCTTTATCCCTTAGAAAAATTGAGATTTATCAGTCATAGCAGCGGAGCTATGGCAAAATTTTTATAAAAATTATGCATAAAATAATTTCATTCAAAGCATAAAAAGAGGACTTCCTACCATATTCTAGGAATTATCATCCTAGATTAATTGAAAGAATTTCATTATAATCATGGAGAATTTGAATTTTAATATCATGCATAAAGGATAAGTTTTTATATCAAAAGTGTTATTTTTACCATTTTTATTTTCATGCATAGAAGTATGCATAATGAATAAATTTTTATATCAAAAGTGTTATTTTTATCAATTTTAATTTTTATCCATAGAAGTATGCATAAAAGATAACTTTTTTATAGTAAAAGTGTTACTTTTATCATTTTTAATTTTCATGCATGGAAGTATGCATAAAGGAAAAATTTTTATATCAAAAGTGTTACTTTTATCATTTTTAATTTTCATGCATAGAAGTATGCATAAAGGATAATTTTTATATCAAAAGTGTTACTTTTATCATTTTTAATTTTCATGCATAGAAGTATGCATAAAGGAAAATTTTTTATATCAAAAGTGTTACTTTTATCATTTTTAATTTTCATGCATAGAAGTATGCATAAAGGATAATTTTTTTATATCAAAAGTGTTACTTTTATCATTTTTAATTTTCATGCATAGAAGTATGCATAAAGGATAATTTTTTTATATCAAAAGTGTTACTTTTATCATTTTTAATTTTCATGCATAGAAGTATGCATAAAGGAAAAAATTTTATCAAAAGTGTTACTTTTATCATATTGGATTTCATGCATAGAGGTATGCATAAAAGTTGATTATTTTATTATAAAAGTGTTACTTTTATCATAATTGGATTTCATGCATAGAGATATGCATAAAAGTTGATTATTTTATTATAAAAGTGTTACTTTTATTATATTTGGATTTCATGCATAGAGGTATGCATAAAAGATATTCTTTTTATACTAAAAGTGTGATTTTCATCATAAATGGATTTTATGCATAACTTAGATGCATAAGAGAAATTCTTTTATTCTAAAAGTGTAATTCCTACTAGGTTGAATTTATGCATAAGAAGATGCATAAAAGATTGATTTTAATTTCGAAAGTGTTAATCTCCTTAAATGGAATTTATGCATAAATAAATGTGTAGAGAAATCTTATATCAAATATAAGAATTCTCTTAAAAAAAGATATGAAATGTGATAAGATGTGATAAGAGGTGTATGAGATGTGATAAGATTTGATAAGATGCGTATGGAAAGTGATAGGATGTGATAAGAGGTGTATGAGATGTGAAAAGTGTGATAAGATGTGTATGAGATGTGATAGAATGTGTTAAATGTGTTAAGATGAGTTAAGATGTGTTAAGATGTATATGGGATGTGTTAGGACGAGAATGGATGTAATATGGTTGTATGAATGTGATGTGGATGTATACATGTAGATGTATATGTATGAATGTGAATGTGGATGTGGATGTGGATGTATGGATGTTGATACGGATGTGTATGTATGTATCTGGATGTGTATGTATGAATGAGGATGTGAAAATGGATATATACATGTAGATGTATATGTATGAATGTGAATGTGGATGTGGATGTGGATGTATAGATGTAGATACGGATGTGGATGTATGTATGTGAATGTGGATGTATGAATGAGGATGTGAAAATGGATGTATGCATGTGAATGTGGATGTATGAATATGAATGTGGATGTGTGGATGTAGAAATGGAGGTATGGATGTATGAATGTGGATGTGGATGTATGCATGTAGATGTGTATGTATGAATGTGAAATTGGATGTATGATGTGGACGTACGAACATGGATATGTATGTAGAATAATGAATATGAAGGTGTATGTGAGATAATGTGTAGTCTATATGAGTGAATGGATGAGAACGAGTACACATTGAATGGAATGTGGAATAAGTAATGTGGTCCGAGAGTGGATAATATGGAAAGACAAGAGTTCGTTATAGAAACTGTATTTTGTGACTGTTTGTAAATGACTGTTTTATGTCAAGAATGCTGGAGAAGCATTTTGACCGTCTTGAGGATTAAGGTCATGAAGACCGAACTGATAAAGTTGCAACTGCTGACGGAGAGTCAATGGAGGATGTCTCGCGTAGCAAGGTCGATCGAGGTCTTGACCAGCCTCGGTTCGATTTAAATGGTGAGCTTCCGGTACGGTGGATGAGGGACCAAGGAAGCGGCCTATGAGTGAAGCGCTAGGTCACCTGCGAAGGATCCTAGAGGGTGCTGACCATACGGTGCTCGGGCTCTGGGTTGCCGAAGATACCCACACGTGCATCGTGGAAGATATTGGAACAAGGAGTAAGAGTTGTTTTCTGAAACCGAGCATGGATCTAGTTGATTGACCTTGCTGGTCCTCAACGGATGAGTCCATGGCTCTTTTATATGGATCTGTGGGTTGATCTAGCTGATCTTCCACGGAGATTCCATTCTATTATATGAATATATTGCCGGTTACTATGAGCTAGGAACTATGGAAAAGGCCCCTGAGAGAACAGGTGGTGAGCGTTCTGGTTGCCAATGATGCCATAAGTACACCGATGAAAGAATGACTAGAAATAAGGATTCAACCAGAGACTTTGAGGATTGTCATCAGTGACATAATGGCTTTATTAAAGGATTGTTTTAAAGGTAGTTGATGCTAAGAAAAAGGCAATTTCATATTGGGTGTGTAAGTGGTGTGACTAGTTTTATGTTTGCATGAACTTCCGGCTAGGGGGCCTTGGAACTCTTTTCCTTGGTACCCGGGACAAAACCTAACCAAATTCTTAATTGGATCCCATCACTACAGTGGTTGGGTGGTTGGCTAACCCATGGGATCGGATGGGGTTAGGCTGGACTGATGGATCCATAAATCGAGACTCAATTTCTGTTATTACGATAGATGAAGTAAGTCCCGGATAGTAATTGTTCTATGGATAGGAATCAACGGCTGTGCCTCTTGATGGGGAAAAAAGCGTTGATCCCAATGATCCAAGTGCAAGTTTCTTCCTTGATTTGACCGAGTATCTTTATAGGTGCAGTCGGATCAGTTTGATCACTAATGGTCTTGACTACGTTAGAGTAAAAAGTTATCCTGGAGAAATCGCCCGTGCTTTCCGGATAAGGGAAGTTTTTTCGGGTTCGGTTTTGGAAAAATCGACGAATTAGTCTTTTGTTCGGATATCCATGGACGAGGCCCCGAGTGTGGGACCCTGCCTCGCGCATGAAGTGCTACTTCCGCTACTAGTACCCCGAATCCATTGCGCGGTGGGAACAGGGATCTTACAGTTGGTATCAGAGCAGGTTTTGAAAGCTAATAAAGATAATTAAATTCTTATCTGAAATTGGTAATAAGATTTCAGAAACAGCATTTTCATAATGTATTTTCATTCCGTAAGCTTCTTTAATGAAGAAATTTTAATCAAAGAAATTATTTTTATAGATGGAAGTTCCACATTTATCTGGTATTCCCGACCTCACCCAGTCTCAAGATATGATTGCATTTGCCTTCGAGCATCTCATCTCTTCCGCTTCGACTCAAACAAGCCGAGCAAGACTCGCACGCCATTTCGCGGATTTATATTTTCCTACCCCAGCGGAGAGAATACAACATAAGTGGTTTGCAGGGCAATATGTCCACGCCCATTGCAACCGCCGTACAATGCTATGGCAGAATCCCTCATTGACTATGATCCTGTTAAAGCTGAAAATGGTGCGTGGTGTCATTCTATATCATTCGACACCTCGAAATTTCAGACTTTTGTGTCGAATTTATAGACTCCTTAGTCGATTTATCCCTAAGGAGAAAATAATAACTCCCTTCGCAGTTAGAGAACTTATGTAACAGGGCATGACTATGGCCCAGTACCGTCGTCTTATGCGTCTCTCGAGGAGATTTTGAATTTTGGAGCTGAGCCACTCTATGTACTTATTGCAACTTGTATATAAATATACAAATGTTTTTTTTTACAGACGATCGGATAAAGAAAAATCTATTTATCAAACTTAAGTCATAGATCTCCAATAAGATCAACTGAGGAGCCAATTATGTCAAAAGTTTATCAAGACGCACAAAAAGGTTGTAATTGTTTGATATAATTCATACGAATTGTTAATTCAAATTGAAATTCGTAAATTAGTAATTGGGTCTTCAATTGGAAGTACCGCAATTGTATGGAACCCTGACTTGCTTGAGACCTAGACATGATGGTATTTACCTTATAGTTTCGAGTATCATGACTATCCGTATATACCGAGGGTATAACTGCAGCTCTTTACCGACAGTATATACGAGTAAATCTAAGACTTGAAATTATAAGCGTTAATGCTATCCAGATGATGATTTTGAATGTGGTTGATATGATTTTTAATTCTGTTTGGGAACTGATGAATGTATTTGGATTCTGATTGAAAAATGATGATCCTTGAAAATGGGTTGAAATGTAATAAGCTGAGCGAAACCACAATGTGGATGATTGGGATAAGTCCCTGTAATGATAAATGATGAAAATGATTCAGCAAATCACTATGAGATTAGTGGATTGTGTTGTCAAATTGCTACTGTTAATACTTGAGACGGTAGATCAAGTTAAGGGATGACAAATTGAGAACTTGCTTAACTTAAATTCCGTGGAGGAATGTTCAGAAGGAAATTTTTCGGTCTAATGGACCATTATCGTGTTAAAGATATGAATGATATGATATGAATGAATTGTTATTTAATGATGAGTTCTATATAAGGGATATTTATCCCCATATTCTGTTGGGTTGACCGGAATATAAGGAACCCCAGAATAAATTGGATCTTAAGCAAAAGAGTTGTCCTCTACTTGCGAGATGAGGACATCTTGCACCTTTTAAGTGGGGTAGAATGTAAGATTCCTCTCCAGCCTTCGAGGTATACAGGAGTAAGAATCTCCCTTTTTGATCTTATAATTATTCCCTCTCTAAAATAAAAGAAAGATTCTGTTTAAAAGAGGAAGACCCTTTCCCTAGAATACTTCCCAGGAGTCACACCTGTTTTAAGGATTCAGAACAATGAGTTCAGAAGTGAGAATCGATGTTTTGGATATCAAGGTTTTGGTCTTCATTCGAGTACGGCCCAAAAGAAGTTCTTTATCTCTTGGGAAGTATAAGAAGTTATCTCCCAGATATTGTGGACCAAAGAAAGTAGGTGATTTAGCTTACGAACTTCTTTTATCTCCTCATCTCAAAGTTCTGAATGCCTTCTATAGAAAAATGTGCCAAACCCAAATCATGGAAAGACGGTAAAACTTCAGTGGCAAGTTACCGTTGGCTTCTAAGTTATGCTAGCTCCTTTACAGTAATCTTACTTCCATCGATCTCCTTTCTTTCTTAATCTCCTTCATGGCTTGGTAACAAGAATTAGTTTTATCCATGATGATTTCTCACCTTCAAGACGCAAGGGAGTCTGTGAAGAAAGATTTTATAGAACAGTATGAGCGCTCACTTTTCCCTCACTTGGGAACTTCTGTAGCGCAGACAAAATGGCGGACCTATCAAGACATAACTAGGGTAACACCCTGGGGTCAGCAACACTTTCGTAACAATGTCCGCTTGGCCATGGTTATTGAAGCTTTGGGTTTGGGTCCCCGATACTACTGCGTCATGAGATCAAGACATCTTGGGTTTTCTGAGCGGGTCTTCTTACTGGCGTGTTTTCTTCCTCATCAGAAGATATACCTTTATCCCGTTTTTGGCTTGCCTCTCAGAGGTCCTTTTGTTAGAACACCACATACCACTGAGATAGGTGCGGCAATAACCAACAGAATTATTCCCATAGATGAGTTACCTTATACATGCGCAGCTTGTGAGTGCTGCTTTTGTGATCATATGATGGACGGGCTTATGGAAGTGTAAAGAGTTCTTCTATCTTTACTGTATAAGTTCCGAGAATGAATAAAGTTTAAATCTTGTTCTTATCTTGAATCTTGCTCTCTTGAGACTTTTTTTTAATTGGTGGTTAATCTTAATTAAAAAATTCTCTCAGTCTCATACTTGTGCATCTTGCGAAATTACCCCCAGTTTGCGAGATGAGGGCATCTCGCGTTTTTCAAGTGGGAGAGAATGTAAGATTCCTCCCCAGCCTCTCAAAATGTCCAGCATCTTCCCCTGTAATCAATCCCTCTTCAGAAATATAAAAGACTTGTTTCTAATTGTTTTAACCTAGAGAGAGAAAATATTCTAGAGAGAGAATATTCAAATTTTTAATATTTTTGGATAGAAAATTATCTCATCTTATTAAAATAAGTTCCCCTGAAACAGAAATTCAAAAAGAACTTTCCAATGTGCAATTGGAATTAATTGGAAATGGGTATAAAGGACCTTGGCCTAAGGGTCTAGATTTTCAGAAATTTTTGAATTATGGTCCAATTAAGGTTCCTATGGGCCAATAGCATCAATCCATGTGTAGGGAGGAGATAAATCCAATTTGTAAAAGAAGATACCCAAAAATGAGTAAATGCTCACATAAGATGAAGAGTTGAAAATGTACAAGGTTTATTAGTAAAAAACTATGAGCAATATTAAAAATATGAGATATTTTGGGTATCCAAAAATGAGTAAATGCTCACATAAGATGAAGAGTTGAAAATGTACAAGGTTTATTAGTAAAAAACTATGAGCAATATTAAAATGATTCCATTATGACACATATGTAAGGAAGGGGAGTTCTTTAAAGGAGGTGCATATTTCACATAAGATGAAGAGTTGAAAATGTACAAGGTTTATTAGTAAAAAAACTATGAGCAATATTAAAATGATTCCATTATGACACATATGTAAGGAAGGGGAGTTCTTTAAAGGAGGTGCATAATTCACATAAGATGAAGAGTTGAAAATGTACAAGGTTTATTAGTTTAAAAAAAACTATGAGCAATATTAAAATGATTCCATTATGACACATATGTAAGGAAGGGGAGTTCTTTAAAGGAGGTGCATATTTCACATGCTTGAATGAGTTTTAAACTCATAAAAATTGAGATATTTCATCTCTCCTCTCTCCTAATTCAAGTCTAGTTCCAAAAAGTTAGCTTAACTGACCTAAAAATGGTCAAAAATTGACCAAACTTATTTGGAAAATTCTAGAATCAGTTTGTTTGGTTAGGAGTTCAATTTTTCCTATAAATAGAAGCCTCCCCCTTGTTGAAAAATATATAGTGTTTATGCATCGTTACTCTACTCCATCTAAGCCAAGAACTGTGAATTCATTTAATAATTCACTAGTTTTTGGAGCTTTCCTCTTTCTTCAATCCCCATTAGTGGTTCCATCAACATACTTAACCAATTGATTGGTTGGGGGCCTCTACCGTGAACAAAGAATCAAGCAATTTGTAAGGTAATTAGTGAATATTGATCTTTTCTATAATTTCTCAATGTTTCTCTCTTCTCAACCCCTCTCAAGCTTGAGAAGTTTAATTGGTATGGTTTTTTAAATGCTATTGAAGTTAATTGGTGAATAGTAGTGAAGAGTTACATAATTTAATAAATGCTATTGAAGTTAATTTCTATTTATGTTTAAATTCTAATGGTTTTCATGTAATTTCTCTCTCTCACTCAAGAAATGGTCATACTCATGACCCATTCTCAATCCAAATCAAGCTTTTCATAAAGCTTTTCCTTAACCCAAGATTAAGCTATGCTTGAGGCCAAATTAATGGCTTTTTTCTATTCTTTTAGTTTATGTATATTGATGATTCAATCCATTATGGATTAATGATCCAATTAGAGATCATTTTAATTATTTCCTTAATGATAAGCTTTATCCCTTAGAAAAATTGAGATTTATCAGTCATAGCAGCGGAGCTATGGCAAAATTTTTATAAAAATTATGCATAAAATAATTTCATTCAAAGCATAAAAAGAGGACTTCCTACCATATTCTAGGAATTATCATCCTAGATTAATTGAAAGAATTTCATTATAATCATGGAGAAATTGAATTTTAATATCATGCATAAAGGATAAGTTTTTATATCAAAAGTGTTATTTTTACCATTTTTATTTTCATGCATAGAAGTATGCATAATGAATAAATTTTTATATCAAAAGTGTTATTTTTATCAATTTTAATTTTTATGCATAGAAGTATGCATAAAAGATAACTTTTTTATATTAAAAGTGTTACTTTTATCATTTTTAATTTTCATGCATGGAAGTATGCATAAAGGAAAATTTTTTATATCAAAAGTGTTACTTTTATCATTTTTAATTTTCATGCATAGAAGTATGCATAAAGGATAATTTTTATATCAAAAGTGTTACTTTTATCATTTTTAATTTTCATGCATAGAAGTATGCATAAAGGAAAAATTTTTATATTAAAAGTGTTACTTTTATCATTTTTAATTTTCATGCATAGAAGTATGCATAAAGGAAAATTTTTTATATCAAAAGTGTTACTTTTATCATTTTTAATTTTCATGCATAGAAGTATGCATAAAGGATAATTTTTTTATATCAAAAGTGTTACTTTTATCATTTTTAATTTTCATGCATAGAAGTATGCATAAAGGAAAAATTTTTATCAAAAGTGTTACTTTTATCATATTGGATTTCATGCATAGAGGTATGCATAAAAGTTAATTATTTTATTATAAAAGTGTTACTTTTATCATAACTGGATTTCATGCATAGAGATATGCATAAAAGTTGATTATTTTATTATAAAAGTGTTACTTTTATTATATTTGGATTTCATGCATAGAGGTATGCATAAAAGATATTCTTTTTATACTAAAAGTGTGATTTTCATCATAAATGGATTTTATGCATAACTTAGATGCATAAGAGAAATTCTTTTATTCTAAAAGTGTAATTCCTACCAGGTTGAATTTATGCATAAGAAGATGCATAAAAGATTGATTTTAATTTCGAAAGTGTTAATCTCCTTAAATGGAATTTATGCATAAATAAATGTGTAGAGAAATCTTATATCAAATATAAGAATTCTCTTAAAAAAAGATATGAAATGTGATAAGATGTGATAAGAGGTGTATGAGATGTGATAAGATTTGATAAGATGCGTATGGAAAGTGATAGGATGTGATAAGAGGTGTATGAGATGTGAAAAGATGTGATAAGATGTGTATGAGATGTGATAGAATGTGTTAAATGTGTTAAGATGAGTTAAGATGTGTTAAGATGTATATGGGATGTGTTAGGACGAGAATGGATGTAATATGGTTGTATGAATGTGATGTGGATGTATACATGTAGATGTATATGTATGAATGTGAATGTGGATGTGGATGTGGATGTATGGATGTTGATACGGATGTGTATGTATGTATGTGGATGTGTATGTATGAATGAGGATGTGAAAATGGATGTATACATGTAGATGTATATGTATGAATGTGAATGTGGATGTGGATGTGGATGTATAGATGTAGATACGGATGTGGATGTATGTATGTGAATGTGGATGTATGAATGAGGATGTGAAAATGGATGTATGCATGTGAATGTGGATGTATGAATATGAATGTGGATGTGTGGATGTAGAAATGGAGGTATGGATGTATGAATGTGGATGTGGATGTATGCATGTAGATGTGTATGTATGAATGTGAAATTGGATGTATGATGTGGACGTACGAACATGGATATGTATGTAGAATAATGAATATGAAGGTGTATGTGAGATAATGTGTAGTCTATATGAGTGAATGGATGAGAACGAGTACACATTGAATGGAATGTGGAATAAGTAATGTGGTCCGAGAGTGGATAATATGGAAAGACAAGAGTTCGTTATAGAAACTGTATTTTGTGACTGTTTGTAAATGACTGTTTTATGTCAAGAATGCTGGAGAAGCATTTTGACCGTCTTGAGGATTAAGGTCATGAAGACCGAACTGATAAAGTTGCAACTGCTGACGGAGAGTCAATGGAGGATGTCTCGCGTAGCAAGGTCGATCGAGGTCTTGACCAGCCTCGGTTCGATTTAAATGGTGAGCTTCCGGTACGGTGGATGAGGGACCAAGGAAGCGGCCTATGAGTGAAGCGCTAGGTCACCTGCGAAGGATCCTAGAGGGTGCTGACCATACGGTGCTCGGGCTCTGGGTTGCCGAAGATACCCACACATGCGTCGTGGAAGATATTGGAACAAGGAGTAAGAGTTGTTTTCTGAAACCGGGCATGGATCTAGTTGATTGACCTTGCTGGTCCTCAACGGATGAGTCCATGGCTCTTTTATATGGATCTGTGGGTTGATCTAGCTGATCTTCCACGGAGATTCCATTCTATTATATGAATATATTGCCGGTTACTATGAGCTAGGAACTATGGAAAAGGCCCCTGAGAGAACAGGTGGTGAGCGTTCTGGTTGCCAATGATGCCATAAGTACACCGATGAAAGAATGACTAGAAATAAGGATTCAACCAGAGACTTTGAGGATTGTCATCAGTGACATAATGGCTTTATTAAAGGATTGTTTTAAAGGTAGTTGATGCTAAGAAAAAGGCAATTTCATATTGGGTGTGTAAGTGGTGTGACTAGTTTTATGTTTGCATGAACTTCCGGCTAGGGGGCCTTGGAACTCTTTTCCTTGGTACCCGGGACAAAACCTAACCAAATTCTTAATTGGATCCCATCACTACAGTGGTTGGGTGGTTGGCTAACCCATGGGATCGGATGGGGTTAGGCTGGACTGATGGATCCATAAATCGAGACTCAATTTCTGTTATTACGATAGATGAAGTAAGTCCCGGATAGTAATTGTTCTATAGATAGGAATCAACGGCTGTGCCTCTTGATGGGGAAAAAAGCGTTGATCCCAATGATCCAAGTGCAAGTTTCTTCCTTGATTTGACCGAGTATCTTTATAGGTGCAGTCGGATCAGTTTGATCACTAATGGTCTTGACTACGTTAGAGTAAAAAGTTATCCTGGAGAAATCGCCCGTGATTTCCGGATAAGGGAAGTTTTTTCGGGTTCGGTTTTGGAAAAATCGACGAATTAGTCTTTTGTTCGGATATCCATGGACGAGGCCCCGAGTGTGGGACCCTGCCTCGCGCATGAAGTGCTACTTCCGCTACTAGTACCCCGAATCCATTGCGCGGTGGGAACAGGGATCTTACAGTTGGTATCAGAGCAGGTTTTGAAAGCTAATAAAGATAATTAAATTCTTATCTGAAATTGGTAATAAGATTTCAGAAACAGCATTTTCATAATGTATTTTCATTCCGTAAGCTTCTTTAATGAAGAAATTTTAATCAAAGAAATTATTTTTATAGATGGAAGTTCCACATTTATCTGGTATTCCCGACCTCACCCAGTCTCAAGATATGATTGCATTTGCCTTCGAGCATCTCATCTCTTCCGCTTCGACTCAAACAAGCCGAGCAAGACTCGCACGCCATTTCGCGGATTTATATTTTCCTACACCAGCGGAGAGAATACAACATAAGTGGTTTGCAGGGCAATATGTCCACGCCCATTGCAACCGCCGTACAATGCTGTGGCAGAATCCCTCATTGACTATGATCCTGTTAAAGCTGAAAATGGTGCGTGGTGTCATTCTATATCATTCGACACCTCGAAATTTCAGACTTTCGTGTCGAATTTATAGACTCCTTAGTCGATTTATCCCTAAGGAGAAAATAATAACTCCCTTCGCAGTTAGAGAACTTATGTAACAGGGCATGACTATGGCCCAGTACCGTCGTCTTATGCGTCTCTCGAGGAGATTTTGAATTTTGGAGCTGAGCCACTCTATGTACTTATTGCAACTTGTATATAAATATACAAATGTTTTTTTTTACGGACGATCGGATAAAGAAAAATCTATTTATCAAACTTAAGTCATAGATCTCCAATAAGATCAACTGAGGAGCCAATTATGTCAAAAGTTTATCAAGACGCACAAAAAGGTTGTAATTGTTTGATATAATTCATACGAATTGTTAATTCAAATTGAAATTCATAAATTAGTAATTGGGTCTTCAATTGGAAGTACCGCAATTGTATGGAACCCTGACTTGCTTGAGACCTAGACATGATGGTATTTACCTTATAGTTTCGAGTATCATGACTATCCGTATATACCGAGGGTATAACTGCAGCTCTTTACCGACAGTATATACGAGTAAATCTAAGACTTGAAATTATAAGCGTTAATGCTATCCAGATGATGATTTTGAATGTGGTTGATATGATTTTTAATTCTGTTTGGGAACTGATGAATGTATTTGGATTCTGATTGAAAAATGATGATCCTTGAAAATGGGTTGAAATGTAATAAGCTGAGCGAAACCACAATGTGGATGATTGGGATAAGTCCCTGTAATGATAAATGATGAAAATGATTCAGCAAATCACTATGAGATTAGTGGATTGTGTTGTCAAATTGCTACTGTTAATACTTGAGACGGTAGATCAAGTTAAGGGATGACAAATTGAGAACTTGCTTAACTTAAATTCCGTGGAGGAATGTTCAGAAGGAAATTTTTCGGTCTAATGGACCATTATCGTGTTAAAGATATGAATGATATGATATGAATGAATTGTTATTTAATGATGAGTTCTATATAAGGGATATTTATCCCCATATTCTGTTGGGTTGACCGGAATATAAGGAACCCCAGAATAAATTGGATCTTAAGCAAAAGAGTTGTCCTCTACTTGCGAGATGAGGACATCTTGCACCTTTTAAGTGGGGTAGAATGTAAGATTCCTCTCCAGCCTTCGAGGTATACAGGAGTAAGAATCTCCCTTTTTGATCTTATAATTATTCCCTCTCTAAAATAAAAGAAAGATTCTGTTTAAAAGAGGAAGACCCTTTCCCTAGAATACTTCCCAGGAGTCACACCTATTTTAAGGATTCAGAACAATGAGTTCAGAAGTGAGAATCGATGTTTTGGATATCAAGGTTTTGGTCTTCATTCGAGTACGGCCCAAAAGAAGTTCTTTATCTCTTGGGAAGTATAAGAAGTTATCTCCCAGATATTGTGGACCAAAGAAAGTAGGTGATTTAGCTTACGAACTTCTTTTATCTCCTCATCTCAAAGTTCTGAATGCCTTCTATAGAAAAATGTGCCAAACCCAAATCATGGAAAGACGGTAAAACTTCAGTGGCAAGTTACCGTTGGCTTCTAAGTTATGCTAGCTCCTTTACAGTAATCTTACTTCCATCGATCTCCTTTCTTTCTTAATCTCCTTCATGGCTTGGTAACAAGAATTAGTTTTATCCATGATGATTTCTCACCTTCAAGACGCAAGGGAGTCTGTGAAGAAAGATTTTATAGAACAGTATGAGCGCTCACTTTTCCCTCACTTGGGAACTTCTGTAGCGCAGATAAAATGGCGGACCTATCAAGACATAACTAGGGTAACACCCTGGGGTCAGCAACACTTTCGTAACAATGTCCGCTTGGCCATGGTTATTGAAGCTTTGGGTTTGGGTCCCCGATACTACTGCGTCATGAGATCAAGACATCTTGGGTTTTCTGAGCGGGTCTTCTTACTGGCGTGTTTTCTTCCTCATCAGAAGATATACCTTTATCCCGTTTTTGGCTTGCCTCTCAGAGGTCCTTTTGTTAGAACACCTCATACCACTGAGATAGGTGCGGCAATAACCAACATAATTATTCCCATAGATGAGTTACCTTATACATGCGCAGCTTGTGAGTGCTGCTTTTGTGATCATATGATGGACGGGCTTATGGAAGTGTAAAGAGTTCTTCTATCTTTACTGTATAAGTTCCGAGAATGAATGAAGTTTAAATCTTGTTCTTATCTTGAATCTTGCTCTCTTGAGACTTTTTTTTAATTGGTGGTTAATCTTAATTAAAAAATTCTCTCAGTCTCATACTTGTGCATCTTGCGAAATTACCCCCAGTTTGCGAGATGAGGGCATCTCGCGTTTTTCAAGTGGGAGAGAATGTAAGATTCCTCCCCAGCCTCTCAAAATGTCCAGCATCTTCCCCTGTAATCAATCCCTCTTCAGAAATATAAAAGACTTGTTTCTAATTGTTTTAACCTAGAGAGAGAAAATATTCTAGAGAGAGAATATTTAAATTTTTAATATTTTTGGATAGAAAATTATCTCATCTTATTAAAATAAGTTCCCCTGAAACAGAAATTCAAAAAGAACTTTCCAATGTGCAATTGGAATTAATTGGAAATGGGTATAAAGGACCTTGGCCTAAGGGTCTAGATTTTCAGAAATTTTTGAATTATGGTCCAATTAAGGTTCCTATGGGCCAATAGCATCAATCCATGTGTAGGGAGGAGATAAATCCAATTTGTAAAAGAAGATACCCAAAAATGAGTAAATGCTCACATAAGATGAAGAGTTGAAAATGTACAAGGTTTATTAGTAAAAAACTATGAGCAATATTAAAAATATGAGATATTTTGGGTATCCAAAAATGAGTAAATGCTCACATAAGATGAAGAGTTGAAAATGTACAAGGTTTATTAGTAAAAAACTATGAGCAATATTAAAATGATTCCATTATGACACATATGTAAGGAAGGGGAGTTCTTTAAAGGAGGTGCATATTTCACATAAGATGAAGAGTTGAAAATGTACAAGGTTTATTAGTAAAAAAACTATGAGCAATATTAAAATGATTCCATTATGACACATATGTAAGGAAGGGGAGTTCTTTAAAGGAGGTGCATAATTCACATAAGATGAAGAGTTGAAAATGTACAAGGTTTATTAGTTTAAAAAAAACTATGAGCAATATTAAAATGATTCCATTATGACACATATGTAAGGAAGGGGAGTTCTTTAAAGGAGGTGCATATTTCACATGCTTGAATGAGTTTTAAACTCATAAAAATTGAGATATTTCATCTCTCCTCTCTCCTAATTCAAGTCTAGTTCCAAAAAGTTAGCTTAACTGACCTAAAAATGGTCAAAAATTGACCAAACTGATTTGGAAAATTCTAGAATCAGTTTGTTTGGTTAGGAGCTCAATTTTTCCTATAAATAGAAGCCTCCCCCTTGTTGAAAAATATATAGTGTTTATGCATCGTTACTCTACTCCATCTAAGCCAAGAACTGTGAATTCATTTAATAATTCACTAGTTTTTGGAGCTTTCCTCTTTCTTCAATCCCCATTAGTGGTTCCATCAACATACTTAACCAATTGATTGGTTGGGGGCCTCTATCGTGAACAAAGAATCAAGCAATTTGTAAGGTAATTAGTGAATATTGATCTTTTCTATAATTTCTCAATGTTTCTCTCTTCTCAACCCCTCTCAAGCTTGAGAAGTTTAATTGGTATGGTTTTTTAAATGCTATTGAAGTTAATTGGTGAATAGTAGTGAAGAGTTACATAATTTAATAAATGCTATTGAAGTTAATTTCTATTTATGTTTAAATTCTAATGGTTTTCATGTAATTTCTCTCTCTCACTCAAGAAATGGTCATACTCATGACCCATTCTCAATCCAAATCAAGCTTTTCATAAAGCTTTTCCTTAACCCAAGATTAAGCTATGCTTGAGGCCAAATTAATGGCTTTTTTCTATTCTTTTAGTTTATGTATATTGATGATTCAATCCATTATGGATTAATGATCCAATTAGAGATCATTTTAATTATTTCCTTAATGATAAGCTTTATCCCTTAGAAAAATTGAGATTTATCAGTCATAGCAGCGGAGCTATGGCAAAATTTTTATAAAAATTATGCATAAAATAATTTCATTCAAAGCATAAAAAGAGGACTTCCTACCATATTCTAGGAATTATCATCCTAGATTAATTGAAAGAATTTCATTATAATCATGGAGAAATTGAATTTTAATATCATGCATAAAGGATAAGTTTTTATATCAAAAGTGTTATTTTTACCATTTTTATTTTCATGCATAGAAGTATGCATAATGAATAAATTTTTATATCAAAAGTGTTATTTTTATCAATTTTAATTTTTATGCATAGAAGTATGCATAAAAGATAACTTTTTTATATTAAAAGTGTTACTTTTATCATTTTTAATTTTCATGCATGGAAGTATGCATAAAGGAAAATTTTTTATATCAAAAGTGTTACTTTTATCATTTTTAATTTTCATGCATAGAAGTATGCATAAAGGATAATTTTTATATCAAAAGTGTTACTTTTATCATTTTTAATTTTCATGCATAGAAGTATGCATAAAGGAAAATTTTTTATATTAAAAGTGTTACTTTTATCATTTTTAATTTTCATGCATAGAAGTATGCATAAAGGAAAATTTTTTATATCAAAAGTGTTACTTTTATCATTTTTAATTTTCATGCATAGAAGTATGCATAAAGGATAATTTTTTTATATCAAAAGTGTTACTTTTATCATTTTTAATTTTCATGCATAGAAGTATGCATAAAGGAAAAATTTTTATCAAAAGTGTTACTTTTATCATATTGGATTTCATGCATAGAGGTATGCATAAAAGTTAATTATTTTATTATAAAAGTGTTACTTTTATCATAACTGGATTTCATGCATAGAGATATGCATAAAAGTTGATTATTTTATTATAAAAGTGTTACTTTTATTATATTTGGATTTCATGCATAGAGGTATGCATAAAAGATATTCTTTTTATACTAAAAGTGTGATTTTCATCATAAATGGATTTTATGCATAACTTAGATGCATAAGAGAAATTCTTTTATTCTAAAAGTGTAATTCCTACCAGGTTGAATTTATGCATAAGAAGATGCATAAAAGATTGATTTTAATTTCGAAAGTGTTAATCTCCTTAAATGGAATTTATGCATAAATAAATGTGTAGAGAAATCTTATATCAAATATAAGAATTCTCTTAAAAAAAGATATGAAATGTGATAAGATGTGATAAGAGGTGTATGAGATGTGATAAGATTTGATAAGATGCGTATGGAAAGTGATAGGATGTGATAAGAGGTGTATGAGATGTGAAAAGATGTGATAAGATGTGTATGAGATGTGATAGAATGTGTTAAATGTGTTAAGATGAGTTAAGATGTGTTAAGATGTATATGGGATGTGTTAGGACGAGAATGGATGTAATATGGTTGTATGAATGTGATGTGGATGTATACATGTAGATGTATATGTATGAATGTGAATGTGGATGTGGATGTGGATGTATGGATGTTGATACGGATGTGTATGTATGTATGTGGATGTGTATGTATGAATGAGGATGTGAAAATGGATGTATACATGTAGATGTATATGTATGAATGTGAATGTGGATGTGGATGTGGATGTATAGATGTAGATACGGATGTGGATGTATGTATGTGAATGTGGATGTATGAATGAGGATGTGAAAATGGATGTATGCATGTGAATGTGGATGTATGAATATGAATGTGGATGTGTGGATGTAGAAATGGAGGTATGGATGTATGAATGTGGATGTGGATGTATGCATGTAGATGTGTATGTATGAATGTGAAATTGGATGTATGATGTGGACGTACGAACATGGATATGTATGTAGAATAATGAATATGAAGGTGTATGTGAGATAATGTGTAGTCTATATGAGTGAATGGATGAGAACGAGTACACATTGAATGGAATGTGGAATAAGTAATGTGGTCCGAGAGTGGATAATATGGAAAGACAAGAGTTCGTTATAGAAACTGTATTTTGTGACTGTTTGTAAATGACTGTTTTATGTCAAGAATGCTGGAGAAGCATTTTGACCGTCTTGAGGATTAAGGTCATGAAGACCGAACTGATAAAGTTGCAACTGCTGACGGAGAGTCAATGGAGGACGTCTCGCGTAGCAAGGTCGATCGAGGTCTTGACCAGCCTCGGTTCGACTTAAATGGTGAGCTTCCGGTACGGTGGATGAGGGACCAAGGAAGCGGCCTATGAGTGAAGCGCTAGGTCACCTGCGAAGGATCCTAGAGGGTGCTGACCATACGGTGCTCGGGCTCTGGGTTGCCAAAGATACCCACACGTGCGTCGTGGAAGATATTGGAACAAGGAGTAAGAGTTGTTTTCTGAAACCGGGCATGGATCTAGTTGATTGACCTTGCTGGTCCTCAACGGATGAGTCCATGGCTCTTTTATATGGATCTGCGGGTTGATCTAGCTGATCTTCCACGGAGATTCCATTCTATTATATGAATATATTGCCGGTTACTATGAGCTAGGAACTATGGAAAAGGCCCCTGAGAGAACAGGTGGTGAGCGTTCTGGTTGCCAATGATGCCATAAGTACACCGATGAAAGAATGACTAGAAATAAGGATTCAACCAGAGACTTTGAGGATTGTCATCAGTGACATAATGGCTTTATTAAAGGATTGTTTTAAAGGTAGTTGATGCTAAGAAAAAGGCAATTTCATATTGGGTGTGTAAGTGGTGTGACTAGTTTTATGTTTGCATGAACTTCCGGCTAGGGGGCCTTGGAACTCTTTTCCTTGGTACCCGGGACAAAACCTAACCAAATTCTTAATTGGATCCCATCACTACAGTGGTTGGGTGGTTGGCTAACCCATGGGATCGGATGGAGTTAGGCTGGACTGATGGATCCATAAATCGACACTCAATTTCTGTTATTACGATAGATGAAGTAAGTCCCGGATAGTAATTGTTCTATGGATAGGAATCAACGGCTGTGCCTCTTGATGGGGAAAAAAGCGTTGATCCCAATGATCCAAGTGCAAGTTTCTTCCTTGATTTGACCGAGTATCTTTATAGGTGCAGTCGGATCAGTTTGATCACTAATGGTCTTGACTACGTTAGAGTAAAAAGTTATCCTGGAGGAATCGCCCGTGCTTTCCGGATAAGGGAAGTTTTTTTGGGTTCGGTTTTAGAAAAATCGACGAATTAGTCTTTTGTTCGGATATCCATGGACGAGGCCCCGAGTGTGGGACCCTGCCTCGCGCATGAAGTGCTACTTCCGCTACTAGTACCCCAAATCCGTTGCGCGGTGGGAACAGGGATCTTACACATAAACCTTTGCACTCCTTTGTAATTGGTAGGTGGTGGCAGCTCCAATATTAGTTTGACCTTACTATCGTCAGTGGATATGCCATTCTTTGAGACAATGTGTCCCAATATCACACCATGCTTGACCCAAAACTGACACTTCAAGGGGTTCAACAAAATACGATATAATCGATATCGCTCGAACACTTTCCTTAAGCAAGTCAAATGGTCTCCCCATTGGGAGTGTGCACATAGATCATCAATGAATACTTCTAACCACTTTTGTAAGTAGTCCTTGAAAGCTATGCACATCAATCGTTGAAAGGTCACTAGGAATTTGTGAGGCCGAACGGCATAACTTTGTATGCATATGTCCCCCACATTGTGTTGAAAGTTGTCTTGTGTTGATCCTCTAGTGCTATGGACACCTGATTGTAGCCGGAGAAACCATCCAAGAAGCTGTATGCTTCTCTCCCAGCCACTCTTTCCAGAACATGTTCTGTATAAGGTAATGGGTAATGATCCTTCCTAGTGGCTGCATTAACCTTTTTAAGATCAACACATACCCGAAGTTTTCCATTCTTTTTAGGCACTATCACGATTGGTGATGACAACCAATCTGTATGTTCGATTTCATAGATGAAATCCGCAGCAACAATGAGCTTATTAAGTTCCTTCATTACAATTGCCGCATACTTAGGATTCATCTGGTATGGTTTCTGCCTGGTTGGTCTCGAATCTTCCATGATTGGAATCGTATGCTATACCGCCTCAGGTGGTACCCCCTTCATCTCATTGTAATTCCAGGCGAAACAATCTTTAAATTACTTAAGGAGAGCAATGAGCTCTTCCTCCTCTACCGAAGTCAAATCCTTATTAGCAATGTATCCGGGTCCGAGCTCCTTCCCTAGGTCCCGCAATATCCACTTCCTTGACTTCTGCACCGGGCCATCATATGATGCAGATAGCCCACCTTTTCCACCCTCGTAGCTGTCAGTCGGACCACCCTATGTTCGTCAATAGTGTAGTTCTTAAAATGGTCGGGCAACCGAAAGTAGGTCTGTCTTGTCTTCACACTGTCACTTTTGGCTTTAGCCATGATCTTTTTTAATTCACGTACTGCCTCTACTAGGGCTTTATTGCATTTTGGCGTCTTGCTTTTGTAAGCTTGGGTGCGTCTGGCACTTGAAGGACGACCTTCTCTTTATGCCTCCCCTCCAATGATATCTTAACTCCTCGCCCCAATCCTTTGAGAATTCATCGTGTACCTTAGTAGCCTCAAGGTATCTCAACCACTGGGCATCCATAGGTTTGCTTCGTAGAGCAGGGTGTTTCGTTGGGCTATATATCGTTTCTGTCTCGCCATCGTTTGAGGCGTTGAGCATTGGTACGGCTTCGTGCCATAGTACCTTCTGTACTTGATGTTTCCCCTTCTAATTCCTCATCCATGGTCTACCAATTAACCATGCAGATAGAGGTCGTAGGGACGATTCCAGATTCCAAATACTGGGTTTCCCTAGGCTGTATTACATTAATGTGGTAGCTAACACATGCATCCAATTTTCATTGAAGTCCGGAGGAGGTAGTGACACATACATCTTCATTTCCTCCATCCTTGGATTCCCCTTCTGCGGGTTGGCATATCTGTATGAACGTGGTTCGTTCCGTTGTGACCAAATCATTACCAAACAACTACCCTTCCATGGGTGTGCTTTCCATGTTCTCAGATCAATCTTCAAGATTTGTGAATCCCTACGTACATACACGTGATCCAAGGCCCAATCATGCACCAATTTGGATTCCCTCATGAAAGTTCTCCCCAATATTATGTCATATGTATCAAGTTGGCGCAGGAAGTCCATGACCACAAATGTATAACGATAGTAGCGAAACGTAAAAAGTTTGAATTGAACATTTTCCAAGAGCCCAATGGGTCTTGAAGATGTTTCGTCAGCCATTTTAATGATTAAATCTGCTTTTTTTAGATTAGGTTTCCCCCAGTTTTCCCAGCAACGTTTAGTAATGATGCTAATCCCCGTCCCACCATCCAAGATAGCCAATACCTGGTATCCATCATGATGAATCGGGATGGTAGTGTTCGTGTCGTCACTTTCATAGTAGCGTCCCACTTGGTTAACCGGTATCTTGACAACTCGGGTTTCCTTGTATGCTTCAAGGTTCTTTCTGCCAGGGGTGGCAGAGTCTTATCTATAGTATCAGCTGGCCTTAGACCGCCCTCGACCCATTCTTTTATATATGTCCATAAGGTTGGTGAATTTGGACAGGCATGGATAGCATAGCCGCGAGACTCCCTATATCTCTAGGTTCTTTGGAGATAGAGGGCTCTTCCCATGTAGGTGTCTCATATTCTACCACACAGGGAAGGATTGGATGGACTCCCCTAACCCATTTTCTTCAAACATTCTGGACATTGTGTCTGCTTGGGAATCCTCTTCTGTTCCTTCTGGAATTAGGGTTGGCACATCCAACACCTTATCGTGATTAGGCTCGTTTCGTGGTGCGTAAACTGTATCCATTATCCTGTTAGCCCTTAACTTGGCATCATGAAGCCGCTGGCATTCTTCGACTAAGGCCTTAGCATCCTTAAGCTTTCTTATTTCTTCGTCGGCATTGGGGTATTCACCGACCCCCCTAGGAGTCGTCAGTTGCTCTCCTTGCTTCCCTTGATCTAATCCTCTATGATTGATCTCTTGACTCCTTTCATTCTTTGATTGGGTGGATCTGGTATCAATTGTATCTTCTTCGGATCCGTCTTGGATTGTGACTCGTGTCTCACCCTTGCCCACTTTTTTAACTCTTCTTCTTTGGCCAGTTCTGGGAATGGTCGCATCCACTCGATTTCTTCCCTTGTCTTCTAGTTGAGCTTGAGCTCTAGTTAGGACATTGAGCATTGTGATCTTTCCAGGCTGTACACTAATGGTCCGGATGGCAGTTTGATTGGTAGTAGGGGTAGGGTTACTTGCTCAGTGTATGAACAGTCTTTGATCAAATGATCAATACCGCATTTGGTATAGGTGAGCACTGGCATGTCACTGGGCGAGACCGCCACTTGTTGTGGTTGATGTGTATGACTCATATTCTTGTTTGATCCTAATTCAAGTCTACAAGTTACTTTTTCTAGTTTCCATCTTAAGGTCTCATGGGTCCTCTTTGGATTCTAGAATCCACCTTGTAGTCTCATCAAGACTTACTTTGGTTTCTGGACTCCAGCTTAAGGTCATGTGTGAGCTTCGAAAATACACATTGGTTTTTAAAGACAACATTCTAAATTCTTGTCATATGTTATGCTTTGTTTTAAGTTTCAAGTATCCCGAGTCTTACTTAATATCTTTGGAATGCAGAACTGAGACCCTTGTGTTAAGTTGAAGGAAATTCCACAACCCTTTGAACAATTTTTGTCTCGTTGTCGGATAGAGAGGAAAAGGAGGGAGCAAGAACAAACAATTCAAAATGTTCCTAGCTTAAACAAATACATTTCTGATGATGGGGATGAGCCTCCTTTGCTTTGGACAGTTCATGAAGGACGAGTAGAGGAAATGGATACATTTGTGACAACTCGTCCTTATACTTTAGCATTAGTTGATGCTCCATATGGTTTCAAAGCTCCAAGCTCAGTTAATGATGATGTGAAGTATGGAGTAAGTTCTTATAAAAGAGTTATTCAAGCTTTTTAGAAAGTGACAACTTGTGAATCATGGGCACTCGTATTTTTTCATGCTCATGATCAAATCACAGCCGCTCAAAAAGCTTTCACACAGATCTAAACATGGTGAATCAGATGATTATATGGTAGCATTTCTACTTTTTATTCTCATTTAGCCTTTCTTTTCATTGTTACTCTTTTGTGATATTTCTGAACGACGCCTTACTTGCATGACCAAACCCAACATCCACGGGTACAAACTCGATCGGCTTTCTTGGGCATGTGAGTTTACAACGACTGGTTTTCACTCTCCATGAAACCAAATCGTACAAATGTGTTTGAGAGACCAGGCATTTGCAAGAAGTTCAGGCATACAACTGGTGAATTAACATGCATGGTTAATCCTTATCAAAAGCCTTAGCTTTTGATGATGGATTTAATTGACCTTCTTTCAATTAAGTGAGTGGATAATGGACTTGTTTGTGGGGACAGGCACCACAACTATCAGTGCTCTAAAGAGGGGTACTCGAGAAATGTTGTTGTTGTTGAGTGTGACCCCTTGCAGGTACAATTAATTGAGCAAAGAGTGACAGCGATAAGAGAGCTGCCGGATGAGTTCTAGGAGGTGGGGATGAAATCTATGGAGTTTGATCCAAGGTTTCTAGATGCTTCTGGAGAGCCTCAGCCTCCCATTGGTGAGACCAAGATGTTGGGGACATTGTAGATCTGGTTGATTATGAGCCAGATGTTCATAATGAGGAAGAGGAGGAGGAAAGGGTAATTAGTACTCCTGAGCCTAGTTGTACACAAGAAGAGGGGAAGACACCTCAAGAAGAAGAAGAAGAGGGGAAGACACCTCAAGAAGAGGGGAAGACACCTCAAGAAGAAGAAGAACATCTGATGATAGAATAGACTTTTATTGCCTTTTTTTTTCCATTGATGATGTTTCTCAAAAACATTTGTATTGTTGATGCGTGTTATTATCTTGTTCACAAGATGTCATGATCATCATGTTTAGTACAGTTTAAAGTATCTTTTATGGGATCAAACTTGTGAAGTTAATCAAATATGATCTTGTTGGTTTATGATCTATTTCAAATGAGTGATGATGGCTGTGTGTGTATTTCATAGTGAAATGTGACTATCTTTTGTTTTGATAGTTAATTTCTTATAGAAAAAAAAGCACAATTTTGTAAGTCTAAGTGAAGAATATATTATACATTGCATAGACATGTGTGAATTATAAGTGGTTTTAAAGAATATTAGATCTTGTCATTGACCTTGTTTTTTCCATTTTGTTATTTGACGTGAAAAGTGAAAAAAAAAATCGCCTTCAAATGAGCAATATGTACATTTTTTAAAAGAAGTTTGAAACTATGCTTATTTTGCAAAAATTCTAAAAACATGCCTCTTCCATGTCTTTTAAAGAGTGTAAAATTGATCAATATTTAGGACTAGTGAAAAATCAAGAAAGCTTGTGCAAACAACAACTCATGACTTGTCGTTTTTCATGACTCGCTGTTTTAGGTTCTTTTGTCTTTTCCTGCTTTTTGAAGTGCCTTCACTAACTCAACTTGAATGCTAATCTCTTCCGACTTGTATTTATCCAATATTGAGGCTATGTCAATTTCAAACAATCCAACCAAAATTTCATTGCTACTCAAGTATTGTGCCTCCTCCTCCTCATCAAAGCCTTTGGCCATGTTGATTCCTTCTACATACTCTAGTTGAAGAGGTGATTTAACTATAGCCATGGATTGCACTGAAATCCTTGCTTTCTTCTTCCCTCTCCACAAGGAGATTGTATTAGCCTCTCGGTTTTGCTTCACTTCAGCTTGCCAACGCCACGGTCAGTCTAATGACATCGGATATGTACTACAACTGTGATCTTGTAGCGAATGCCTCCTATATCAAGATCCAATTCTTTGATCAGACCAATGGTTACACCCTCCTTTGTTCAACCATCTTGACTGTAGCAAATGGAGTAGGTTCAAAAAGATTGAACTCCTAGTTTGGCACACATAGGGAATTAGAAAGCATATTCACACCTGAGCCACCATCGAGACGTAGTGCTCCATAAACTGGCAATCCATTAAATTAGCCAAACATTGACGACTACCGTGATACTTTCATCGCGCACTTCCACTATCGACAACATCAGTAGCTAGCATCTGCTAGCAGCCCCTTTTTCTGAGCCAAACCCAAAAAATTAGGCACTAATGAGAAATGAAAGAAGCTGCTCTACTACTCGAAATTGTTTTCCGTAGGTCAAACTTGGACTTCTCCTTGGTCGCTCCCTTTGACTTCTTTGCCTTCACTTTTGCTATCATAAATTTGGTACTGCTTATCTTGCTCTTACACTTGCCGGTGCCCTCAAATACTCTCCCTTGCCCCCATAGGGCCCGGTACTACTAGCTCGATAGGTGCCTCTATGAAATTTGCCTTTCCTTCTCTTTCTTTATAAGTGGCACAAGGATCATTAGCCCACCACTTCTACCTAAGGAAAACTATCCATAGGACTCAATCACTGGGACTGGTGGTGGAGATGCATGTATACATAGGTCAACAGGCTGGTGGGGTTGTTGGGTACGTGGACATGCAAGTTGTGTATAGGGCGATGTGTAAAAGGGGCGCCCATACATGGGCAGTTGGTGTGTAATGGGGTATGCCCATTCAAGAGTGCACAAGGTACTTTTTGGCTACCCACATGTTGGGCAGTATTGTGACACCCTTAGGCGGTGTGTAAAGATCCTTAGCTCGCCAAAAAATCACATCCCAAACCGCACAAGCTCGAGATGTTGTTGCAATCTGTATGTTAAGTGGGGATCAACCCCCACTTCGGGAAGCCATTTTCCTGTTCTCTCTGATCTACCTGACTTCTACATACATCACCACTCTCAGCAATTGAACACACACACACACACACTCACACTCACACATCTATGGTGGAAACACTAGATCGACCTTAAATTAGAGTAGAATGCTGATAGAGCTTCAGAGACAGAGATCAGAAAAGACAGATTTCAAATTAGAGAGAGATTGAGTAGAACATAGTTATGAGAAAGCAGCTATAAAACCTGTAGAATAACATACTAGTTCTATTCCAAGATGCAAGATACAAGATAAACATTCCAAGCTCCAAGATCCCTTCATATCCCAAAAACGGGTAAGACCTAACTAGTCACCAAGATTCTAACTCCCTAAAACAAGAAACAAGATTCAAGAAGTGAGGAGTGGTTGCTAACCATTTCCCACACTTACTACAAAGGTAAAATACTCAAGCTAACACGTAAGCAACAGGCTCTTTCTTGTTTAGTGGGGTTAGAAACAAGGGCTTCACAATATTTTGGTGGCTTCTGATAGCCCTCTTAGCCTCCTTATAATTATAGCCAGCATCTGTCAAGTCAAAGATGGAAACTTGCATATCTTTGTCGGATTCTTTTTTTTGCTAACTTTGGACTTGTGTTGTTATGTGCACATGATATTATGTGCATATACTAAGAGGTTAACCTACCCTAGGCATGTGAACATGGGAGCATGGGAATATGCTCTAGTGGGGCAAGGGTTAGGTCTAACCTTGGGGTGAGGTTAGGGTTAGGCAACCAAACGTCACACATGGAAATGGAGAGTCAAGAGTCACTTGAGGGCCCTCCTATGTAGTAATAGGGACATGGGGCATTCTCAAGGGATGTTCTCTTATGTAGAGCATTGTGTCTATTCTCTTGCCATTTCAAGCTAGAACCAAGTGCTACTGGAGTGAAGACATATCTCTTGGTGGTATGGGACACTAAGGTAAGATGTGTGATACTTCATTCTATTTATGTGTGTACCCTTAGGCTCGGGGGTGGTTGGATGGATGAGCATATGTTTGGTTCATGCATGTTTATGCATGGTTATTAGTTAGAGAGATCTTTAGGGTTTTAACAGTGGTATCAAAGCGATCTCTAGTTAATTTTTGATGTTATTCTCCTCTTATTTTTCTCTCGTTATTCCAAAATTTTAACATTTTTAAGTAAATTTTAAACATTTACTAAGCAAAAGAATATAATTTTTAGTTTTTTTAATCATCTATGCGTTTGGAACGTCAATATGGCGGTTGAAACGTGATTCTTCTCAACTTGGATGATGTATCGACATTGAGGGGAAATATCGTGAGTAGAAATGCTATTTTTTCATTATTTTTATGGTTAAAATAAGCATTTATGGATTTTTTAAACCAAAATACCACACATGATATGTGGATATTTTACTAAAAAAAGGATTCCCCTATATCTCAAATAAATTTAGGAATTTTTTCTTAATTTTTAGAACATTGTTTGAGTATTTTATGGTTTAAAAAAATATTTTTAATGCATTTTTTACGGGCTTCCCATGGGCATGTTATCGAATTTATGTTGAATTTTGGTAGGGAGCAGCATGTTGGTGCATTGAGTTCTCTCCCGTGTATATGGTATTTTTTTCATCTCTCAAATCTGAAATTTTCTTCATATTCTTATCCCTCGTGTGTACACACCTCTTAGGTGGGGTTGAATTATATTAAACATGATTAAGCTTTAATTATGATTATCAAATGATAATTATGATTAAACAATTCAATCACTTTCACAGATTGTTGAGTGGACAAGCAGAGTGGAAGGAAGAGACAGTGGAGATGGAGGATGTAGTGGGAGAGAGAGCTTTGCTCATCTCCTCTCTCTCTTATACGCGTGCGCTAGGAGGGAGGTTGTTGCAGCTCGCCGGCGCATAGACTCCCCACGTTATTTCTTCAAAAAAAAGACTTTGCTAAAGCTTTTAATTAAAACTTTAATAAGATATTAATTAAAGCTAATTGAAATTAGCGTAAAACTTCAAAAAAGAGAGAAAATTTTCTTATTTCATATTTTGTTTAAACAAAAAAAAAAATTTGACCTTTGGAGTTCAATTTTTTTTGGCCTTTCAGATTTTGATATTTTTTGTCTTTTTATTTTCCAACAACCCTTGACTTTCCGTATTCGAGGATGACCTTTCGGGTTTTGATTTTTTTACCGTTCGTATTCTAATGCGTTCAAAGTGTATTAAAAATTTTTTAAAAATTAAAAAATTCATGAAAATTTGACAAAGGTTATTTCAAAATTTTGGAATATCTGAGTTTGGTGACCGGCATGTGGTGTGTCCGTTCGGACGCCCGTGATCGTTCCAATACCTTTTAAAAATCTCTTTTTTTCCAAAAAATTAGTAAATTCATTAAAATTATAAGTTTTAATTGGATTTGAGAATTGTTGGGCAGAATTGAAAATTTTTATATTTGATGGGATTCTCGGGGTAATTTTTTTAATTACCAAAAAATTCTAGAAATTATTTTAAAAATCCTAAAAATTGGTATTTTTAAAATATCAATTGTATTTTGGTAAATTTTACTGCTAAAATTTTCTTTAAAAAATTAGATTTTGAGTGCCAAAAGATAAAATTTGGTGAATTTAAAAATTAGTAAATTTTAAGACCCTAGAAAAATAAGAAAAATCACGATAATTCTTTTTTCTCGAGAATTTAATATTTTTTAGGGTTATCTAGTGTTGAAATGCCCTTTTTACGTGCTGACATTAGATAGATACCGATTATTCGCTTATAATTAATGCAAGTATGCCTCGTATTTGTAGTTATTTTTATTTGGTTAATTCTAGACAGTGCTTTCATGATTTTTTACCGTTGTTTAGCCACTAAATTGCTAATTAAAGCATTTTTTTCTTATGTGGAGTCAGTTCTAGCAAATTGATTTGCTAGATCATTTTGGTCAAAAGAGGGCAAGTGAAGTTGAATTCGAGTGAATCATGATTTTTGAACAATTTTATTACAATGGCTCATATTGACTTCTCAGTCAATCAATGACAATGTTGATGAGATGAGTGATCTGTTAGAAGTCATCTCCTGTCTATATATATACACCAAGGCCTCTATTGTGGGTGTGCCCGCCCTCTGTAGGTGTCTTATCATTTTTCCTCACTCCCCATATTTTTCCCCCATTTTTTCCTTTTTTTCTGTGGCTTGGGTGGCAGCCCTAAGGTGGCAGGATGTCCTTGTCTATAGCTGACTGCTGCTGCATTAGTTTACGGATGCTGGCTGACTATGTGGACACCTTCTTGGTGCTAGCCGACTCTGTGGACATCTTTTTGGTGCTGGCCGACTGGTTTATTACCAATCGTGGTGTGGACATGATCTTGTCGACTGCCTGGGGGGCCATATAAAATGGACCCCAGGACATTGTATCATTTCTGGGTTTCTTTTGTGTAAATAGAGCAGAGTTACATGCCTCTACCTCTTTATCTCTTGTGCTGTTATTTTTTTGCATTGCGTTTTGTTCGTGTTCCCAGATCTGGTCATCTCCGCTGCGTATTTTGACATGGTATTAGAGCCTAGGCTCTAGATAGTTCTTGGGATTTGTGTGAGCAAGAGGGGTACTGTTGTGTTGCTGAGATTGGTGGATTGTTCGGGACTATTTGGGAAGAGGAGAAGCAAGAGGACGGCGGGCTGATTTGCTGGACAGCCACTTGCAGGCGTTAGTTCTTCTTTGTTCCCACCCAGCCACCCTTTTCAGAGTACATCCCCGCAATGGCAGATCTCTTTGAGATGTCCGAGAGGCATGTGAAAAGCCCGACACTCCCCACGTTCCCCGTGGACCATCAGTTGGACGGGAACAACTACGGCATATGGAAGATTATGATGGAATCTGTTCTGAAGTCTTACAACCTCGGTGATTTCGTCGTTGTTGGGGTTCCACGGTCGGAAGTAGAGGAAGGGGAGTTACCGTTGATCCGAAAGGACCGGGAGGCTCAGACACAGATGTGGGATCGTGTCAACGCCAGGGTCTGTTCGTTTATCTTTCTCAACTGCACACCGCAGGTAATTAATCATGTAAAGCATATGATGCTGGCCAGAGGCATATGGCAGCACTTGGCTTCTCTTTATAACAAGGTATCACCCATGAAGAGGATTTCCTTGGAAGTACAGATGATGCGGGTTATGAACCCTGCAAAGTTGTCGACGATGCGGGAGCACATTAACAAGCTGCAGGCCCTTCAGCAGGTAGTCCTCCAGGCTGGGAAGGAGATATCATCAGAAGATATGGCCATTACTTTGCTATCCCACTTGCCTGCTCAGTATTCCGCTTTCTACTCGTCTTTGATTACCAGTGGTGGCAGGCTCAGCACCATCACGTGGGAGGAGCTTGTGCCCATGGTCTTGGACCACGAGGAACGATTCACGAACCCTCCTCAGGGTGGAGGTTCGAAGGCCTTAACTGGCCAACGGTCGAAAGGCCGTAACACGTGCAAAGGGAAGGCTTCATCGGAGAAGTCTTCTGAGAAAAAATCCATTACTGACCGCGAGAAACTAAAGGCAGAGAGGACCTGTAATGATTGTGGCGAGAAAGGCCACTATTGGAGGCAGTGTCCCAAAGCGAAAGGCCGAGGAGGGTGAAGATTCCTCAACAGCAATCATGAAGACTCTAGCTTTTGTGCAGCTGGTTGGAGGTGATGGACACCGAGGTTTCATTTTCTTCAGGCACAGGGAGGAGGTTGGAGGATCCTCCGCAACAACGGCGGATACTCGGGAGTGGATTCTAGACAGTGGTACTTCCAGGCACATTCCCGTTCGCTGGATGTGGTCCTGGCTTGGAGTTGTACAACATAACCAGATCTCCCTTGTTGAAGATTTTGAACTTGATATTCTTGTTTATCCAAGCTTTCCTTCTCTGTTGAATATCATCTGAGGTGTAACAGGCCTGGATTCTATCTTCCTCTAGCTGCAGTAATCCCTCTAATTTGAGTTTAGCAGATTGATCAGGGGATAATTTATGGGATGTTGCTACTCTTAAGCTTGGTATAATAAATTCCATATAGGCACCACTGCCTCTAGCCAACCACAGAACAGCTTAAAAGGTGCCGTGCCTGTTGTGACTTTGTAAGTAGTCCTAAATGCCCACACAAGGCAGAATGTAGCTTTATGTCCCAATATGTTCTATTATCTGATACAATTTTTTTCATAATTCTGAGTAAAATTTTGTTTGAACTTTTTGCATGTCCATTTGCCGGTTGGTAGTATGTTGTTGAGTTCTTGTGTACAATCAGATAAAGGTTGGTCAATTTTTTAATGACCTTGTTAAGCAAGTGAATGCCGTGATCTGATACTAGTTAAATGGGGCACCCAAACTTGGTCATTATGTTTCTATAGAGAAACTTAGCCACACTTTTAGCCTTATTAGCCCTGAGTGCAATGGCCTCCATCCATTTGGTGCAGTAGTCTCTTGCCACCAAGATGTTTTGTGTCAAGGTTTAATGGGTCCCACAAAATCAAGTCCCCATTTCTGAAATAGTTCCAAAGGTGGTACAAGTTGATGAGGCATTCTATCTGCTGGCGTTGGTCTTCCCTCTCTTTGACATTGTAAGCATGATTTTGTGTATGTATGTGCATCCTTGATTACAGAGGGTCACCACCATAAACCAGCTTGAAATATCTTTTTGGCTATGATTTCTCCTGAAAAATGACCGCCAACCATGCCTTCATGTGCTTCTTTCAGAACAAGTGCTTGCTCAAAATCCGGGACACATCTCCTGATTACCTGATCAATACTTCGTTTATACAAAACTCCACCAATGACCATGAAGGATTTGCTTTTCAAAGCTAGCTTCTTTCTTTGATCTTTAGACAATGAATGAGGAAACATGCCACTGTGAGGAAAATGGAGTTTGATCATACCAATTACAACTCCAATTGGGTCTTCTCCTATTTCTAACCTGCTAAGATAATCAGCTAAAAGATGGCTTCTCCCTAGTGTGTGAATAATTGAGTAGTCAAATTTCTGTAAGAGTAGCACCCATCTTGCTATTCTACCTGACAGTTGTGGTTTGTTTACCAAGTACATAAGAGCTTGGTGATCAACATGAAAGACCATCTTGTTGGCTAGTAAATAGTGTCTGAATTTGTTTAAGACATATATCATGCCAAGTGCTTCTCTCTCTATTATTGTATAGTTTTTTTCTGCAGTTGTTAATACCCTACTGGCATAGTAAACTAGTCTAAACCAGTCTTTTGTCTTCTCCTGCATTAAAACTGCCCCAATTGCAATGTGGGAAGCATCAACAAATACATGAAACTCTAATGCCTAATCTGGGGGTTGCAGAACAGGTGAAACCACCAACATCTTCTTGAGCAATCTAAATGCTCTGATTGTTCATTCTGCCAAGGAAAATTTATAGTTTTCTTTGTTAATTTAGTTAATGGTACACAAACATGAGATAAGCACTTGAGGAATCTGTTGTGCCATTTAACTTGTCCAATAAATCTTTGCAAGTGTTTGAGGGTTTTGGGGGGTTTTGCATCCTGAACAACCTGCACTTTCCTCGAGTCTATTGCCATTCCATCTTTTGAGATTACATATCCCAGTAGTATCCCTTTGCTAATAGAAAATGCACATTTGGATGAGTTTAGGGAAATCCCTTAAGTTTTGTATTTTTCAAAGCATAATCTGAGATGTTCCAGGTGGTCCACTATCTTGCCAAATACACCGAAGTCATCCAAGAATACACTCGTAAAAGCTGTGAGGAATGGGACAAAAACCTCCTGTACCCATTTCTGAAATGTTGGGGGAGAATTTTTCAAGCCAAATGTCATGACATTACTGGCAAACACTCCCCATTCTGTTATGAATGTTGTTGTCCTTGTCTTCAGGGGCCATCAAGATCTGATTGTAGCCACTGAACCTATCTAAGAAGCTGTTTGACCAGCAACTACGTCTAGAATGGTGTCATAGAATGGGAGAGGATTTCTTTGTCTTGTTGGACTTTTGATTCCATTCTTCTTCATGTGATTTTTGTTCATCTTCTAATTTTGATTCTTTCTTCTTCTTCTGTATATGAGTCATTTGAGTCTTTAGCCTTCTTTTTGGATGTGAGGCCAAGTCTTCTTTCTGCTCTAGATGCTACATCTACCAGGTCATTAAAATCATATGGTTGTTGGAGAGGTGCTCTCCCTGCCAACAGCACTTCTGATTCTTGGCTTTAGCCCTCTACAAAAGTAGTCTCCCAACTGTTGTGCATTTGGCCTTTGGTTAGCTAAGAGCCTATTATTCATATTTCTGAATTTTTGGGCATAGTCTTCCACTCTGAGATCTTGCATGAGTCCTCTAAGCTTCTTGAGAATGTCTTTATGTGTTTTTTCTTTCCTGAATCTTCTGAGGAATGCTTCTTTGAGAGCATCATATGTGTTGAAATAAGCTAAATCATATTGTGTGAACCAGCCCATGGCATTGCCTTCCAAGGTTGCAAAGCAAAATGCTCCTTCACATCATCCTCATACATGTACATGTTTGTAAAGCCACTTGTCTGCCATCTTGTTTCAAATTGGCCAGCATGGCTGTCAGCACTTTCTTTTTTCTTAGCACTGAATTTTGCAGCATTGACTTTGGGATTACGTGGTGGAGGATCTGCCTGCATATTTGGTTGAGGTCTTTGCCCGGGTTGTCCTTAACAGAGAAGGGAGGTCTCTAGCTCCAATGAAAGTTCTCAGCCCTCCGTTAACTTCTATAGAATTCAGGTGAATTAGATCTGTTTGTTGTTGTTCCCGATTGTGTTGGCTTTCTGTTGTGTATTTCTGCTGCATCAACACTGTCCAGACATTTGGTTAAGGTATACCTTAATCTTGTGTCATATTTATGTGTGGGAGGTCTTTCACTCATCCACCTCTATCCTTGATTAGTCCACCTCTATTCTTGATTAGTGTGTTAATGATTTGCTCTATTGCAATGTCCACAGGTGTGGAACTGATGATAATAGCATGCTTGTAAGAATCTTCTGGCTGTTCTTGGACCATTCACATGTCAAAAGGGTAGAAGTTTTTCTTCTGTGTTGTCCACACTTTTGCTCTGATTAGCCTGATGACTTCCAGTGGGAGTCCTTGAAAGTTATTGCTGAGAAAGATTTGCGCATAAGTGTTGAACTCTTCTTCTTCAGTGACCCAATTTCTGAACTCCTCTAGCCATTCATCCATTTGTTCTGTTTCAGGTCTTCATGCCCAAGAATGCGCAGTAGGTTTTCGAACGAGCAGGATCGCCAAATGTTTTCCACTGAATATTGTCTGGATTGGAGATCGATGCGGGACTCTATGCAATATAAACCAATATCAACTCTTTTACAAATTGAAACTCATAACAAAATATTTGTTTAAATGAGAATAATCTCTTTCCAAGTCATATTAAAGTTCCATTTTGTCAGTTAAAATGTTTCCTCTATTTTTGGAATTGCCATTGTTTCTCTTTATTTAGGTAGCCTCCCATAAGGCGAGGGGGGGGGGGGGGGGGGATTTTTAAACCTAATACAAAGTGTTATAATAGAATATACTACAGAATTAATGGTATTATTACACAACATATTATAAAGTTGTATTACAATATGTTTTGTTCTAGAGTCACACTAAAGTTCCATTTTGTCAATTGAAATGTTTCTTCTATTTTTGGAATTGCCATTGTTTCTCTTTATTTAGGTGGCCTCCCATGAGGGGGAGCAATTTTTAAGCCTAATACAAAGTATTATAATATTAGAATATACTATATAATACATTGTAATGGTATTATGATACAACATATTATAATGGGTTAAGATAGCCATCATGATAATTCCCTTTACAGTAGCAAGCATACATACATACATTAGGAAGGAGGTCCAAAGTATCTTTCGAGATTCTCTTAAATTTTTCATGGTAAATCTCCTCAATCTCCTCTCTCTCTCTTATAGCTTGAAATAGAGAAAATTATGCATGCAATGACATCATCGTCGATGTTCTCAAAGTGCAAAGAACATTCTATATCACTCTATTAATTGAAATTAACACACTCAAAATTTTCTTGACCTCTCTCTCTCTCTCTGTCTCTCTCTCTAGTTAATGCCCCTATGGACTCTAATACAACATGTCATAATGGTATATTATTGCTCCTAAGGGCTTCTCCTCCATAAAATTGTAGCTTTCATTGTACTAAGGCCATTGAGAATCCATTCTTTCCCATGGAGGTAGAATCTTATTGCCATAAGTAGAGGTAAGGATAAAAATTTACCTTGTTTACATCAAAGTATTTAGAGCTTCTAAGATCAAAATACCAAAGCCCTACATCTGTTTATACATCAGTTTATAGTCAAACCTTGTTCAAAAGATCATTAATCAATATCCATCTCTCATCCTCAAACACAAAAGGAGGATTTCTCCCATGAAATCTAATACCATTAAACTTTCTGTGTGTACACCATTTAGGTGATTGCTGTTCCAAAACCTACCTTTTTTTTTTACCAAACTTTGACCACTGATCTAGTTCTCAATGAATGATCAAAAGTTATATAATATATATAACTTTTGATAATTAAAAAAAATTTTGATAATATATATATAACTTTTGACCACTGATCTAGTTCTCAATGAATGATCAAAAGTTATATAATATATATAACTTTTGATAATATATATAACTTTTGATAATATATATATAACTTTTGATAATTAAAAAAAATTACCTTGTTTAGAGGGAAGAGTGTGAACGGTTAGCCAAAACAACGTAGTTTATTGCTACTTTGTACTAGTCAAGTCTCTTAGAACATTATTGTTGTTGTATCAGTTAGTCCACTTGCCAGTATATTGTAACCAGTTCATCGCTTATCTACTCTTGTATCATGACTACTGATGTACTGTTTATCATATTAATGGTAGTTTCCCTTTCTTTACTGTTCAACTGGTACATTCAGTCTATTGTTGTCTTTGTGTGCTACTGGTGATGCAACTGACATTAGTTACACTGATTACTCACTGCATACAGTTACTTACTGTATTTGTAGATTGGCTACTGTAGTGCAGTGGACTCATTGGATCCAGAGAATCATATTGTCTAATATTGATTTAGCCTGATCACCTAGATCAGTTATAGTATCATAAAGGATACAAAATCAGCACTCGCGTTTTCAAAGTGCAAAATCTTTTGCCGTCAGCCAACGAGATCCAAAATGTGATGCATTGGTATGGCTAATCCTGATTGATAGGCCAATCCCTCTTATCATATGTCTAGGAAAAAGCTTAGACGCCTTCTTTGATGGCCTTCAACTCTGAACAATCTCCTTCCCCCCTCAAGCATATTGAAAAATGCACATATGGTTGTCCATTGATGTATATGAATGTCCATTGATCCACATGGCTGTTCGATGCAGATGTTTGTCCATTGGTACATATGGCTATCCGATCCTACAATGAACCCCAGTGTGGGGGGCTAATGGAGCATATGGCTGTCCATTGGTGCATATGGTTGTCCATTGATGATTCATATGGCTTGTCCATGAGCCATGAACAAACGCTTCCAATGAACTGTAAGGGCTTTTCTAACGAAAAATCCTACAAAGAAACCCTATCGAATGGTTGTCCATCGATGCATATGGCTCACGTCTCCCACTTGCATTCTAGCAAGTTGGAAAACCATGTGGCTCATCTGCTTGTCATGATAGTTTCTTGCTTCTTAGATATTAGTGTCTTGCTTGGTATATATTACCTACCAACACTCAAGAATCCAACCTCTTGAAGATGGCTAAATATGAGATACACACAGGCCCTTATAGCAACAAAGCACCCACGCACATATTGTGCAAGCTTGATTAATGATAAAGGTGCTATTACATTACATTACACACATATATCAACTGTCTCTCTTATTTCTCACTACTCTATTAACCTATCGTCGTGGATTTTAGCACATGACCTTCCTTGCCGACAGCTATACATGCTCTCCACCACACCCTCATAAATACGTGAACACACCCGAGCACTTATTTCTTGCTCTTCCTCTCTCAAAACACATGGAGCCAATTGATAGCAAGCTTCGATTGTTTTCGGAAAAAACTGTCGATACTCGTGCTCTGTTCTTTCTTGACTACTCTAAAAAGCTGCCAAAACTCTCAAAAAGAGGCCAGGGAGGGGAGCGAGGTAAAAATTAGGGAAAAAGTTTAGCTCAAAGGTCATTTTTCAAGGGTCTTCCGAAAGTCGTGGACTATTTTAGGAAAAAAAAAAAAAAGAAGAAGAAGTAGTAGTAGTAGTTGTTATATTTTTTAATATATTAGTCCAAGGTATCATTTTTAAGGTTACGAAAAGGGTCTAGAAGCCTCTTTTGCACCAATAGGGCCCCTGGCAAAACCACCCCTTACAATTGGAAGAAGGCAAAATGGGGAACTTACAATCTTGGGGTGGGAAAAACCCTTATATAGGGGTAATGAATAGCCATGAAGACCCAACGGAGCAATGGAGAAAAACCCTTATATAGGGGTAATGAATAGCCATGAAGACCCAACGGAGCAATGGAGATGGACACCAATAGCACACGCACTGCAGCGTGCCATGAGAGCCATGAAAGCAGGCGCGTTAACAATGATAAGAACCCGATCTGGCAACTCGCGCACACATGATGAGCCAAGGTCCTCTCTCTCTCATGCGTAAATGAAAGAGAGTTCCCAATGTGGGCTTTATAGCCTTTGCCTGATGAAGAAATCCGAACATATGGGATTTATCCACCCTTGTCTCCTGCCACATATCATCTGACGGAAGCTTCTAGCTTGAAAATTTCATTTTCTTTCTTCCTTCTCCACAGAGCTTTTTCAATAGCAAAATAAATGATGACCAATGCTAGCTATGGTGCCTAAAATAAACTAAAAAACCCAAAAAGAATGCACAATCGGGTAGCAAAAATTGAGAGCAAGACGCCATCAGTAGCCACCCCCTAGTGTGAGAGAATACATTTATGTACCATTGACCTGTTCAAATCCATCTACTTGCAGAAACAATCCAAATCATAAGCCAAGGAAAAAACAATCCAAATCCTAAGCCAAGGAAAAAAACCATATATGTACTGCATAATAACTGCAACTTTGGTCCACGAAGGTAAAGATGTGAGTACAACCAACTTACCAAGGTATATCAAAGTAAGTTTTAGACAAAATCCCACTATAATTCCCACGTTGTGGAGTACTACGACATCACAATGGAGGCACCGCATACCTAGCTAGATGCGGTTGGGGACAAGAGATCACCGGACTGGGAGGCTGCCCCTGCCCCTGCCCCTGCCCCTGACCATACCTCGCTAGGTATTCGGTGCCTTCTCTGCACAAGTTCATGATGTTGAACACTATCAGGGAAAAACAATGGGAAAGGACCCCTTTTCCCAGAAGGAAAAATGTCAAAAACTTCATGTGCATAGAGGGAGATGTTTACGCAGTTTTGAGAAACAGTTCACATGTAAAATTTTCCATGCAAACAATCATAACAAATAGATTTATAGATGATTACATGGTTTTGAGTAGCAGCTCATGGTTCCACCACGCAAAACCTTCAATGCAGATAAGTTTTTTAAGTTGTCCAGTTTATAAAAAGATTTAATGTTGTCACTCCCTTATTTCTGTGCACAGTACTTACCCTAGCAGATTTCTTTATGTCATCAACTAAAAGACTAAGCGCAAGTAAAAAAAATACAATGCTATTCTGTCACAACCACAAGGGGGTAGCGACGAAGAAACTTCGTTAGCAGCCCCTTAGCCACAAAGACTAAGAAGAGAGAGTCAAAAAAATATATATATACTCTTAGCCACAAGGACTAAGCGCGAGTCAAAAAAATAGTACTATATGTCAAGAAGCCATACGCGACCACTCTTGTGTAATTCTCTCACAGCCACAAGAGGACCAGAGAAGTGAAGCACCCTACTTATCAGCTTCTTAGGCTGATATAACTCCATAAAAGAAGGTGATATAATAGCAACACCTTGAATCGAGTCCAAACTCACACTGAAATAAGTCATTGCAGCACTAATCCCCCTCTCTAGCTGGACAAACTTGTACAACAGCTTAGAGGATGGTGTGTTGCTCAAGACTCGGGGGTGAGAGTACTCTGAAGCAAGCGCACAAAGGTTCAAACTTCGTGTGACCTCTGCGATGGCAATGTTGTGGAAGGGTTGGTGTACATCTTCATCCACCATCGTGGTCTTAACCCTGCCAACTTCTGGACTCGTAGTCTCATCTTTAGTGCTTCCATCATGCACTATCTTCAAGAGTATGTCAATCTCAGCAAATTTTGGTGTGTAATGTGGACACATTTTGTTCCCATATAAACACGGCTGACTGCACAATCTGCCAAGTCTCTCCAGCTGAGCATTTGACTGATAAGGGAGCACTTTGTTGGCGATTGGATGAACCACCCTTGCACCTGGAGTCAAGCTTTCGAACAAACTCCAAAAGCTTGATCTTGACGATCTCTCTGTAATCATCGAGACCGCGCCATTCAACTGTTTCGCAGATTTTTTCATGTCTTGCAATGTGCAATCAGCCTCATCAAACCGCTTGTTGACCACATCGAGCCGCTGGTTGACCTCATCGAACCTCTTGTTGACCCCCACATTAGACTGATAGATCCCTGTAAGTATGGAACACATAGCAGCACACATCTCTTTGGCAGTCGCCTTACCCCCTTTCCCTAGAATAAATTCTAAGGCCGCTTGAGCACCTTCCTTCACCTCATCAGCCTCCTCCTGAACCAGCTGTTTCGCCTTCTCTTGAAGCAATGGCAACACTTGAGCATCTAAATGCTCCTCTGCATGCTGCTGCTCATCCACAACCAGCTGCTCCTCATCCTTTGCATGCTGCTGCTCATCCACAACCAGCTGTTCCTCCTGCTGCTCATCATCCACAGCCAGCCGTTCCTCCTGCTGGTTCAGTTCTTTGATGAATGCGGCTCCCCTTTTCTCTTGAAGTTGAGCATCTGAACATCCACCTTCCTTCGCCTCATCAACAACCACCTTCTGCTCATAAGCAACCAGCTGCTGTTCCTCAACCTTTGCATGCTGCTGTTCATCCACAACCAGCTGCTGTTCCTCCTGCTGGTTCAGCTCTTTAATGAATGTGGCTCCCCTTTTCTCTTGAAGGGATGCTGAGACCCATTCAGAATCTGAATTTTCAGCTCCATGCTGCTCCTCAACATCAGCCAGCTCTTCCTCTACACCCACAATGCTTGAAAGAACTGCATGAAGGGATCTCTTCTGCTCCACATAAATGTGCTCCTCAGTTAAAAAGTCCTCCCACTCCTGGTCTGCACGCCAAAGGCGAGGAGTCGTGCTCCAGGACTCTTGGTTGCCCTCATCATTGACTTCATAAAGTTCTCTGTATGCGGCAAAATTGAAGCACACAAGATTGTCTGTCACTGATCTGCGGAACATTGACACTCGGGTACGAAGCGACTGACCTGTTCTGAGGTCAGTGTAAGATACATGCGCCTCTGTCACTGAAGGCTTCCCTTCGCCTCTCCTGTTATCTGCTTGTTCTTTCGACCTCTGCTTCCCCTTAGCATCGTCTTCTTCGCCAATTAATTCTGCTACCAACATGCGCCTCTTTTCCTGCTCACTCTTCCAGGCCTCCCAAACAGAAGCCTGTCTCTCAGGGTCATCAAAAAAGACCTTTTCATCCATGCTGAAGGAAATACCTGGTTCGGGATCCACAGCTGGCCACCATACATCACTGCCAGGACTGCCATCTTGTGATAAACATGTCACCATAAAAGAATGCATGTTAAAGCATACCAGATTCTCCTTCAGCACCAACTCTTTGAAAGCACACTCTTCAACCTCTTCCTCCTTGTCCCCGTCGCTTCTGCAGTCCAGGACAAGTAACATCTTCGGCCCCTTCTTCGATTTGTCCTTCTTTCGCGTCATTTTCTCCTCTTCCCCGTCCCCTCTGCAGTCGATGGCACCTACCATCTTGGGCCCCTTCTTCTTCTTTCGCGGCATCGTCTGTGTACGTACGTGTGTGTGCGCGCGCGCGCGCGCGCCCGCGTCTGTGAGTCTGTCTGTAATAGAGAGAGAGAGAGAGAGAGAGAGAGAGAGAAGGGGGGGGGGAAGGGGGGGGGCCGGTTCCCAAAAAAAACAAAGGAGGCCTGCCCAGAGAAATGTGGAGAGAGAGAGAGAGGTGTAGCGGGTTTGACAACCAAAAAAAAAAAAAAAAAAGGAGTGATGGAGAGGCCCCTAGTGGAGATGATCTCGTGCATGATTAGGAGTAAGCCATCAGGGCCACATGAGATTGTGCGAGCAGAGATGGGAGTTGCACTGATAGTGACAGAGGCTCTATTCCAAATAGTGGCATACTAGCACAGGCTATGGGAGCTTCCACTAGATAGATACCCCCGGCTAGTCTTGGAGTCCTCGAGACAGCTGACACTCGAGGGAGATACAGAGTGTTGGTATGCACAGGTAGGCACTTGGTTTGGCATGCCCATATGGAATCTTTGTTGAAGATCAGCAAGAACAACCAACAGACCCCATATAAAAGAGCCATGGACTCATCCGTTGAGGACCAGCAAGTCAATCAACCAGATCCATGCCCGGTTTTGGAAAACATCTCTTACTCCTTGTTCCAATATCTTCTTCGATGCACGTGTAGGTATCTTTGGCGACCCAGAGCCCGAGCACCAAATGGTCAGCACCCTCTAGGATCCTTCGCAGCAGGTCACCCAGCGCTTCACTCATAGGCCGCTTCCTTGGTCCCTCATCCACCGTACCGGAAGCTCACCATTTAAATCGAACCAAGGGTGGTCAAGACCTCGGCCGACCTTGCTACGCGAGACGTCCTCCGTTGACTCTCCGTCAGCTGTTACAACTTTATCAGCTAGGTCTCCACGACCTCATTCACAAGACAGTCAAAATGCTTTCCCAGCATTATTGACATAAAACAGTCATTTAAAAATAGGTCATAAACACAGTTTCTATAACGAACTCTCGTCTTTCCACATTATTCCACATCAATCCACATTACTTAATCCAAATTCATTTCATATGTATTCCCATTCTCATCATATCATTTTCCATCTCATCACATCTTTCTTCATTTATCCTCATCAGATCTCATCCACTCGCATCTACCTATATCCACATCTCACACATCATATTTATTCACATCACATATCATCCATTCACATCTTTTCCAATTTACATCACATCTCATCACATCTATTTCACATCACATCTCATTCATTCACATCCCGATTCACATCACATCACATCTCATCCATTCACATCACATCACATCTCATCCATTCATATCCCATACTATTCATTCATATCCTGATTCACATGACATCACATCTTATTCATTCACATCACATCACATCACATCTATTCACGTCCATCACATTCATTTACATCACATTCATTTACATCACATCCATTTACATCCATCACATTCATTTACATCACATCCATTTACATCCATCACATCACATTCATTCATATCCATCACATTCATTCTCATCACTATCCCATACCATACATTCTATCCACATTACATCACATCACATCTATCCACATCATGTCCCATTCATACACATCTCATCTCATTCATCCACATCCATCCAATCATTCACATGTACGACTACCCACATCTATCCATACACATCCACATCCATATCCATTCTTTCACATACATATCCACATCCCTTTATACACATCTCATCTCATCTCATCCACATCCATCCAATCGTTCACATGTACGACTATCCACATCTATCCACATCCACATCCATTCTTTCACATACACATCCACATCCCTTTATATCACATCATATCCTTTCACATACACATCCACGTCCATCCTTTCACATACACATCCACGTCCATTCTTTTACATACATATCCACATCTGTTCTTTCACATACACATCCACATCCCTTCTTTCGCATACATCACATCCATTCTTTCCCATACACATCCACATCCATTCTTTCACATACACATCTACATCCACATTCACATCCATGTACTTCCCATCTCACCCTTTCACATATCCTCTCATCTCATCATTCTCATCCACATCCATTTACTTCACATCTCATCCCCATTCATTTTCATCACATTTTCATCACACCACATCCTATCACATCCCATTCACATCTTATCACATTCATTCTCATCCTATCGCATCCCATTTACATCTTATCGCATTCCATTTACATCTTATTCCCATTTAGTAATTTTTACTACTTTGATTCTAATAGTAGGACTTTTTCTAAATTTCTACTAATTGTTTGGCCTAGATAAAGGTTCTTTTTCCATATTCTTTCTCAATTTCTCAAATGAACTATATTCAATATTCCTCTTTTGGAATAGAAGAATTCATGGGATTTACAAAAATCAATTCTACCCATATTTCCACTTTTAATAAATAATCATAAATTGAATTATACTAAAAATTCCTCTTTTTTCCATTTGATTTCTTGGATCTCAATTATCATGGGAATTCCTCTTTTTGCATTTAATTATTTGCATTCCAATGTCATGGGAATTCCTCTTTTATCATCAAATAGTTCTTATAAAATAAATTCATTAAAAATAAAATATCCATTAATTCAATATGCTAGGAATTTCTCTTTTCTCATCTAAATGATTGAATTCCAAATGTTATAGAAATTCCTCTTTTACCATTTAAATATTTCTCATAGATAAAATAACTTTATCTTTGAATTTAAATAAAATATCCAATAATTCCAATATGCTAGGAATTTCTCTTTTTCCATCTAAATGATTGAATTCCAAATGTCATAGGAATTCCTCTTTTACCATTTAAATATTTCTCATAGATAAAATAAATTTATCTAAAATTTATCTTTGAATTTAAATAAAATATCCAATAATTCCAATATGCTAGGAATTTCTCTTTTTCCATCTAAATGATTGAATTCCAAATGTCATAGGAATTTCTCTTTTATCATTAAATATAATTAATTATAATAATTTTCTCATTTCTTAATTATTTAATTAAAAAATTAGTTTTCCATTGAGTGTGACAAAAACCATTCTTTTAACCTAGGATATTCAATCCTAGAATATGATAGGAAGTCCTCCTTTTACATTATGCATAAGAATGAATTATGCATCAATTTCTTAAAAATTTTACCATTGCTCCGCTGTTATTACTGGCAATTTTTAATTTTTATGAAAAGAATAAGACATAGTAAAATAATTATGATAGTAAAACTATCTTTTAGCATTAAATCTAATTTATGGATTTCTCCCATAATATTATCATATTTTTCAAGCATATAAGTATAAAAACTATTTTCTTAAACCTCTAGCTTCAGAAGCCTAGAGTTTGATTTGTGAATAGAGAATTTCTCCATGAGAAGCATTAATTGAATATAGAATAGGTCATAGGAATGACCATTCTTTGGGGGAGAGAGAGATATGCTTAAAAAAATATTTTTAATTTAAGCATAAATGAAAACTTTATGTGTTTAATCACTAAAATCCATTAGAGAGCTTCAATTGCATTAAAGAGCCATTCAATTAAATACTTCTCAAGCTTGAGAGGGATTGAGGAGTGTGAAACATTTAGAGATTAAGAAAAAGACCATAAATCATACTTTATCTCTTATTTTGCTTGATTCTTTAGTCTAAGGAGGAGAGGCCCCCAACCAATCAATTGGTTTCGTATGTTGATGAAGACTCCAAAGAAGGTTGAAGAGAGAGAGAAACTCCATTCTCTCCAAATTATTAGAGGATAATAGAAAATATCATAATTTCAGTATAATATTGGCATAGTATAGTTCACATATTTTTTTACAAAGGGCGAAGGATCTATTTATAGGTGAGGAAGGCCTCTAACCAAGTCCAACTAGTTTCTAGAATTTTCTAGATTCAGTTTGGCTGAATTTGGACAAGATTTGGACCAGCTTGGCTCCCTTTTTTATTTGGTTTGATCCAGGAGAGGAGAGATAAAAATATCTTATTATTTTTTAGTTTAAAACTCCTCCACACATGTGAAATAGGCACTTCCTTGAAGAGCTCCCTTCTCCTTACCAAGGTGTCAAAAATGTATCATTATACCCAAAATATCTCTTTTTTTAGTAATATTCATAGTTTTTTACTAATAAGCCTTGTACTCAGTCAACTCTTCATCTTATGTGGGCATTTACTCATTTTTTGGGTATTTTTCTTTTATAAATTGGATTTATCTTCTCCCCACACTTGGATTGATCCTATTGGCCCATAGGAACCTTAATTGGACCATAATCCAAAATTTTTTGAAAATCTAGACCCTTAGGCTAAGGTCCTTTATACCTATTTTCAATTAATTCCAATTGCACATTGGAAAGTTCTTTTTGAATTTCTGTTTCAGGGGAAACCATTTTAGACACTAGGAGGATTTTTATATCCAAAAATATCTCAATTTTGGATTACCTCCCTCTAGACATTTCCTCTCTCCAGGCCAAAACATGGTAAAACAGGATCCTTCTTTTATTTCAGAGAGGGGAATATTTATAAGATCAGAAGAGGAGGTTCGTACACCTGTACAGCTCAAAAGCTGGAGGGAGGAATCTTACATCCAACCCCACTTAAAAAACGTGAGATGTCCTCATCTCACAAACTAGAGGACAACTCTTTCCCTTAAGATCCAACTGATTCTGGGGTTCCTTATAGTTTGGTCAACTCAACAGAATCCTAGGATAAAGATCCCTTATATAGAACTCATCTCATCAGATAACAATTCATTCAGATCATATCATTCATATCCTTAACACAATAATGGTCCATTAGATCGAAATTTCCATCTGAACATTCCTCCATGGGAATTTCAATTATACAGGTTTTTAATTTGTCATCCCTTAACTTGATCCACTGGGTCAAGTGTTAACAGTAGCAACATAGCACAATCCACTAATCTCATAGTGATTTGCTGAAGTCATTATCGTCATTCGAGTTACGAATATCATCACAGAGACTCGTCCCATCCATCCTCATTGTGGTTTTGCTCAGCTTATCGCTTTTCAACCAAAATTCAAGAATCATCATTTTTCAATCAGAATCCAAATCAACTTATCAGTTCTCAATCAGAATTTTAAAATCATATCAACCACATTCGAATTCATCATCTGGATAGCATTTTCGCTTATAATTTCAAGGTCTTAAATTTACTTGTATATACTGCCAGTAAAGAGCTGTAGTTATACCCTCGGTATATACGGGTAGTCGTGGTCCTTAGAATTATAAGGTAAATACCATCATGTCTAGGCCTCAAGCAAGTCAGGGATTCTATACAATTGCGGTACTTCAATTTGAAGACCCAATCACCTATTTATGAATCTTCATTTTGAATATCAATTTGTGTGAATTTCATCACACAATTACAACCTTTTACTTCTACTTCATAAATTTTTGACATTTCTGGTTTCTCGGTTGATCCACTTTAGCCAATTCGCTCTGATATACCAGCTGAAAGATCCATGTCGCCTCCACGTAACGAATTCAGGGGTGCTAGTAGCGAGAGTAGCACTTCTTGTGCGGGGCAAGGTACCTCACTCGGGGCCTCGCCCACAGATATCCGGACAAGAGACTAATCCCTCGGTTCTTCCAAAATCGAACCCGAAAAAACTTCCCTCACACGGTAAGCACGGGCTATTCCGACCGAACCCGTAAGTCCCGAAAAAACTTCCCTCGCACGGTAAGCACAGGCTATTCAAGAACCTTAACTAACTGAATTGATCCGACCGAACCCGTAAGTCCCATGGTCAGATCAAGGAAAAGACTTGCACTTGGATCATAGAGACCAACGTTTTTTTCCTCATTGAAAGGCACAACCGTTGATTCTTTTCCATAGAACAATTTCTATTCGCGATTTACTTCATCTATCGTACCATAACAGAATTGAGTCTCATTTTAGGGATCCATCAGTCCAACCTAACCCCATCCAGTCCCATGGGTTAGCCAACTGCCCAACCACTCTAGTGATGGGATTCAATTAGGAATTTAGTTAGGTTTTATCCTGGGTACCAAGGACAAGAGTTCCCAGGCCCCCTAGCCGGATATTCATGCAAACTTAAAGCTAGTCACACCACTTACACACCCAATATGAAATTGCCTTTTTCACAGATTTAGCTGACTTTAAAACAATCTTTTAATGAAACCATAGTATTACTAATCATAATCCTCCAAAATGTGCGGTTGAATTCTCATTTTCAATCATTCCTTGATCGGTATACTTATGGTAACTAGAACGCTCACGACATGTCCACTCAGGGGCCTTTTCAATAGTTACTAGCTCATAGTACTCGGCAATATATTAACTTTATAAAAATCAAAATGGAATCTCCGTTGAAGATCAGCAAGATCAACCAACAGACCCATATAAAAGAGCCACGGACTCATCCGTTCAGGACCAGCAAGTCAATCAACCAAATCCATGCCCGGTTTCAGAAAACAATTGTTACTCCTTGTTCCGATATCTTCCTCGACGCATGTGTGGGTATCTTTGGTGACCCAGAGCCCGAGCACCGTATGGTCAGCACCCTCTAGGATCCTTCGCAGGTCACCTAGCGCTTCACTCATAGGCCGCTTCCTTGGTCCCTCATCCACCGTATCGGAAGCTCACCATTCAAATCAAACGGAGGCTGGTCAAGACCTCGGCCGACCTTGCTACGCGAGACGTCCTCCATTGACTCTCCATCAACTGTTGCAACTTTACTACTGTTAGGTCTCTACGACCTCATTCACAAGACAGTCAAAATGCTTCCCCAGTATTATTGACATAAAACAATCATTTAAAAACAAGTCATAAATACGGTTTCTATAACGAACTCTCATCTTTCCACATCAATCCACATTCATTTCATATGTATTCCCATTCTCATCACATCATTTTTTATCTCATCACATCTTTCTTCATTTATCCTCATCAGATCTCATCCACTTGCATCTACCCATATCCACATCTCATCACATCATATTTATTCACATCACATATCATCCATTCACATCTATCCCAATTTACTTCACATCTCATCACTCCATTTCACATCACATCTCATTCATTCACATCCCGATTCACATCTCATCCATTCACATCCCATATTATTCATTCACATCCTAATTCACATGACATCATATCTTATTCATTCACATCCCGATTCACATAACATCACACCTATTCATGTCCATCACATCCATTTACATCCATCACATCACATTCATTCATATCTATCACATTCATTCTCATCACCATCCCATCCCATACATTCTATCCACATTACATCACATCACATCTATCCACATCATGTCTCATTCATACACATCTCATCTCATTCATCCACATCCATCCATCCAATCGTTCACATGTACGACTACCCACATCTATCCATACACATCCACATCCACATCCATTCTTTCACATCACATCCTTTCACATACACATCTACATCCATTCTTTCACATACACATCCACATCCTTTCTTTCACATACACATCCACATCCATTCTTTCACATACACATCTACATCTACATCCACATCCATGTACTTCCCATCTCACCCTTTCACATATCCTCTTATCTCATTCTCATCTCATCATTCTCATCCACATCCATTTACTTCACATCTCATCCCCATTCATTTTCATCACACCACATCCTATCACATCCCATTCACATGTCATCGCATCTTATTTTCATCTTATCACATCCATTCTCATCCTATCGCATCCCATTTATATCTTATCACATCCATTCACATCTTATCGCATCCCATTTACATCTTATCATATCCATTCACATCTTATCGCATCCCATTTACATCTTATCACATCCATTCACATCCTATTCCCATTTAGTAGTTTTTACTACTTTGATACCGATAATGGGACTTTTTCTAAATTTCTGCCAATTGCTTGTCCTAGCTAGATAAAGGTTATTTTTCTCGACGACTACTTCCATATTCTTTCTCAATTTCTCAAATGAATTATATTCAATATTCCTCTTTTGGAGTAGAAGAATTCATGGGATTTACAAAAATCAATTCTACCCATATTTCCACTTTTGATAAATAATCATAAATTGAATTATACTAAAAATCCATCTTTTTCCATTGGATTTCTTGGATCTCAATTATCATGGGAATTCCTCTTTTTGCGTTTAATTATTTGCATTCCAATGTGATGGGAATTCCTCTTTTATCATCAAATATTTCTCATAAAATAAATTCATCAAAAATAAAATATCCATTAATTCAATATGATAGGAATTTCTCTTTTCCCATCTAAATGTTTGAATTCCAAATGTCATAGAAATTCCTCTTTTACCATTTAAATATTTCTCATAGATAAAATAAATTTATCTAAAATTCATCTTTGAATTTAAATAAAATATCCAATAATTCCAACATCTAAATGATTGAATTCCAAATATCATAGGAATTCCTCTTTTATCATTTAAATATTTTTCATAGATAAAATAAATTTATTTAAAATTTATCTTTAAATTTAAATAAAATATTCAATAATTCCAATATGCTAGGAATTTCTCTTTTCCCATCTAAATGATTGAATTCCAAATGTCATAAAAATTTCTCTTTTATCATTAAATATAATTATCATAATTTTCTCATTTCTTAATTATTTAATTACACAAACTTAAAAATTAGTTTTCCATTGAATGTGACAAAAACCATTCTTTTAACCTAGGATATTCAATCCTAGATTATGATAGGAAGTCCTCTTTTCACATTATACATAAGAATGAATTATGCATCAATTTCTTAAAAATTTTACCATAGCTCCGCAGCTATTACTGGCAATTTTTAATTTTTATGAAAAGAATAAGACATAGTAAAATAATTATGATAGTATAACTATCTTTTAGTATTAAATCCAATTTATGGATTTATCCCATAATATTACCATATTTTTCAAGCATATAAGTATAAAAACCATTTTCTTAAACCTCTAGCTTCAGAAGCCTAGAGTTTGATTTGTGAATAGAGAATTTCTCCATGAGAAGCATTAATTGAATATAGAATAGGTCATAGGAATGACCATTCTTTGGGGGAGAGAGAGATATGCTTTAAAAAATATTTTTAATTTAAGCATAAATGAAAACTATTAATCACTAAAATCCATTAGAGAGCTTCAATTGCATTAAAGAACTATTCAATTGAATACTTCTCAAGCTTGAGAGGAGTTGAGAAGTGAGAAACATTTAGAGATTAAGAAAAAGACCATAAATCACACTTTACCTCTTATTTTGCTTGAATCATTAGTCTAAGGAGGTACCAATCAAAATGTTTAGTATGTTGATGAAGACTCCAAAGAAGGTTGAAGAGAGAGAGAAACTCCATTCTCTCCAAAATGTAGAGGATTTTTAGAGGATAATAGAAAATATCATAATTTCAGTATAATACTAGCATGGTATAGTTCACATATTTTTTTACAAAAGGCTAAGGATCTATTTATAGGTGAGGAAGGCCTCTAACCAAGTCCAACTAGTTTCTAGAATTTTCCAGGTTCAGTTTGGCTGAATTTGGACAAGATTTGGACCAGTTTGGCTCCCTTTTTTATTTGGTTTGATCCAGGAGAGGAGAGATAAAAATATCTTAATATTTTTGAGTTTAGAACTCCTCCACACATGTGAAATAGGCGGCCTCCTTGAAGAGCCCCCTTCTCCTTATCAAGGTGTCAAAAATGTATCATTATACCCAAAATATCTCTTTTTTTAGTAATATTCTTAGTTTTTTACTAATAAACCTTGTACTCAGTCAACTCTTCATCTTATGTGGGCATTTACTCATTTTTTGGTATTTTTTTTTTATAAATTGGATTTATCTCCTCCCCACACTTGGATTGGTCCTATTGGCCCATAGGAACCTTAATTGGACCATAATCCAAATTTTTTTGAAAATCTAGACCTTTAGGCTAAGGTCCTTTATACCTATTTTCAATTAATTCCAATTGCACATTGGAAAGTTCTTTTTGAATTTCTGTTTCAGGGGAAACCATTTTAGACACTAGGAGGATTTTTATATCCAAAAATATCTCAATTTTGGATTACCTCCCTCTAGACATTTCCTCTCTCCAGGCCAAAACATGGTAAAACAGGATCCTTCTTTTATTTCAGAGAGGGGAATATTTATAAGATCAGAAGAGGAGGTTCGTACACCTGTACACCTCAAAAGCTGGAGGGAGGAATCTTACATCCTACCCCACTTAAAAAACGTGAGATGTCCTCATCTCACAAACTAGAGGACAACTCTTTCCCTTAAGATCCAACTGATTCTGGGGTTCCTTATAGTTTGGTCAACTCAACAGAATCCTGGGATAAAGATCCCTTATATAGAACTCATCTCATCAGATAACAATTCATTCAAATCATATCATTCATATCCTTAACACAATAATGGTCCATTAGATCGAAATTTCCATCTGAACATTCCTCCATGGGAATTTCAATTATACAGGTTTTTAATTTGTCATCCCTTAACTTGATCCACTGGGTCAAGTGTTAACAGTAGCAACATGTCAGCACAATCCACTAATCTCATAGTGATTTGCTGAAGTCATTATCGTCATTCTAGTTACGAACATCATCACAGGGACTCGTCCCATTCATCTCCTCATTGTGGTTTTGCTCAGCTTATCGCTTTTCAACCAAAATTCAGGAATCATCATTTTTCAATCAGAATCCAAATCAACTCATCAGTTCTCAACCAGAATTTTAAAATCATATCAACCACATTCGAATTCATCATCTGGATAGCATTTTCGCTTATAATGTCAAGGTCTTAGATTTACTCGTATATACTGCCAGTAAAGAGCTGCAGTTATACCCTCCGTATATGCGGGTAGTCACGGTCCTTGGAATTATAAGAAAAATACCATCATGTCTAGGCCTCAAGAAAGTCAGGGATTCCATACAATTGCAGTACTTCCATTTGAAGACCCAATTACCTATTTATGAATCTTCATTCTGAATATCAATTTGTGTGAATTTCATCACACAATTACAAACTTTTACTGCTACTTCATAAATTTTTGACATTTCAAGTTTCTCGGTTGATCCACTTTAGCCAATTCGCTCTGATACCAGCTAAAGATCCCTGCCCCTTTCGCGTAACGAATTCGGGGGTGCTAGCAGTGGGAGTAGCACTTCTTACGCGGGGCAAGGTCCCTCACTCGAGGGCCTTGCCCACGGATATCCGAACAAGAGACTAATCCCTCGGTTCTTCCAAAATCCAACTCAGAAAAACTTCCCTCGCCTGGAAAGCACGGACGATTCCTCCACATATATTTTTACTCTAACTAGTCAAGAACCTTAACTAACTAAACTAATCTGACCAAACCCGTAAGTCCCATGGTCAAATTAAGGAAAAGATTTGCACTTGGATCACAGAGACCAACGCTTTTTTCCTCATTGAGAGGCACAGCCGTTGATTCTTTTCTATAGAACAATTTCTATTCGGGATTTACTTCATCTATCGTACCATAACAGAATTAAGTCTCATTTTAGGGATCGATCGGTCCATCCAGTCCCATGGGTTTGCCAACCGCCCAACCACTGTAGTGATGGGATCCAATTAGGAATTTGGTTAGGTTTTGTCCCAGGTACAAGGGAAAAGAGTTCCCAGGTCCCCTAGCCAGATATTCATGCAAACTTAAAGCTAGTCACACCACTTACACACCCAATATGAAATTGCCTTTTTCATAGATTCAGCTGACTTTAAAACAATCTTTTACCATAGTATCACTGATCACAATCTTTTTCACAGATTCAGTTGATTTTAAAACAATCTTTTAATGAAACCATAGTATCACTGATCATAATCCTCCAAAATATCCGGTTGAATTCTCATTTCTAATCATTCCTTCGTCGGTGTACATATGGCATCATTGGTAATTAGAACGCTCACCACCTGTCCACTCAAGGGCCTTTTTTATAATTCCTAGCTCATAGTACACGGCAATATATTCACTTTATAAAAATCAAAATGGAATCTCCGTTGAAGATCAGCAAGATCAACCAACAAACCCATATAAAAGAGCCATGGACTCATCCGTTGTTGAGGACCAGCAAGGTCAATCAACGAGATCCATGCCCGGTTTCAAAAAACAACTCTTACTCCTTGTTCCAATATCTTCCTCGTCGCATGTGTGGGTATCTTTGGAGACCCAGAGCCCGAGCATCGTATGGTCAGCACCCTCTAGGATCCTTCGCAGGTCACCTAGCGCTTCACTCATAGGCTGCTTCCTTAGTCCCTCATCCACCGCACCGCGGAAGCTCACCATTTAAATCGAACCGAGACTAGTCAAGACCTCAATCGACCTTGCTACGCGAGACGTCCTCCGTTGACTCTCCATCAGCTGTTGCAACTTTATTAGTTAGGTCTCCACGACCTCATTCACAAGACGGTCAAAATGCTTCCCCAGCATTATTGACATAAAACAGTCATTTAAAAACAAGTCATAAATACAGTTTCTATAACGAACTCTCGTCTTTCCACATTGTTCCACATCAATCCACATTCATTTCATATGTATTCCCATTCTCAACACATCATTTTCCATCTCATCACATCTTTCTTCATTTCTCATCCACTCACATCTACCCAAATCCACATCTCATCACATCATATTTATTCACATCACATATCATCCATTCACATCTATCCCAATTTACATCACATCTCATCACATCTATTTCACATCACATCTCATTCATTCACATCCCAATTCACATCACATCACATCTCATCCATTCACATCCCATATTATTCATTCACATCCTGATTCACATGACATCACATCTTATTCATTCACATCTTGATTCACATCACATTCCATCATATTCATTTACATCACATCCATTTACATCCATCACACCACATTCATTCATATCCATCACATTCATTCTCATCACCATCCTATCCCATACATTCTATCCACATTACATCACATCACATCTATCCACATCATGTCTCATTCATACACATCTCATCTCATTCATCCACATCCAGCCAATCGTTCACATATACGACTACCCACATCTATGCATACACATCCACATCCACATCCATTCTTTCACATATACATCCATATCCCTTTATATCACATCACATCCTTTCACATACACATCCACATCCCTTCTTTTGCATACACATCCACATCCCTTCTTTCGCATACACATCCACATCCATTCTTTCACATACACATCCACATTCATTCTTTCACATACACATCTACATCCACATCCACATCCATGTACTTCCCATCTTACCCTTTCACATATCCTCTCATCTCATTCTCATCACTCTCATCCACATCCATTTACTTCACATCTCATCCCCATTAATTTTCATCACACCACATCCTATCACATCCCATTCACATCTTATCGTATCTTATTTTCATCTTATCACATCCATTCTCATCCTATCGCATCCCATTTACATCTTATTACATCCATTCACATCCTATCGCATCCCATTTTTACGTCTTATCACATCCATTCACATCTTATCACATCCATTCACATCCTATTCCCATTTAGTAGTTTTTACTACTTTGATACCGATAATAGGACTTTTCTAAATTTCTACCAATTGCTTGGCCTAGATAAAGGTTCTTTTTCTCAACAACTATTTCCATATTCTTTCTCAATTTCTCAAATGAATTATATTCAATATTCCTCTTTTGGAATCGAAGAATTCATGGGATTTACAAAAATCAATTCTACCCATATTTTCACTTTTAATAAATAATCATAAATTGAATTATACTAAAAAATCCTCTTTTTCCCATTTGATTTCTTGGATCTCAATTATCATGGGAATTTCTCTTTTTGGATTTAATTATTTGCATTCCAATGTCAATTGGTTTAGTATGTTGATGAAGACTCCAAAGAAGTTTGAAAGAGAGAGAAACTCCATTCTCTCCAAATTGTAGAGGATTTTTAGAGGATAATAGAAAATATCATAATTTCAGTATAATACTCGCATGTATAGTTCACATATTTTTTTACAAAGGGCTAAGGATCTTTTTATAGGTGAGGGAGGCCTCTAACCAAGTCCAACTAGTTTCCAGAATTTTCCAGGTTCAATTTGGCTAAATTTGAACAAGATTTGGACCAGTTTGGCTCCCTTTTTTTTGTTTGATCCAGGAGAGAGGAGAGATAAAAATATCTTATTATTTTTGAGTTTAAAACTCCTCCACACATGTGAAATAGGTGCCTCCTTTGAAGAGCCCCCTTCTCCTTACCTAGGTGTCAAAAATGTATCATTTTACCCAAAATATCTCATTTTGTTTAGTAATATTCATAGTTTTTTACTAATAAACCTTTTACTCAGTCAACTCTTCATCTTATATCGGCATTTACTCATTTTTGGGTATTTTTCTTTTATAAATTGGATTTATCTCCTCCCCACACTTGGATTGGTCCTATTGGCCCATAGGAACCTTAATTGAACCATAATCCAAAAATTTCTGAAAATCTAGACCCTTAGCCTAAGGTCCTTTATACCTATTTTCAATTAATTCCAATTGCACATTGGAAAGTTCTTTTTGAATTTTTATTTCAGGGGAAACCATTTTAGACACTAGGAGGATTTTTATATCCAAAAATATCTCAATTTTGGATTACCTCCCTCTAGATATTTTCTCTCTCTAGGCCAAAACAGGGTAAAACATGATCTTTCTTTTATTTCAGAGAGGGGAATAATTATAAGATTAGAAGGGGGAGTTCTTACTTCTGTACACCTCAAAACCTGGAGGGAGGAATCTTACATATAGCAGTTGCAATAGAGAGAGAGAGAGAGAGAGAGAGAGGATTGATCGAAGTGCACATTCATTTTCTTTCTTAGGGAAGAATCATTGAGTTTTTGTATGTGTTAAATCTTTGTTTTTGTAAGGAGAACATTAAAGATCTTTGTTGTAAAAAACTATTTATCTAGCCATCTTTCTCTTTCTATGTAGCATCTCATAAAACAAAACTATTTATCTAGCCCTCTTCCTCTTTCTACGTAGCATCTCAAAGCACTTCCTTTTTTGATCTTCTAGAGAGAGTTTTTTTTATCATTAGTCTTTTCAACATGCATCACTGCTACGGGCTATTAATTAGAATTTAATGAAAAAGGAAAGGAACCATCACAATTTAGATAGTTCCTTCCATTAGCTTACCACATCGATGATAGACCAAGGAAGCTAGTCAAAGGATAAAGGAGAGATTTGGTATAGAAAATCATTTTAAAATAACATCAATCAACTTGAAAGCATGCACACTTATTGAAAGAGAACATAGATTACACATGCCACATCTTTGCAAACATTCTCCTTCAAATGTTTGCTTGATTGATACAACGCTAGCTACGAATGTAGTCTCTAGCATTTGTAGGCTACCTTATGGGCATACATTACATTTACATTCTTCTAAATGCCATTTGTAGTACCTCTTTCTAGACAACATTAGCTGTGTAGACTTCATTTGTACCTGCATTCCTGCTTTCAACGATATCTTTTACACACACTCACTGCATCTGATGATCTAACACGTGACATAGCAACATACAATTGTCCATGCATGAATACTTGTGTGGCCAAATAAAGTCCCAACACACTCAATGTTTGACTTTGGAACTTATTTATTGACATACCAAAAGCTAGCCTCACAGGAAATTATCTCCTTCTCATGTCAAAAGGAAACGGAAGCTAGCCTCACAAGAAATTATCTCCTTCTCATGTCAAAAGGAAACGGAAGCATTAATGGAATGAATATTATCCACAGAATGAAGACCCTGTCTCCAATGTTTGTACCTGTAATAATTTCTGCTTCTATCACCTTTGAGTTAAAATGCTTACATATCAGTCTGATATTGTTACAAAGTCCCCACTGAGGATCCAAATTACAAAGGAGCATGATAGGAGCATTCACCTTTAAAAATAAGTAGTGAGGAGGGTAACCACCACTTATACTCAAACTATTCAAGTACTTAACTGCATACAATATTCTATCACTCTCGGAAGAAACAACCGAATCTGCACTAAGGTATTCTCTATCAAGACCAAGTAATGCAGCCAAGGCTAGTTCATTAATCTCATCCACATGTTGATTTCGTGGTGCAAGAATAGTGCGGTCTCTAATGAAGCATGCATAATCCTCCACTCTTTGAAGATCTCTGTACACCCATTCTACCAAACTCAGCAAAGGAGTTCCCATGGATCAACATTCGTAATGGAATTACCACTATATCATCATTGTTTGGATGGTCTATAGAGCCATCCCCAATTTGTAAAGTCCAATTAACAAATTCTAGTTCTGTAGAATCATAACCACTCTGAATGACCCGCATGTTTTGGGTGAGCTTTAAAACATTCACATGTCTTCAAATATACGACGGGCACAACGTTACATCAACAATATCCTCACGTGATCCCTTTGCAACAACAACAGGTAAGATTTGCCTAAAGTCACCACCAAAGAGCATAATTTTACCACCAAACACTATATCACTTTGCATGATATCTTTTAATGTCGTGTCGAATGCTTCATATGCATACCTATGCATCATTGGAGCCTCATCCCAAATGATCAATCTTGCAAGCTTCAACATCTCGACCAATGGGCTATTAGCTTTAATATTACATGTGCTAGACATTCAAAACCAACGGGATTTTGAAACGTGAGTGTGCAATGTGTCCATTTGAAAGTAACAATGCAGCTATTCCTGAAGATGCACATGCCAAAGCAACTTGATTATCTCCACGTAATCGAGATGGCAAGGCATTATATAGATATGTTTTGCTTGATCTGCCTGGTCCATCTCGAGGAAAAAAACACCACCATTGTTCAAATTAACGACATCAAGGATGGTATGGAATGCTTTAGATTGATAACTATTAAGACTCCCTTCCATGGGAAAGAGCCAAATCAGCTTGTTGAACAGTATCAAACATCATCTCTTCCATCAACAATCCATTGTTGATAGTAACAACAGTTGATCTATCAAGAAGAGGAATCCCTTCAAAATCATGTAGACGTTTTCCATATTGTTGTAAGAGGTCTTGCAAGTGCAACAGAGCTTGATTCTTAGCTATAGATTGACAAACACCAATGTCAACACACCTTCTCTGCAAGCCATGAAAAAAATCATCTGAAAGTTCGGCACAAAATTTGACCCAAAGCTGTTCGGGGGATATAGGCTCACAAAAAACCAAAATGATGACAAAAGGATGATGTATCTGGAATTTTGTTTTCTGAAATGCAGCTTCTCTTGACGATACACATACCACTCTCATCACATCACTCTCTAGCATTCTTCTCGCTTCACATGCAACCTTAAAACATGGATCCATCTGCCCATTCACTGTTTGTACTTCCTCAAAAGATTTGCAGCCTTTACACACTGTGAATAGCATGCATAGATAGTATTGCTTGCCTACACTCACGCTAACATTATACATACGTCCAATCATATTTCCCTTTTTTCTTTTAGTCCATGTCTGAAGAGAATAATTCCACACCCACTTGACAAGGGAAATCAACATATAGCAAGCTATTTTCTTCTGCATGCAAATTGATTAGCTCTGAACCAAAGTAGTTCTTCGATTCCTATCACAACCAATTACATCACGCAAATTATCATGATCATTAAATATAACATGATTTTGCAAGGGGAGATGAACATGCAACCTTTGTATATCTGGCTTTTTATCATGCAGATCATACTGGTATATGCGCCAACTTGCCTCTGATGCAGACACGTACTGTGCATCCAGATATTGACTAATCTCATCAATAAGCCCATGTGTATCTTGCAACTCTATAGTAGCTCTATCATGTCCCTTATATACATACTTATACAAATATTTCACTGTTGTAATGGTAGAGCGTACTTCTATGTTAATATGGTCTTTGTATCTCATAGAGAGAAAAGGGTTATATGGAACAACCCATTGTCCACCCTATGATTCTTTACTTGGATGAAACTACCATCATCTCGTCGCATGTAAGTTGGATACCCATTGTCTCATCAACAATAGTAATCTCAGAAAACTTGCGAGGATAATGATGTTTGCAACTCCCGTTAACCATGCAAGGAGGAGAGTACCTATTTAGTTCCATGCATGGTCCATAAACATTACATTGAGACTGATTATCTTGTGCAACTCAAGAAACATTGCCTTATATATGATGGAAGCTCAGCACATACCAACTTATCATAGTGAGCAATCTCAGTAGGTTTACATGTGCCCTCCAATATCAATAATATGTGCATGTGGCAAGCCTCTTTTTTAAAATTCAATAATAGAAATAAATCCCACTACCCTTCCAAATAATGCTTTTTCACCAATAAGTGCAACTTATCCTTATGCTTTTCATAGAAGACATGTGCCGTTAAGTTAGGTTAATCTTGGGCAGCCTAACTCGATAATAAAGCATTGCATATTTCATCCCTTTGGATTGCAAATAAAGGTAATAAATAGGTTAGGTTTACCCATCTTCCTAGCAATTGCCATTGAATGCTAATGCAATTGATGCATATATCGAGGTCCTGAGTATATATGGTAGAACTATCCACCTTCCAGCAATGCCACCAGAGACTCTATTGACCCCATCACTGACATTAACCATCTCTACAAGCCCTTGGTATACTTCAGCATGCAATGCTTTCTCGTTAATGCGTATCCATACTAATCTTGATTCTTCCATGTTGCTATATACATCAACAATGTAATGTTACAAAAGTCGACCACCGCATAAAAGGGAAGCATTTGTATCTTCCCTTATTTGTAATCTATATGTATAATATTGCCGTTGAGTTACGATCTTTGTCTCATCATTTGAACCTTGTCTATTCTTACCATGGAGTTGATTTCCAACATGCCAACCATCCTCTCCTCGAGGAAACATAAGAACATATAATAGAGGCATATATGAATGATGCAAATTAGATATTCTTTTGTAGCACCTGTGCGAGACGTTATTTGAATATCTCTATGACCTACATGAAAATCGTCCCCTTGACCCAGCATGATAGCAGCTACCTCACTACCCGTAGGAACCAAGTATTGCCTTGAGCTTGATCAAGCTTCACTTATGACCATTCTCAGATCTACATGTGGACTGGAGTGTAACATTTCTCTTATTGTACGAAATGAGAGAAATGATGCACCGGCATACGGATTGTGTTCATGAAACGAATGCTAAGGCATTCTTGTAAGAGTATATATTCTTCCTGTATTCCTTACTTACATTATCATTACCAAGTAACAGATCAGCTAATGTAGGAGGAGGATTTTCCAAAGGCAATAAAGAGATATTCCCACTTGCACAACAATGTTTTCCCACATATTGGCAAAGCTTTCTTGATGCCTCACATTTCTAAATTAGCGCCTCACAAAAACGACACTTGTAAGAAAGGGTCCCTAAAGAGTGAAGAGTACAATCTCCAAAACATAACACCATGGTTGATGGTGCTTAACATTTTGAGGAAATGAAAAAACACACCTTATAGAATGACATCCCGATTTAATACCTTTCACATCACCAACAAAATAGGAAATAGGTTGAAAACCTTCAACACGACCAATATCATCTATAGGTGGCTCATTTAAATTACCCAGCCATAGAGGAAGAATGAGGATTGCCCCTCATCCCCCAGGCTATATAGTGTGTGGCCTGCCGTCCACACTAGCCTGGCCGCCCATGACTCTGCATGGGCGTCCTCTCCCACTGAACCCCAGGCATGGCCATCCGGTCTGCCCGTCGGTCATAGGCGTTACAGCCTACGTGACATTACCCCCCCCCTTAAGAAGAGTTTTCGTCCTCGAAAACAAACTGGGGAAACCTTTTGGAAATTGCACTACGGCATTCCCAGGTTGCTACTCCTCATCCCTATCTGTCCATTTAACAAGTACCTCCTGGTACACTTTATGTCGGGTTTGTCTGTCACGATACTATAGAATCTTTTCAGATTCATGTGGTATCTTTGGTGGCTCTATCAAGTCCACCAAATCTCTGGAGAAACTGCGTTCTCTAACCCGTGAACTGATTTCTTCAGTTTACTGACATGGAAGACAGGATGGACTTGAGAACTCTCCGGTAACTCAAGTTTATATGCTACGTCCCCAATCTTCTTAAGGATTTTAAAAGGACCAAAATATCTCGGAGAAAGTTTATCACACTTTCCCGTTTTCATGGTTTCTGACTGCGCAGGAACCTTGAGGAATACAAAGTCACCTTCTACAAAGGTCACCTTTCTTCGTCCTTTATCCGCATAAGTTTTAGCGCGATCCTGAGCGCTACGAATGCTCTCTCGTGCGGCTCTGAGCATATCATTCATATCTTCAAGGAAATCCTTGACAGATTGAATCTTCTCCTTTTCTAGGCCTACAGCCATCGGAGATCTCGGCTGAAAACCATACATCAACATGAATGGTGTAAAGCCAGTTGTTGAATGCTTGGAGCTGTTATAAGCAAACTCCAATATGGGCAAATATTCTTCCCAATTTGATTGCTTCTTACTTACATAAGAACGCAACATATCCTCTAGAATTTGGTTAACTCTTTCAGTTTGACCATCGGACTCCGGATGATGTGCCGTACTCATACTCAGAGTAGTATCCAACTTTTTGAAGATTTCCCTCCAAAAATGACTGTTGAACTTTCTATCTCTATCCGACACTATATCTGCGGGCAGGCCATATAGCTTGTAGAGATGTTCAATAAAGAGTTTTGCCAACTCTGGCGTTTTTACAGTTTTCTTCGTGGCAATAAACTTTGCCATTTTAGTTAACCTGTCCACTACCACCCACACCGAGTCATTCCCTCGACTCGTCTTGGGTAAACCGGTAATGAAATTCATGGAAATTTTTCCCATTTCCCTTGAGGAATCTCCAGCGGATGGAGTAGTCCTCCAACCTTAAGACGTTCATGTTGATTGACCTGGCACTTACTGCATTTCAGCACATAAGTCTGGACGTTCTTAAACAAACTAGGCCGATAAAACTGTCTTTTTACTAGTGCATAGGTCTTCTGAATCCCAGGATGACCCGCACTTGGACTATCATAACTTTCTTTACTAATTTGGGCCCGAAAGTCACCAATAGTTGGTACACATACTCTACCTTTGTAAAGTAAGTACCCGTCGTCAATGGAGTAATTAGCATATTTCTCCCCCTGACGAAGTTTAGCATCATGTTTTGAAACCGTGTAGGAAAACAAAGGTGATGAAGGGCCTACGTTTGGCTTTCCGGCTCAAAACTATACCCCGAAGACTCGGCTAGCCTCTCCGGACTCACTCTCACCTCGCTACCTGCCGCACCTACGGCCAGTCTCTCCGGACTAGCATTACGTGACGGCGAGGAAGGTGGGCACGGCTGTGACAAAGTGCGTACGCGTACAGCGCGCCAGACCTCTGTAAAGACAGGATCATGCTCACACAAGCCACGGAGTGATTCCAAGAACTCATTCTTGAAAACCGTAAAGCTTAACTCATTAATTTGTGGCATGCGATTAAGCGCATCCGCCACAACATTATATTTACCCCTTTGGTAGCGAATCTAAAGGTCAAACTCCTGTAGGAGCTCCACCCACCGAGCTTTCCGACCTTTCAACTTGTTTTGACTCGAAAGCCATGTCAGGCTTTCGTGATCCGTACGTACTTCAAAAGTGGCACCATATAAATAGTGTCTCCACTTTTTAAGTGCATGTACGATGGCCAGTAACTCCCGCTCGTAAGCCGAGTAAATGTAAGTTTTGAAAATTTCCCTTCAAATATAACAATCAAACTTCCTATCTTTTATGCCATACTATATATGCGGCAGACCATATAGTATGTGGAGATGTTTGATAAAGATTGTTGCACCACTACGGGTGTTTGGAGTTACATCCAATCACTTACAACTCTTTGTTGCTATTACCAGACACATCCCTTCAAGTATTGTCTGGACTCACACAACTATTCGAGTTTATGTGATATTTGAGGATATCCCTCCTTTCCCTCAAGAAAGGTTTTTGTCCTCAAAAACTCTACTCTCAAGCGGACTACGTGCTAGTGTCATAGGTCCAAGAACAAATCTAGACCGTGTTTAATATCATATGTTATATTCTTGAGTCCTTCCAAGAAACTTTTAAACATCTTGCAACGAAGACGTGGTATAGTGTCTACGCACATATGGTGGTACTATTGATAAACAGTTTTGCCAACAGATCAGTGGTTTTACACTTATAACAAAGTGCTTCATTGTTGCATATTATTACCCTTCATAAGCGGTTACACACTTATGAATTATTTGGGTGGGTTGTGCCATCTATCAAGAAAAATTCCAAACTACTAAAAACCACATTATCAATCCACAGATAATGACTGAGCTTGCTGCGAAGCCATAGGTTGCTAGATAATTGATGGTAATTACACAAGCCTAATGTCTCATTACATCATACATTCAATATAAATGCAAACATCACAGTACTTCGTGATGATGAACTTAGGAATTTCATCCTATCCCTGTTTGGTGTTAGTATGAAGTATAACTATGAGAACATTATTTGCTGCCTCCTCATTATAGCGACAAAGCTACCTAGGCGTATGCTAATCCCTCAGATTAGTACTCCTAGATAAACCATTCAATTGAGTACTGCTAGCAGCACTACTAGCCCCTTTATCCCAAGTAATACACACTTTAGGGATTACTTTTACCAGGCAATGTACGTGACTAAATCAAACTAGTCACTACTCTCTAGGCCCAAGTAGTGACACTATTTTGTTACTACCAACAAGGGCCAGCTTGCCTCTACGGGCCAAGGCTCTCTTGTTGTTACAAACAGTAAGCAACTTGTTTGGACACAAGGCATAACCACATCAAGACTACGCTTGTACATGGTTCTCATTTGCCAAAGTTTATCACAATCTTCTAGAAACTGTTAAAAGATTGTGAAGGGTTATGAGCACTACGGCTCAATTAGGCTTACCTTGATTTCTCGTGATAAGCACTTCGTCTAATTTGGGCACAACTGACGCCATTGCCGGTCCTCTTAGCCCAAGTAAAACACACCGCAGTTTTAGATTTACACTATAGCCAAACTACGTGACTTTGATGGTCAATAATAAGTCTATGCTCAGCTTAAATTTAGTCTTTGTGAACCAAATGTGTGATCACCACATGTGCTACTTTCGAGGCGCTACGTCCATAGACGTGTTCTCTAGGCACAACGGCCATAGAACGGCTCTCTCCCGAAGGACTCGGCACTACGGCCGTGGGATTTATCTCTCTCTTAGCACGCGGTGCTACGGCCGTGTGCGGTGGGTCTCTTTCGTGGAAAACGGGCACTACGGCCACACGGCGCGACGGCCGTGTTGGGTTTGTTTCGTGGGGTGTACCGTTGTTTTGTGTGTTTTGTTTTTTTTTTTGTTTAAAAAAATAAAATAAAAAAAATAACGGGCCGGGCCGGCCCTCGCCGCTTCGGGCGTGGCCGCCCGCCCGTGGGAAGTGTCCTTAGGGCCGAGTCTGGCCGCCGTCCGCTGGCTGGTTGCCTGCTGGGCTGGCCGCCCGCTTCATTTTTTAATAAATTAAAAATGAACAGTTAAAATATTTATTTATTTATTTTTTTCCCTTTCGTGCGCTGATCAGCTGCCTGATGGTCGTTGCTGGCCGCCCGCCTGGCCGCCGGGCTGGGCTAGCTGCCTAAGGTTGGCCATCTGCCATGCCGCCCGCTGGGTGCCTAAGGCTGGCCTGGCCGCCTGAGCTGGCCGCCTAGCTGGCCGCTGGGCTGGCCTTCCTTTGCACAGCGCAGCCGTCAAAGCCATATCGCCTGGGCTCTACGCCCCCCTTTCAAACGAGGGTCAGCACTCGCCCCCACCCACTCAGACGTGGTCTTCACACACTGGTGGGCTGCTCTTCGCATTGGGGCTGTTGCTTGCCATTCAACGTCTTTCGCAGCCATTCAAGCCTTTCGCAGCCATTCAACGTCTTTCGCAGCCATTCACAGCATCTTCTTCAACGCCAGTCGTGGGCTTTCGTCCTGGGCTGCTCTTCGCCTTTACAAGGCAAGCCCCCCCAGGCTCTTCAACGCGGCCCTAGGCTGCTCTTCGCTGACAATGGGGCTGGTGTCCGCTCCCCCCACCCACAAGATTCAACGTAGACAATTTCAATCGCATAGAAAAAAAAACAAAACGAAAATCGCTTACTTGGTTTTGCTTGCTGTGTGTGACGGAGAGAGAGAGAGAGAGAGTGAGTTCTTCCCTTCCATTCTTCCTTGGCCGCCTCCCTCCACACCCTCCATTCGAGATAAGGATGAGGAGATGAATGGTCCAAAACCATCGAGTGGGCTCCGGTCCCCCGGTCACGCGCAGACTCTGACGATCCCATCGAACCACGCTCTGATACCAGTGTTAGATATCCGTAACGCCGCTACGGGCGTTACCACAAGAGGGGATGGCCTCTGGCTCACCACCCAGCCATAGAGGAAGAATGAGGATTGCCCCTCATCCCCCAGGCTATATAGTGTGTGGCCTGTCGTCCACACTAGCCTGGCCGCCCATGACTCCGCATGGGCGTCCTCTCCCACTGAACCCCGGACATGGCCATCCGGTCTGCCGTCGGTCACAGGCGTTACAGCCTACGTGACACTCTCTTACCCAAATCCAAGTGAATTCCAGCATAGAATTCTCTATGCTCCTCATCTTTAACCCTTCCAAATGTTTTGATCTCATTTACATTGAAGTCCTCCATTAAATTAGCATGAATTTCTTTTCTAATGCTAGCCCTTGTTCGCAAATAATTACAACGAGATGCACATGTTACATCCAAAACTTTAAGCCGACGGACTTGGTTCGAGCTTAGGTATGTACAGCTCCTAGCCATCTTCAAACTGCTTTGAAAAAGAAAAAAGCAACTACTAATTTTATTTTTACATTTACTATCTTATTAAATTTATTCTACTTTAATATGTTAAGAGATTAAAAAAAGAAAGAGCAAAGAATAAAATAAAAAGGGAGATATAAAGACTTTAAGAAAATAGGAAATTCATTAATATCTCCCAGAGAGTCAAAGAAGGAAAGTTGAGTACAATTTTCCCTCACAAAATCTCTAAGCAATTGTCCTGCTTTCCAACATACGACTCATCTTCTTCATAATAGCATTGAGTCGATTAACGGTTATCTTTAGACGTAATACCTCCGAACCTAATGTATGTACTTGCTCTTTTAATGAATCGGCTTGTTCTTTACATTCCCTAGTACATCCACCTAGACGCTCCCCGATTTCAACATGCAAATTTTCCATTAAGGAAATCATATTTAATTGGTTGGCCTACATGTGAGCAGCACTGCTATCAAGAACGTGATGAAGATGATGTGTCAAATCATCTCTCATCATATCTTCCTTTTGAGTACCTCATCCCAAATGGCATCTAAGAACTCCTTTTGCAAGCAACCTAATTTTTCTCGGTGCGCTCACATATGTCCACAATAGTCTATAGACGTTTAGCGCTTGGCTGTTCTAATGGACACTTTGACTGAATAAGTTTTTTTGCAACACGAACGTTCATCAGCTCTTGTGAGGTAGGCAAAGCCACATCAAAATTAGAAGATCCACATGCCTCCACTACAGCTTTTGATCCGTTATTACCATCAGAGATCCCCGTTTGTTGAAATCCAAATTGAAAATCTTTAAACTTTTAAATATTCTCTTAGGTCATATATTCTCTCTCTAGAGCTTACTCTACAATCAAACACAATGTCCTATTCCACTAAGGTATTAAATACTATTTATGTGCACACATAAAAAAAATATCACAACATTCACATTTGCCATTCCAATTATCAATTTTGAAGCATTCAATGAGACTGGAAGAGATATACAAAGTATTTTAATGTGTGGTGTCTTCTCTCTCTCTCTCTCTCTCTCTCTCTCTCTCTCTCTCTCTCTCTCTCTCTCTCTCTCAACTGCAAATACACAAATAGATAGAGAACAAAGGGCAACAATAAGACCTACCTCACGTTGAAAAGAGAATGATATTAGAACCACTAGCTTTGTTGACTAGTAACGCCTTGCCTCTACAAAATCACACACACAAACCAAAACAACATAAAACTTATGATCTCTCTCTTTCTCTCCCTCCCTCTCGATTTCTCAAAGGCAAGAGTAACTATTTATGTGTTACATATGTCTAAGAGTGTATGTGTGTGTGTGTGTGTGTGTGCGCGCGCGCGCGTGTGCATGCATGTGTGTGTGTGTGTGTGTGTGTGTGTGTGTGTGTGAGAGAGAGAGAGAGAGAGAGAGAGAGAGAGAGAATGATCAATAACCTCAAAGCTAATTACATCATTAACTTCATGAATTTCCTTCTTGAAATGCACTTTACTATTTCCCTAATAATAAAGTGATTTTCCTCAAGGCTCCTACATCTGCCACACCCACAATGTAAAAGCCATCTAGTAATCCCAATGCCTCTTTGATTAAGGGGAGCTTGAGATTGTCATCTAGCCTATAAGGGTCTAAGACTACATAAATATACCGTGGGTTGACATCATTCCATCCATCAAACCCAAGAAGTTCCCATTTTGGGCTAGGTTGGCACCCAAAAAAACCCAACTGTGGCATCTCCTCAAAGAACATCGTATCTGACAATTTATTATTATCATAGGTTAGCTTTAAAATGTCTGATGCCATGTTTCTTCATAAAATAGAACCAAAATTCACATCAATAGCAATCATGATCTTCTTTATAGTTAGCAATAGAGAGAGAGAGAGAGAGAGAGAGAGAGAGAGAGAGAGAGAGAGAGAGAGAGTAAATACATATGTGTGTGTGTACCCTTGATTATGTGCTTTTTATGTTTAGGGGTGGGTAGTTTTGTAAATGCAATTTTAAAGTATAGGAGAGAGACAAAGATAGTATTCATATAAAAAATATAAAGACTTTAAATACCAATGGTCACAGAAGAAGAACACAAGCATATTTATTTTTGAATGAACTTATGCTTTGGGATACATTTAATAACTTTGTCATATACTTGACGTACTTGATCTCTTGGGCCAACAACATTATATTCTATTTCATAAAGACCAAGCAGGCCTAGACTTTCTTTAATATTCATTAGCATAATATTTTCATCTAATTTTTCTAAATCTAAATGTATAATAATTTTAAAAACATCGTTCCATCCAACAACCATGGCCCAAACCAGCTTAGACTATGAAAAAACTGGCGCTCAAATTGGTAGCCAAATTCACCCTTTCCTCAAAGAAAAGAGTACTCCTCATGTGCTCAAAGAAAATGCAAGTCACCTCTTCCATCTCTACCAATTATACATACATACATACAGGTAAGTAGATGCATGATTACTGTGTGCATGTGTATATAAATCAAAATTGTAGCTACTATGTGCAAAGATATACAAAGATGTGTAACATATACAAAGATGTGACATGTAAATAAACACATCTAATTACAAAGATCACCACCATGAAAATTAAAAAGCATATTGCACAAAAAACATGAATATTTTAAAGAAGGTCATATATACATACATACATTAATCTTATAGATACATGGAAATAAATACAACTTATTAACTTTTATTGCACTAACATACTAACTCTCTCTCTCTCTCTCTCTCTCTCTCTCTCTCATGTTTATACAAAATATGTGGCATTCTTTTTTAGATACATTAATCTTATAGATACATGGAAATAAATACAACTTATTAACTTTTATTGCACTAACATACTAACTCTCTCTCTCTCATGTCTGTACAAAATATGTGGCATTCTTTTTTATATTCCTATACTTTAAAACTGCATTTACAAAACTGCCCACCCCTAAACATAAAAAGCACATAATCAAGGGTACACACACACATGTATTTACTCTCTCTCTCTCTCTCTCTCTCTCTCTCTCTCTCTCTCTCTCTCTCTCTCTCTCTCTAGCATGGAAATAAATAGAACTTATTAGCTTTTATTGCACTAACATGCTCCTTAGAAACTCATCTTAAACTTGCTCTCTATTTAAAACTTTTGTAATTATACATGTAACCATGTGTGCTCTACATGTGTGTGATGTGTGTGTGTGTGTGTGTGTGTGTGTGTGTGTGTGTGTGTGTGGGGGGGGG